>NW_023458564.1:11517097-11538020 GCF_013731165.1 Rhagoletis pomonella | reverse complement strand
GAGATAGAGATAGAGATAGAGATAGAGATAGAGATAGAGATAGAGATGAAGATGGCGATGAAGATGAAGACAAAGTTACTTAGACTGTTAGAATCGACCTGCCAATCTCGAAGGAGACTTCAACATAAATTTTTCGCTGGCCAAATCTGATGAAATTACAAAAACTTCGAAAAAAAAAAAATTAATTGTAAAGCTAAGCTTACACGGTAGAGAAATCTCTCTAGAGTTTTACTGAAATAGAAATCTCCTCTCTGAATTAAGTTTACACGGTAGAGTAACTCTAGGAGATATTCACTGTAGCTAGAAACAAAATAGAGAAATCTCAACTTTTATCTATAACGTACTCTACAAGCTGTGTACACGGTAGACAATAGTTACCTCTCGCCTAGAGTTAGTTTTCTATCTCGAATTGTTGTCAACGCTTGTTGTATGTATATATGTATTTATAGAAAAGCCACGATGTAGAAAATATAGTTGGCGCCATCAGCGAAGCGCTAGCCATTCGTCGATTTGACCGCATTCGCCTTATTTGTGACTTCATAAAATACATTTTCGCAATATGGACAAGAATTAAAATTTCAAATTGTTCTTATTTCCCGAAAAAAATTGTACCTGAAAGTAGACAAATGTACCTTAAAATTAAACATGGCAACCTCTCTCTTCGGTACTATGTGTACTTTTGGACCCGCAGCAAACAATCCTTAATATTTAAAATTCCCTTGAAAGGAGTTTCTTCACGCAGTTCAGCCAGACTACTATATACATATTTGTATTTAGGTATTCACCGAGTTGAGCAAGTGTCCTGGCACTCTGACAAAACAGCAGAAAACTCAAGCAACGACTGTTGCCAGAGTGCCAGACCACCTGCTCAATTTGTGAATACCCCTTGTGTTTTAACCAATAATTATGCGCATTTGCAAAGGACGGAGGCTATTGGAAAAGCCATTGAAATACCAATGAAAATAAGAGGATGATTCCCGGTACATTATTTGGCTACGTTCTACATGCACTTAAAATGGTGTGCCTGTATCGAATATACGATTTAATGTCGTAGCCATTTCAAAATTTAACAATCTGTAATGAAGTTCATTGCTAAGACTTTACTATACGTCTCCGTAGAGCAAAAAGTCTATTTAGCTTGCTAAATAGAGCGTAGAGTTGTCGTAGAGTTTTCGATCTAGCTTCGTTGGACTGTATACACGGCGAAAAAGTATCGCTAAATAACTCTGACATAGATTTTCAAAAAGTAAGATCCTTCAATAAGGATTTCCAGCAGAAATGTTCAACGTCTAATTATAAAGAGAATCGATGCTCAAATAGTTAAAAAGCGGTAGGTACGGTAAGAATTGCGTTACTGTCGAATATTGTTTGTTAAAGTTCTGTTGAAAAAACAGGATGAATCGCAAGTTTTTCTACTTGTTCTTATATAAATAAGTGTAATTATTATTTTTTCTCATAAAACGGCTTATTACTCAGTTCCGTGTTTTCTTTTATTACTTAGCCGAAAAACACACCAAATAATTTTGACCGGTTTTACTATGCGGATTATTTCTGTGAGCCGTCTTCTGCTCGAAAAAAAACAACATTTACTTTGTATTTTTCAATGCTATTGTGGCTTATTAACATTTTATTTTTAATATTTTTATTGAGCTTTGTACCACGATTGTTTATTAGGAACAATTGAAAAAACAACAAAGTCTAAGCGGTAGAAGTTATAGCAGCTATTTCGGAGATCACCACATCTCCTCATCAGACTTCTTTTTTCTAGACTTCAGGAGGGATCGAACCTGCGTAATCGATGTGCAAAGCCAGAAGCGTTAACCACTGAGCTATGTTTCCTTATTCAACCAACTGCTATCAAGTGATGAGCTTCTACCGCTTAGACTTTGTTGCTTTTTCAATTTTTCCTAACAAAAAATCGTAGTACAAAGCTCAATAAAAATATTCAAAACATTAACTTTATTTTTGTGATAATTGTCAAAATTAGCAGCGAAATAAAGATGAAATGGAATGTGAAAAAGTTGACAGCCAAGTTCACAAGTCAAATAAGAATCAATATAGCCCAGTAAAAAATTATATATGCAATACTTCAACTTCCACTATGTTTTTTCCCTATAATTGTATTCATTAACTCTATCAAAAGAATATAAAAAACTTTATAAATATGCATTAGTTTATAACAAGATATTTTATTGGTACCATTATGTTGAAATTTTCATAGAAAATATTTATAAGTGCGAAAAACAAGTTTTAGGTTATCGATTGTTTAAAAAAAGTTTAAACGATAATTTTATTTGTTGGTTTTATATTACATTTCTATTCCACAATTTTATTTGTTGACCGCTTTGCGGCGTGGATTTTACGGAAACTTTGTAGTAAAATTTGTATTATTTCCTCCTATATGTGAAGTTTGGTTTATTTAAGTTTCAACACGTTATCATACTGTAATAGGTAATCATTTTGTTGAGAGGTAGTGTAATGTAGTATTTGGGTGAAAATTTCTCAACTGGACCTCGAATTTCAGTCAAGTTCGAATTTTCGCGTGAAAATTTGTGGGTAGAGAGGTTTATAGATGTGAAAGGGATTCTGAGATTTTTTTTGAAAAATTTTAATTTTTAAACTTTTTATATGCAAATATATCTTTAAGCAATCGTGTTTTCAAAACTCATTTTCTCTTAAAGATCTTTATAGTTTAGAATTGTTATTTTTTTTTTTTAATTTAAACATTATAAATATTCAAGTTGCATTAAAAATATGTTCTCAATGAGTGTTTTCCATTTCGTTTATATTTTCGAAAACTGCATTTATTGGAGAAAGTATCTGTAAAAAAAAAAAATTGTTAGATCTTTCCTCTCTTTGACTTACATTTGTCACAGCGCGCACGCATCGTGAACCATGCACGCTCACCGCCTATGCACGCAACGTGTTCACTAGAAAGCGCGTACAGAAGCAATTAACAATTGGCTCATATTTGCGACTTTTAACATAACCTTATATAATAATGATGGTATTTTTAAGGCATTTTTAGGCTAAGCTTGGTATGTGTTAAAGTAATCTGATCAAGTCCAGTTTTTTGGAGTTCACACGCAACTGTATGGTTCTAGCGCCATCAGTCAACCATAAGTATGTAAATTTTATGTTTAATAATTTTTTTATTGTGATTGTTCAAGTGTTCAACGTCGCACAGTGGTACAGCCCCATAAATTTTTTTTGGAAAAATAGGAGTCGGCGTATAACCTCAATGTTCCGTGTGCAACTTTTATGGAGGCAAATAAAAAAAAAACGAAAAATTGGCAAAATCGATTTTGTTTTAAAGCTACCTCCCATATAAACCTAACCTCAAAAACGTCTTAAAAATACAATAAAAAGTACATCGGTGCATATATAACTCCGAAATTTTGCCCATATGTTTTTAATAATCAGGGAACGGATTTTATGGAAATAGCCTTTTTTCTGCTAAAGAGCGAGAGTATTTCGATTAAGAATGACCACGATTTAGCATTCCCTGATTCCATACATACACATCTGAAGTCGCCTTTTTTTACTTTTTTTGAAGATATTCGCCTTTACTAACTTTAAATGAAAAGGGCAAGCCCTTATTCCTGATAATATGAAAGTTTTAAAAGTTCCATAGACGCCACATATATCAACTACCGTCTAGCGCACGTTTAGTACATTTAATCAGTGTTGCCATTTTGTGAGTAATTCCTCAAAACGTGAGGAATTTCGGGTGCGCTTGAGTATTTTTTGAGGATTTTTATTTTGAGGAATTTTTGAGGAACTTTCTCTCGATCAGGGATTGTTTCGAATATTTGCATTCGCATTCGTTATTCGAATGATTCGCATCATTTTACACATTCGCATTCGCATCAATTGATACGAATGTTTTACGAATGCGAATCTGTACATGGGCAGAGAGCCCACTCTAATATTGATGAAACGGCTCTAAATCTATCTAACCAGGGTGCGGACAAAAACGGCTTTTAGCTTTATTGGACCCAACAAAATAAAAAACCTGACCGCTCGAATGTTCAAGTACAACTAACTTTATTTAAGAAGAAAAAAACTATGATACCTACATATATACATATTCATATGGAAAGAGAGAAAACTTGAGCATAACTGTTGCTGGTACAATACAGTGGGATAGGTAATTCAATGTGTAGATAAAAATATTCAACACTCCCACTTATATCAAACATTTTTTTGTTAATTCATTTAATCCACTTTTTAATTCATTATTATTAACTTCAAAGCTATTGAAAATTAGAATTAGGTTAAGAAATTTAGTTCCTATTGGAATCAATTACAAGCATTAAATTTCAAAATTGAATAAATGTATCTTTGTTCAATGGATTCGTGAATATATCCGCAATTTGCATACTTGAAGGAACATATACTACGTTTATACGCATGCATAAGTCGCTTTATTTCATTTCGCCGCGATTCAAAACATATGTATAAACTGAATTTCAATTCGCTTTGAAAGAGCGAAGTGTTTTGGCTCACACTCCATTTCAAATCGGTAGTTTATTTCTCCAGACAGTTAGAAAGCATGTATAAACACCGCTCTCAGTCAAAGCGAATTGGAGATCAGCTGTTCCACTCAAATTCCAAATAATCGCCTCAGTCTTTAAAAGCTGATTAATAATAATCGTTCTTTTTCTTTGCCACGATTTTATAATTCCGAATAAAACTAGATTTTTATCACTTTCCATTATGTTAACTTATAAAATGTCAAATGAAAATAGTTAATTTTGTTTGCTTTTGAAGACGGTTACTTTGATGCCGATATAAAGCCGTAAGTATAAACACCAGAGCGAAATGTGTACGGTATCAATGCGCATTCAATTAAGTCGATTATTCTGTGCGTATAAACGTAGTAACAGATAAGATCAAACATTTTTTGTTCATATTTCTGTCGAATAAATTTAACTTTTGCATCTATGTGCTTTGTGCGTTCGTGAAACTCAGGATTTTTCACTAGCTGAATAACTCAGTGAGAGGGGAGACCAGTATGTTTGCATGTATGTATATAAACAAAAATATTTATTGGACCAAAAAGTAGTGGGTAGGCACTGTGGCCAATGGTAATCAACTATTACCACCTCCGCATGGTTGTAAGCCATGCAGAGTCCGCAGAATGCTCCGGAAGCAGTGTCCGGAGGATGCATCCGACTAGGCAGAGCATACTTTGAAGTGCCATCTAATTAGAACTTAAGAAAGTTCAATTACATGGCAGTTGAGAAGTGCATGTGCAAAAATGTCCTAAATTGCATAAAGGAAATTTTTGCACATGCAGCAGTACATAGCATGTATTTAGGCGCCTGGTGTTAGCAGACGCGCCTAAACATACCGGCCCCCCTAGACGATTTGGTCGTCTAGTGAATGTGACATAGCCGCAAATATCCGGCTCGAAGGACCATGTTCATCGGGCGAATATGTGGCAAGGATCAGATACACGTTCGCTCCGATGTGTCGTAAGTTAAATTAAAAGAAATAGACAAGGTAAAATTCGGTATTAGAAATACAGGAATTCAAATATATTTTATTTGCTCTAATAATAACATGTACAAATGTATTTCAGATTACCTTTATTATTAAAATGATGAGGCGATGAAGCGTGGTGGCTCGAGGACGTCTGCTTACTTGGATACTCGCAAGATAAGTAAAATCCGTTCTTTTTCCTGCTATGTAGTTTACCTTAGGAGAAACAGTTTTTACCGCAAGGGAAATTTTAACATAGCTAGTGGATTGTACAAGTATAAGCTAACTGTTGTGTCTTATACACAAAGTGAAATATTAGGGCGGTCCGTAAATTTAATTGTTTAGGGCGCCGGCCTAAACACTAGCCGTATGGCTCCTAGGGAGTAAGTCAGTCAAGAGTTGTTGAATCCAAATAAGCTCTTTTACAGCATGACACCCAGCTACAAACTCAGATTCAGTTGTAGACAACGAAACACATTTTTGCATTTGCGACGACCAAGCGATGCACGATGAGCCCAAAATAACAACAAAACCACTAGTTGATCGTCTCGTGTTTATGTCCCCAGCATAGTCAGCATCAGTAAAACAATTTAGAAGAGTAATGTTTTCATTTGAGAAGTAAATACCATACCCTTTTGTGCCCCGAAGATATTTTAGAATCCGCTTTACCATATTTATATGAGCAGACAATGGTTTATCCAGATAACGGCTTACATAGCTGACTGCGAATTCGATGTCTGCTCGCGTAGCTAACATGAGATAAATCAGGCTACCAACTGCTTGCCTGAAGGGGTATTTATCTCTACATGATTCACCAACAGATGAGATCCCAGTCGCTGCCACATCACAAGGTGTGCTGACCGGCAATGCTTCAGTCATATTGAGGAGATTTTCCACATAACACAGTTGATTAAAGTGAATACTTCTATCGCTCCAACGTCTTTCTGATCTCTCGCGGCTACTAATCCATCATCGATATATATGGCCAACAGCAACCTCTTTCCAGCTTTTTTATTGACAAAAACGCAATGATCTGCTCCACTTAGGTTAGGTTAGGTTGATGTGGCAGTCGGTTCGAATTACCAACTCACTTAGACCTTTTTGAAGGTCCATTGTGATACCACTGCAGAACACGGGAACCTCTGTGACTAATCTTCAGAGAACCATTTCCTAAAGCCTGCTCTCCTCCTGGCCAGAGCTGGGCAGCTACAGAAGAAGTGCTCTACGGTTTCTTCCTCTTCCTGCAACTTCTACAATATTCGTGGGAGAATATTCCTAGTCTCGAAGAGTGCCTGCCGAATAGCCAATGACCGGTAACAGCCATGAGCCATGACCCTTGCAATATCCTCTATAGAGAAGCTGAGCAACTCTTTCGTCTTTTTCTTATCTATTTGTGGCCAAAGTAGCCTAGTTGTTCTACAAGTGCCCTCCTCTAGCCATGACCTGTTTGCCTCTTGGATTGTGCTGTTTCGAAGTTCTCATTGGCAGGTTGCCATGGGTATCCCAATTATGCCTCTGTTTTCACATAGGGGGAGATTGGTACCTTTTCTGACTAGCTCATCGGCCCTGCAATTTCCTTCAATATCTCTATGTCCCGGAACCCAAATTAGGCTGACCTTGAACATGGCTCTGATATCGTTTATAGCTGCTAGACATTCCTGCGCAACCTTCGATCTCAGCATTACCATGTTCATTGATTTAATGGCCGCCTGGCTGTCCGAGAAAATATTAATCGTAGTCCTCGTTACGACATGCGTACTAAGGTACACAGCCACCTCCTTTATAGCTAAAACCTCTGCCTGATAAACACTGCAGTGGTCCGGAATTCGGACGGATAATTCTAGTCCTAGTTCCTTGGAGAAACCTCCGTAGCCAACCCTATTGTCTAGCTTGGATCCATCCGTATAAAAATTCAGTTCCCACCTTCTCCATGGTCTTGGTGTTTGTCATTCTCTTCTTGACGGGATGCTCGTCTTGAAGAGCCTATCGAAGGTTGGTTTAGGGGCGGAGTAGTCAACTTCTTGTTCATGACTACCCAGAATGTGAAGTATAGAGGCGTAACCGAACCGCCGATCCTTCCATAGCACCATGCTTTTTAGTCTGAGCGCTGAATCGGCGGCCGCGTATTTTCCCACGAGGTTTAATGCGGGCAGATTGGTTACCACCTCTAGCGCTTTGTTTGGGGTGGTCCTTAAGGCGCCTGAAATGCATAAAAACGCTGTTCTTTGGACCTTACTCAATAGTTTTAGGTAACTTGACTTTTGAGTTGCTGGCCACCATACGAGTATCCCATATAATAATATTGGCCTGACCACCGAGGTGTAAAGCCAATGTGTAATACGAGGTGTTAGCCCCCACTTGATTCCGACCGCTTGTTTGCAAGTATGTAATGCAACGTTGGCCTTCTTTACTCTTTCCTCTATATTAGGTTTCCACGTAAGTTTCCTGTCTAATATGAGTCCTAGATATTTAACATTCTCCTTCAAAGATATCTCCACACCCATAAAGATTAGCGATGAGACTGTGGGAAGCCTATGTATCCTTGTGAAGAGAATTGCTTCGGTTTTTTCGGGGTTTATTCCGAGCCCCCTACTCTCTGTCCAGTTTCTAAGCGTGGCCGTGTTAGGGTGATAAATCTCCATTAGGGTATTAGGGTATTTACCTTTAACGGCAATTGCCAGATCGTCAGCATATGCAGTGACGTGGCAGCCCCCCATCTCTAGTGCCTTCAGCAGAGAATTTACTGTCAAATTCCAGAGAAGAGGGGAAAGAACCCCCCCCTGAGGAGTGCCTCTAAAGACCTCTCTGCTTATTGTGGTGTTGCCAAGCTTAGCGGTTATTTTCCGGCTGAGAAGTATAGACTCAATCAGCGCCACTACGTTGTGGTCAACTCCAAGCTCTTCTAAGGCACCCGTTATGGCGCTTGCTTTAATGTTGTAGAATGCGCCTTTTATATCATCAAAGGCAACCAGAGTATACTCTTTATCAGATAAACTTTTTTCCACCAACCCGACGAGCGAATGCAAGGTGGTTTCCGTAGATTTGCCCTTCATATAGGCATGCTGCGCTGGGGAGAGCCTACTAGTTGGTATCACGCCCCGTACATAATCGTCCACTATCCTCTCTAAAATTTTGAGCAAAAAATTCGTAAGACTGATGGGTCTGCAGTCCTTGGGGTTGATGTGAGAGGACCTACCTGCCTTAGGTATGAAGGAGACTTTTGTCTCTCTCCAGCCTAGCAGAATATAGCCCATGTTAAGAGAGCTTCTTATAATAGACGCAATGAATGGGGAGATAATACTCCGTGATTGCTGCAGTTCTACCGGGTGTATGCCGTCCAGTCCCGGTGACTTGTAAGGACCAAAAGTCTTAATAGCCCATTCGATTTTTGCCTTAGTAATCAGTCGATTTCCTAGATCAGATAGCCGCCCGTCATTTGTGGGGTCGTTAAGTTCCATCGGCTTGCTTCCAGGGAAGTGTGTCTCCAGGAGGAGATTCCTTACTCGTCGTAGTACATGAGTTCCCTTGACCCTTGAGATAGCCAAGGTTGCATGGCGACTTTGCAAGAATTTTTCTTAATCTGGCCGCTTCCGTGGTTTCCTCAATTCCCTTGCAATAACTCTGCCATGATTTACGTTTCGCAGTTCTAACTGCTTTTTTTTTTATATATTTTCAAATCATCCTTATAGGCTTCCCAGTCCTCTGTTGTTCTCGTGGCATTGGCCCTATTGAACATTGTCCTATTGGATTCAAGTAACGAGGATAATTGTTTTGACCACCAGGGTGGTTTGTTTTTCCCCCTGTATCTAACAACCGGGCATCCGGCTGACAAAGAACTATTCATGGCTTTAGTGACCTGATTAATCAACCCGTCCAATTCCACCCGCGTGGCGGGGTCCCGGGGAGGTATCTTTGGCAATAAAGTCCTCAGTTTTTTGTTGTAAACCCCCCAGTCGGTATTTCGCACATTACTGAACTCCCTAACTTGAGGGGTCTTAAGATCTATTTCGAATTGAATATAACAATGGTCAGAGTAAGACTTTTCACTAAGTACTCTCCATCTCTTGATTTTATGGACAAACGAGTCCGAAGTCATGGTTATGTCCAAACCTTCCTCTCTACTCTTTGTTATAAAGGTCGGCTCTGAGACTAAATTCAAGACACTAAGTTTATTTCCTAGAATGAAGTCTAGTATCGACTCACCTCTAGCGTTCATGTCCGTGCTCCCCCACATCGAATTGTGAGCATTAGCGTCGCTGGAGACAACCAGTTGTTTTTTCTTATAGACTGCTTCCTTGACTAACGTCCGAACCTCCTCTGGTGGTGCGTCCTTGTCATGGGCCATGCAGTCAGAGGCTACCCAGAAGCTGGTTTTATCCAGTTCCATGCTTGCCGCTACCAAATCGCCGTCACTGAGCTGTGGAAGCAGGAAGATGTTTAAGTTGTTCCTTGCTAATATGCAAGCTCGAGCCTTACCCGCATTTTGTGGGGCAATTAGCTTAAAGCCGTTCACCCCAAGCCCGCAGATTTTGTTGCCGAGTATCCAAGGCTCCTGGATGAGGGCAACGTCAAGTCCACCTGCAGTTTAGAATGGTGGAGGTTGATCTGGATCAGCTTCATAAGAATCCGTCCGTTTTACCTCCACCATTGTGACATCTACGTCTGCCTCCTCGATCTCCTCACCCTCGGTGTCATCGGCGAGGAGATCTTCTTCATAAAACAGCGGCCCAAAACCGGTTAGCCTCTCTGAGTCGGATGAGCATTGGCTGCTGGGCAACCCTTCTTCACCACCGCTTCGCATGCCGGACTTATCACTCGCCTCATTAAGGTCCAAGCCCGGCTCGTCGCTGCGGTAGATTCGAACGGTTGCGACAACAAACCCGAATCTGACTACCCAATCCTTCTGCGCCAATGGGACGAGCGATTCGGCGTTGAGGATCGGCAGCACCTGCCTTCTGTTTTCTATCGGCTCTTCGATTTTCCCCACCTTCCAATTGTTTGTTGGCAGGTCCTTATTGCAGGATCTAAAGATCCGCTCTAATTTCTCAGGCTCGGCTGGTTTAGCCGGAATCCAAACCCGAGCCCTAGGTCTGCTAGGAATCTCTTCCATGCTGACCGCCACTAGTTTGGCTCCCGGCCAAACCTCACCTACCTTGCTAACGGCCAACCTGTAGAGCTGGGCTGACCTATGGTCCTCGCAAGCGATGGCAGAGAGGAGGAGGTCCAGGGTTTTCCTCTAAGACCTGGGGGTAGATTTCGGCAATAGCCTCCTCCACCTGCCTCCATTTCTCCTTCGGGATGGTCCCCTCCTCCACCTGCCTCCATTTCTCCTTTGGGATGGTCCCCTCCTCCACCCCTCTGTCAATGATGGCCAGTACCTCACCGCCTCCCTTAACAACGTCCCTGAAGGAGGGGTATTTATGGCCACCTGTTCTCTGTCTTTGGCGACCCTATCCCCTGCCTGTTCAGCAGATCGTTGCCTCTTTGGAGCAATGCCTGCCGGTTTGTCCAAGCTGTCTACCACTCCCCTCGCCCAGTCCAATGACTTGATTTGTTCCTCCGTCAGCTGTTCTGTCGGCAGGTCCCCTATCCTATTTACGACCCTAATGGCCACCTTTCTCTCGTAGTAGGCCTGCTTAGAGGGGCGGACATATTTATCCGGCCCCCTGACCTGTGGTTGCAAACTTCTTTGAGCTGTTGGGTATATCAGCAGCATCCTGCCGGTTTATCCTTGAAGCAGGTGCCGCACCCCGCCCCTGGGTTGAGGTGTGTAAGTCTTGGGGTCTAAATTCCCTAGGCGGAGCTGACGTCGCAGCTCCAGCCGAGAAACGGTTAGAGACCGGTTTTCCCAGACCTCCACTCCCCCCCTGCCTCCTATATTACTCGTCCTAGGACCAGCCCTGCCGCTTAAGCCCCCTCTATCTCCTATTACTGGCGGTCTGATCGATGCCTTGCCCGAGGCTGTAGCATCAATCGGAGCCACCCCTGTCGGTTTTTTGGGAGGACCGTCCTCCGTGGATGTTGTTTTTATTTTTGAAAATGAACTCATATTTGGGTCCCACGAGTGTCGGACAATGGAGGTCCGCCCGCACAGAGGTCCATGTGTGCAGGTAAGGCTTGATAGAACCGGAGGTCGCCAGGTATCCGGAGTACTCCGTTCGAGACTGGGAGAGTTTTTTGTCTGGGTCCGCAGCCAGTCTGAACATCAGCACGGGTCGTCTAACACCTTGTTCCAACCAAGAGTTTTTTTCAAGAGGTTTGCTCCTCAGTTACCTTCATAGGCCACGATCAAAAACCATTTCCATATAACTAAGCTACTGGAGAGCTTAAGCACATAGCACTGATTCCTGATCTTAGCTGGACACCATTTTAGAGTCATAAGAATTTTCGTTATTACCATTGACGTCGAAACCTTTTCACCAGCATCACTCAATTGAGTAACCAATGACTCCAGCTTAGAAATGTGCATTGCAATATCATCTTTGGGATCCTTTTGAAAACTATAAAACTTTTGTTGCAACATATGAATATTGGCGCTTGATTTGAACTCGTACACGTATCCCAATTTTTCCACATTTCACGTGCAGTTTTACAGTTCAGTGCTGGCCAAGAGTCACTACAATTATTTTCTGAGCTATGCTATTACCTCGAATAAATTCTTCCCTCTGCATTCTCTGTGTCAGCAAATTAACACCACCAGGGCCGCTAGCATCACTTCCAGCTGCACCTTCCGCAACATCAGCCTTCGATTCCTGTGAAGTCCCAGCAGCAACCAATACACCTGAAGTGTCAGTAGCATCTTATTGAATATACTTTAGCAGTTCTCCAGCACTCAAGAGCGCCTTAATTTGAAACCGCCACATATTCCACTGATCGGCATTCTGCAGTTTTTCTACTTTAGTATATTCTCCGTCCATATTGTGGCCGAAAAATTTATTCCCAAAAATTTCGATCAAAATAAATTATTACTGATTACGCCAGACTTGCTTCTCTTTTTTTTTCTTTTGAGACTGAACTTATAGCGAGTCTGGGCCCATAACCTATTGGACCCAACAAAAGAAAAAACCAGACCGCTCGAATGTTCAAGAGCAACTGACTTTATTTAGGAAGAATAAAACTATTACTACGTTTATACGCATGCATAAGTCGCTTTAATTCATTTCTCCGCTATTCAAAACATATGTATAAACTGAATTTCAATTCGCTTTGAAAGAGCGAAGTGTTTTGGCTCACACTCCATTTCAAATCTGGAGTTTATTTCTCCAGACAGTTAGGAAGAGTGTATAACCACCGCTCTCACTCAAAGCGAATTGGAGATCACCTTTTTCGGTCAAATTCCAAATAATCGCATCAGTATTTAAAAGCTGATTAATAATAATCTTTCTTTTTCTTTGCCACGATTTTGTAATGCCGAATAAAACTAGATTTTTATCACTTTCCATTAAATATGTTAACTTATAAAATGTCAAATGAAAACAGCCTATTTTGTTTGCTTTTGAAGACGGTTACTTTGATGCCGATATAAAGCTGTAAGTATAAACACTAGAGCGAAATGTGTACGGTGTCAATGCGCTTTCAATTAAGTCGATTATTATGTGCGTATAAACGTAGTATATGACACCTACATACATACATATTCATATGGAAAGAGAAAAAACTTGAGCATAACTGTTGTTGGTACAATACAGTGGGATAGGTAATTCAATGTGTAGATAAAAATACTCAACAAGCTTCAGGCGCTAAACGGTTGAGTAGTATATCAAGTACTGCTAAAAGTCTTATAAGCAACCTAGAAATAATTTTAGATTCCTCCAGCGAAAGCGAAGGCTCAGGTGTAGAATCTGGAGGCATTAAAAAATGTGAAGTTAAAGCTCAATTGAAGACCTATCTTAAAGAAAAACGAACTCATCTCGGTAAAAATCCTCTCGATTGGTGGAGAACTAAACTAAAATACGACAAATTGACAGATATTGCCCGCAAATATTTTAAGCGTTCCACCCGCCAACGTTCCAAGTGAGCAATTGTTCAGTGCAGCTGGCCTTATATACGAGCCTCTAAGAAATCGCCTCATGGAAGAAAAGGCAGCAAAATAAGTTTTTTTTAAATATAATTTGCCCCTTTTGAACTTAGACTTAATACTAGATTAAAACACTGTATAGGTTAAGCACTCTTTCAATGTTCTAATACTTTACAAAACTTTTAAGTAATAAAAACGATGACTAAAGCTAAGCTTACACGGTAGAGAAATATCTCGAGAGTTTCTCTGAAATAAAAATTCCCTTGAAAGGAGTTTCTCCGAGCAGTTCCAGCCAAACTACTATATACAGGGCGGCGCCGAATGAGTTATATGGTTTAAATGGTTTATAACTTTTTTATTTATGCGATTATTATAATTTTTTTTTTTAATACGGTATATTATTGGGGAATATTTTGCAATTAGCTTTGAAAACTGATATCCTGTAAGTGATGTCCATTTTCTGCTTCGTACATACGTGCTCGTTTTAGCATATTTTCCATAACTTTTCGCAGAATTTCGGGTGTAATAGCCATGATTTCATTTCGAATGTTGGTTTGGAGTTGGAGAATGGTTCTTGGTTTATTAACGTACACTCTTTCTTTCAAATATCCCAAAAGAAAACTGTTAAAAAGAATTCAAACCATATAGCTCATTCGGCGCCACCCAGTATATGTATGTAGGTATTCACCAAGTTGAGCAAGTGGCCTGGCACTCTGACAAAACAGCAGATAACTCAAGCAACGACTATTGCCAGAGTGCCAGACCACCTGCTCAATTTGTGAATACCCCTTGTGTTTTAACCAATAATTATGCGCATTTGCGAAGGACGGAGGCTATTGGAAAAGCCATTGAAATACCAATGAAAATAAGAGGATGATTCCCGGTACATTATTTGGCTACGTTCTAATTGCATGTCGTAGCTATTTCAAAATTTAACAATATGTAATGAAGTTCATTGTCAAGACTTTACTTTACGTCTCCGTAGAGCAAAAAGTCTATTTAGCTTGCTAAATAGAGCGTAGGGTTGTCGTAGAGTTTTCGATCTAGCTTCGTTGGACTGTGTACACGGCGAAAAAGTCTCGCTAAATAACTCGCACATAGACTTTGTAGGTGAGTCTCTCGTAGAGCTCTGTTGAGTGTTTACACGTCTCTAGCGAGATTTTTGTCTAAATCTCGCGTTTTTTTCTACCGTGTACACTGGCAACGGTCGTTGCTTGAGTTATCTGTGGTTTTGTCTGAGTGCAAGGCCACTTGCTAAACTTGGTGAATACACCTATATATGTATAGTAGTTTCGCTGGAACTGCTCGGAGAAACTCCTTTCAAGGGAATTTAAAATAACCATGCCTATTACGATATCCGACGGATGCCATCCGCACGGATCTTATCTGATTCTCACTGTCATAACAAGCGAGAGTGAAGTATTAGATTCGTGCGTATGGCATTCGTCGGATACCGTAATAGGCAAGATAAAAGATTGTTTGATGTGAGTCCATAAGTACTCATAGCAACGAAGAGAGTATTATTATTATTATTAGTACGTCGGGTATACTCGCTTCTTCTTCTTCTTTTTTGGCGCTGTAACCGCCTAAGCGATTTTGGCCGAGTTCAGCAAAGCACGCCAGTCGTTTTTCCTCTGTGCCAACTGACGCCAATTGGAAACGCCAAGTGAAGCCAAGTCCTTCTCCACCTGATCTTTCCATCGCAGTGGGGGCCTCCCTCTTCCTCTGCTACCCACAGCGGGTTCCGAGTTGAATACTTTCAGAGCTGGAGCGTCGGTGTCCATTCGAACGACATGACCAAGCCAGCGGAGCCGCTGTATTTTAATTCGCTGCACTATGTCCATATCGTTGTAAAGCTCATACAGCTCATCGTTCCATCGTCTGCGGTACTCGCCGTTGCCAACGCGTAAAGGCCCGTAAATCTTCCGCAAAATCTTTCTCTCAAACACTCCAAGAGCCACCTCATCGGATGTTGTCATTGTCCATGCTTCTGCACCATATACAAGCACGGGCATGATGAGTGACTTATAAAGCGCGGTTTTCGTAAGTCGAGAGAGGACTATACTCCTGAATTGCCTACTCAGTCCAAAGTAGCACTGTAGCACTTGTTGGCAAGAGTGATTCTACGTTGTATTTCAATGCTGACATTATTATCGGTGTTAATGCTGGTTCCAAATTCTCTAATTTCTCGAAATTGTAACTGTCAACAGTGACGTGGGTGCCAAGGCGCGAATGTGCTGACTGTTTGTTTGATGACAGAAGATACTTCGTCTTGTCCTCGTTTACCACCAGACCCATGCGCTTTGCTTCCCTATCCAACTTGGAAAAGGCAGAACAGACTTCGCGGTTTTTGTTACCGATGATGTCGATGTCATCGGCATAAGCCAGCAATTGCACGCTCTTGTAGTAAATTGTTCCTGAGCGGTTCAGTTCTGCAGCTCTTATTATCTTCTCCAACATCAGATTAAAGAAGTCACATGACAGGGAGTCGCCCTGTCTGAAACCCCGTTTTGTGGCGAACGGCTCGGAGAGGTCTTTTCCAATTCTGACGGAGCTGGTGGTATTGCTCAACGTCATTTTACACAGCCGTATGAGTTTTGAGGGGATGCCAAATTCATACATAGCGGCGTATAGGCAACTCCTTTTAGTGCTGTCAAAAGCGGCTTTAAAGTCGACAAATAGGTGGTGAGTTTCGATCCTTTTCTCGCGTGTCTTTTCCAAGATTTGGCGTATTGTGAATACCTGGTCTATGGTGGACTTGCCAGGTCTAAAGCCACACTGATAAGGCCCAATCAGTTCATTGACGGTGGGCTTCAGTCTTTCACACAATACGCTCGATAAAACCTTGTAACCTATGCTTAGAAGGCTGATCCCGCGGTAGTTGGCGCGAATGGCGGGGTAACCTTTCTTGTGGATTGGGCAGAGCACACTTAAATTCCAGTCGTCGGGCATGCGTTCATCTGACCATATTCTGCACAAGAGTTGATGCATGCACCTTATCAACTCCTCACCGCCGTACTTGAATAGCTCAGCTGGCAGGCTGTCAGCTCCAGCGGCTTTGTTGTTTTTCAGCCGCGTTATTGCTATACGTACCTCGTCATAGTCAGGCGGTGGAACGTCGACTCCATCATCATCGACTGCGGGCTCGGGTTCTTCTTCTCCACAACTTTCCGTGCTGCTACCATTTAGTAGGGCGGAAAAGTGTTCCCTCCATAATTTAAGTACGCTCTGGACATCAGTTACTAGGTCGCCATTATTGTTCTTACAGGAGTGCGCCCCGGTCTTTAAACCTTCCGTAAGTCGCCTAACTCTCTGATAAAATTTTCGGGCATTCTTCCTGTCGGCCAGCATTTCAAGCTCTTCGCGCTCACGTATTTCGGCCTCTCTCTTCTTGTTGCGGCAAATACGTCTCGCTTCCCTCTTCAGATCCCTATAGCGGTCCCACATAGCGCGCGTTGCGCCCGATCGCAGCGTGGCCCTGTAGGCGGCATCTTTTTTCTCTGCAGCTTCCTGACACTCCTCATCGTACCAGTTGTTCTTTCGGCTCGCTGAAATCCGACTACTTCTTCGGCGGCGGTACTTAATGAGCGGGAAATGTGGTTCCAACTGTTTAACAGTTCGCCGCCTAAAAAAATTGATGCAAACAAAAATGTTTGTGCTCATTTATTTTTAAGAAATACAAAAACGAGAGTCTGGCAAGCCTGATTCTTTCACCGCTCCCAATTTCCGTACGGCCGTAACTTAAGAGTCTTAGATCTACAGGTTCTTAAGTTACTTACGGTAAGTTAAGTTTTAACTAACCGCCAACACAGTTTGTCATATAACAGGTTGGCCAAAATATTAAGTTAAGTTAAGTTACTGAAATAAAGTCTAGACCAATTGAGCTTTTACCCATTGTAAATCAGAAAGGCTTAGGGCCGGTTGCTCAAAGCCTGGTTGACACTAATCAACGGTTAACATCGTTATCGACATTTTCGACATATAACACGGTGTTGGTAACGTCGATTACAGTATTAGTGTCAACCATTTGCCGATAACAAATGCAACCACGTTTTACACAAGAGAGTTTTTAAATCGCTCTGCAAATTTTATAACAACAAATTTTCCGAAGTTTTATAAAGAGCGAAATACACCACACAAGCGGCTTGTCAAACATTCTTCAAACCTACTTTTCACCACACCATGCAAACATGACTCGTTTAAGCAAAGAATTTTAGTTTTTTTCCGGTTAACAATGTAAAAGGGTTTGGTTTTCTTCGATTTTTCTCTCTTGCGCCCTCATTCGGTAAAAATTCCGTGGCGCATGAGGCGATTTTATCATACACAACGTAAGCGGTTTGATCAAACGTCAACATGGCGGCCAGAAAATCAAAAAATTTTGATTTTTGTTCACATTTCCCTCAAATGGCTTGGCAAACCTGCAAAAGTCCCCATACATAACATAAATAACTTTAAGCAAAGGGGTATTTCGCTTTGTTTGTCAAGCCGCGTGTGTGGTGTTTTTCGCTCTTAAGCACATCTGCATTTGTTGCTAAATATTCAAAATGTTATCGATAATTTTTTCATTCCTTCGTTATATTTTCAACTTATTTTGAACTTGCAAAATACTGATAACGAATTGTTTGATCATAAGGATATTCATATTCATTCTTCATTAGACCTAGAAAATAATAGGAAAAAAGTTTTTGAATTAAAAGATTCTTCAGGTTCATATAAGTTTCCCAATTAAAAAAAATTATATCTGCATTACTAATGCTTCAGTAGAACGTATATTTAGTAGTTTATAAATGTGTAGGACTAGCTTGCATAGATATAGTTGCAGCAATATTATATACAAACCAAGGCATAAAAAATAACGACGATACTTTGTTTGAACCGCAAGAACAAATGTACCAATTGAGTTGGAGAATGTAATCTTAAGTACCTGTAAATAGCAAATAAGAAATTTTGAGTAATTTGTTCGGATTTTGAGGATTTTTCATTTGTTTTTGAGGAATTTGGTAATATTTTTGTGGCAACACTGTCAGGGACACCTACTTGTCTCAAAGTTTAACCACTTTGTGAAAGTCAACATGCCTATCAAACAGGGAAATCTACCATTACTGCAATACATGGCCTAACCCAAGTTATTGAGAAGGCAAAGGAGTATAAACAAATTGCCCTGTGTGCATTTCTCGACATATCGGGTGCTTTTGACAATACGTCATCCGAAGCAATATCCTTGGGTATGACAAGGAAGGACATTCCTAAACTCATAACCGACTGGGTCATAAGTATGCTGAAGTCTAGAACCATTATAGTCGAACTAGAAGGTAGTAGACAAACGGTAACGGTCACGCGTGGCTGCCCTCAAGGGGGTCCTTTCTCCCCTATTGTGATAACTGGTTGTGGGCGAGCTTCTAGAAAGACTTAAAGGGAATGGCTTTAATGCATATGGGTATGCTGATGGCCTTGTCGTGTACGTAGTAGGCTGGGATGAGGAGATCATAATCTCCAGGTTGCAGTCTGCTGTAAACGTAACCGTGGGACAGTGTGCTGAAAATGGCCTTTTAATTAACCCAATGATGTTCGTCATCGTCCTATTTGCCAAAAGAAGGAAGGTCAACTTGACCAAACCCAAATTGTGCCGGACTGAGATTGAGATCTCACAAGAGGCAAAATATCTAGGCCTAATACTTGATAAGAGACTCAACTGGAACTCGCATCTCACAGCGGTTACCAGTAAAGCCACGAGAGCATTTTATGCTCGTCAAAGGCTAATGGAAAATGCTGCGGTGACGTCCCTCAGTTTCAGGTCGATGATGTCGATATCATTTGCATTCGCCGGCAGCATCGTTCTCTTGCTATACTACTTATATGGCGCCGCTACCAGCAGCTTTTATTCAGGTTAGCAGCATTTATAGCAGCATCAGTTTGAAAAAGTTGCAGGAGAGGAATCGCTTTGCTTAAGACCTCGTTTGGTCTTAATGGGTCTTAAGGGGTGCATAGAGGTTATTTGCAATTTGAACAAACTTAAAGGTTGTGCTCAACGTTACCTGTACCATCTCTTTTCGCGCACCAGGAGCTTTTCATCACGCCAGATGGATGGCAAAAGTTTAATACTCTTTAAAAATATTTTTATTTCGAAATGAATTTGCCTTATCGCCAGAGAAACCAAATCAGGTGTGCAAAATTTGTATTCATAACCGACTTCACAAAAAGGAGAAGGTTATCAATTCGTCTGAATATTTTTGTTTATGTATATTACCGCATAACTTTGGAGCATGTTAACCGATTTCTATAATTATTTTTTACAAAAAAGGTGTTTCGATCATTGCATTCAGGGACCGTAAATAGCAGTTCTTTTTTTCCAACAGTTAAACTTGGCCAGATATTTTTTAAGTTCGAAATAAATGTCTTTCCGGATAGTAAACAAACCGCTTATCCAAATTAAACAAATTTGGTACCAAATGAAAGATTTCTTAAATAGCTTTTAAAGAGACATATATAAACGAAAATTACCACCTATTTATATATATTTTTTTTATTTTAGTTTAAATAAATTCTTATACCTGACCCAGGCTTTGTTTTATGGTAATTAAAAAATATTTCTTTCTGCCCTGTATATCCTTCAATGCATCGAAAAATATCGATGTACATTTCGATGCATACAATCAAAGAAAAACATCGATATATTTTGCCACTGACATTCCTATTTCAGTATAATGTTAAATGACTTGAAACCAGCTTTAAGTCGACTTGTGCAGCACTTTAATACATATATATATATACGCACTTTCTTACCGTTGGCGGAATCCGTAGGTGGAGTTGGACCAGCTCCTTTATTCATGTCTACAAATACCATACATATTAATATATTTAAAATACATTGCTATGGAAACTTCTTTCGTAAGTCGTTTGTCATTTGGTTATTCATTGGCAATCCTAACTAAGTAATTTCCAAGTGGTTCATATTTAGAATCGCGCGCAAATCTGTGTATTCCTAATATATATATTTCGTAAATCTATCGAATTCTGCTGCCAAAGCAAAACAACATAGATATTAGACAGAACAAGTAAGAGCAGCGCTGTCTTCGGCTATGCCGAAGGCTTCATACCTTTCATGAACATCTGCAAATTTTACTTTGACAGATTACTGCTTTTGAATACATCTGCTACATCGATAGAGGAGTTACATACTTATATAAAAAATCGCATCTAAACAATCAGAGGTATGGAAGATATACTTTATATGACACCAATCTAAGTGATTTTCACCGCTATGTGATCGGTATGTAAACCGGTAACACAATTTATTGGGTTTAGTTTCGTACATAAAGGAGATATATGGCAAAAACTGGTATCTTAACAATCAGTGCTATAGGAGATAAACCTTATACAGCATAGATTTTGACGATTTTCTCAGTAGACTTTGTATTA
>NW_023458564.1:11502943-11516697 GCF_013731165.1 Rhagoletis pomonella | reverse complement strand
TTTTTTTTTAAAAAAAAGTTATCAAGCTCTTAAAAAATCACCCGTTATAAGAATATTGCAATTTTGAGAGGAAAATTCGTAACTCGCGACCCATTTGATGAAATTTTATGAAATATTTTTTGAAAGTTGCTGAAGCTTTTCCCTTTACAATAAAAAGATTTGCAGAATAAAATTTCCAAAACAATTACTTCTATAATAACAATAATTTATACAATTGCAATTATTGATATATGCTAGGCCCGCGATTGCAGTGAAATTTTGGCACAATATACTCTACACTCTAGTTTTTAAGTTCCAAAAAGAAAAATTGGTCTTTCCAATTTTGACAGTCGCTATCGATTTTTTTCTCAAGCTGTAAATAAACATAAGTTGTAAATAAACACTGATGTTTCAAGTTATACGTTAAATAATGTACGTACTTGTATAATTATTCATTCATTAACATAGAAATGCTATCATTCACACAAGCTTATATGAAAATATCTATTTACTCAAGGCTTAAAGGTGAGAAAAAAATCGATACCGACTGTCAAAATTGGAAATACTAATTTTTTCTTTTTGAAACTTAAAAACAAGAGTTTAGAGTATATTGTGCCAAAATTTCACTGCAATCGCGGGCCTAGAATATATAAATAATTGCAATTGTTTAAATTATTGTTATTGAAGAATTAATTGTTTTGCAAATTTTATTCTGCAAATATTTCTATTGCAACTCTCAAAAAAAAATTTCATCAAATTTCATCACATGGGTCGCGAGTTACGAATTTTTCTCTCAAAAATTGCAATATTCTTATAATACCAAAAAAAAAAAGCAAAAACAAAGTGCAATTTCGAAAAACCGTCCAAACTGTATTTGTGTTCAATAATTATCTACAGATTCCCACAATTGTCTTCACTTTCCAGAAAATCAATAAAAATTCAATGACACAGTTGGCGTGGTTTGACTTGGTATTTCTCTGCTTTACAATAATTTAATTTAATATAATTTAAATAATGAACACACGATTTAAAGCAGATTTCAGTCAGTGACGGACCCACGGAGGGTGTTTTAAATCGCTTTCACAGTGATATATCACAGAAAGTAAAAAATAAATGGTTAATGATAGAAAAAGTTACAATGTGTTTAATGTGGACCAGTTATTTTCGGTCTCTGAATTTTTGTGAGAAGAAATTAAAAATATTTGACATTTTGGATACCGAATAATTTGAAAAAAAAAAATGAAATAAAATCAAATCACCTGCTCTATTGACACTACTTATTCAATGTGCCTTGGGTAGAACAAAATATTGCAAAGAAGTACATTTGACTGTACTTCGAGTACGAAGTACAACGGCTCAAAAAGAAGTACTGTACTTCTGAAAGAAGTACGGTTGGTCACATTAGCCATAATGCAAGGATGAAACTAATGCGATGAAATATTGGCTACGCTTAGGAGCTAAATATTTTCACTTTTTTAATTTTATTTCAGCAAGAAATTCCACAAACGAGTAAACAAGCAAATAGCACGCGCGGCGTATATATGTCAGTATGTACATATGTACATATGTAAATGTATCCTTTTAAAGTGATGGCTCTTCAACATGATAATGGTATGTATATATGTACATGTGTATACCATGCATACCTGCATGCACCCAGCAAACACTTGGGCTTTTACGCTCATAATGAGCTAATTTAAGAGTGTAAAATGAAGGTGTTTCCCTTCCTCCGAAGGCCGACTTATGATAATAATCCCAACGGTTTTTACCCTCCATTCCCCCTATCTGCACGAGGGGCGCAGTCCGCATCACGTACGGAATCGGTATTTTCAATTTTTTCGACGAGTCACGATAGGCAGGAGTTTGTTAAGTGTCGAGATCTAAAACTGTTCAGCTACAGAACTAAATTCATCAGCTACTTTTATGTCTTTATGTTAATAATTCATTTATTGAGAGAAGAGAGTACCGCTTTCTTAATCCTGAAAAGTGGATCTGATATATCAAACGTTTTGGAATGAGAGTTAAAATCCTGGCATAAGCAACGGAGTGGGTCGCGCAATTCAAAATTAGTTTTACAAGCTTTCAGAAATAGGAGACAAAAGTGTCTTGATACCCGGGAGGGAAGATTAAGGCTAACTTCACCCAGAAAAAGCGGACTTGAAATTGAGCCTGTCAGTAATTTAACTATAAAAATTGTACTAAGCATTTGCCTGCGACTGGCAGGTGTGGGAAGATTAATAAGTTTTAATTGGCTCGTATAAGGCGGAAGGTTATATTGAGAATCCCAACGGAAATGTCTTAAAGCAAAAGGTAGGAATTGTTTTTGAATTGATTCTATCTTGTCTGAGTAAATGTGATACCTTGGATTCCAAACAACCGAACCGTATTCCAGAGCCATAAGAGCCTATATTCATAAATCAAATGAGCCTGAATATGAGTCATATTGGACCCTTATTGGCCTCCTATTTATACGACTCATTTAAGACACTTCTAAGACAATTTTTGGTCTCATATATGTATCATTTCAGACTCTTTTTAAGGCTCTTAAATAACTCTTATTAGACTCATAAATGGCTACTTTCGGATTCTTGTTTAGCGTGTTCTTTGAGTCTTATTGGTCTTATTCTTTGACTTTTCTTAAACTCACTTTAAAGTCATATTTGCAAAGGCATACATTCCATCCAACATGCAGTTAATAACAGCAGCTGCAGTTAAGTTTTGTTTCTTTTTTGTTTGCTAATTATTTTCCATTTCATTTAAACAAGTTTAGATATGTATGTATAAATTTCGAATCTTTATTGTTTTAATATCGGCACACAGTGTTAGCTCATAACATGGATAATATATGACTCCCAAATGATTCATATAAGAGTCAAACATTTTTTTTTTTTGAAACTCATATCACATACCACCTACCAACCAGCAAAAAGTTTCATTCTGAAAAAAGTAAGCGAGTTAGTAATAGGTCGCGGGGCAGGGAACGAGGTCATTTCGTTGTAAGAGAAATATATTTTTTGTTCTTGAACTTTTCAAGAAATTTTAAAACTAAATTCATATGAACCTCTACTGATGGAATCATATCGCTGCATATGCGAGTTGCTGATTTCTAAACTTCCCAGGAAGACGGTCAACTAATCGATTCATATCAATGCTCAACCGATCATTTCTTATTCCTGCATACGCGAGTCAGACATGTGTTAAAATTCATCAAAAAATTCAGTGGTCAGGCCCTCACTTTTGCTATTACAGATTCATTTCCTAGCTATTACCTTTTGCTACTGGGTAGGACTCCTTTCGGACTCATACACATATTGTGAACACTCAGAATATGTTTGCGGGGCATATATGTACATATTTATGTACACTCGCTTTTATCGTACATACACATGTGTGTATGCTCGTAAGTATCCTTAAGCATGAATGTCTCTATATTTGATTTCCCTCATGTGGGAATCTTTACGATTGTGTATGCGAGACACACATTTATGATTATGATTTGTTTGCGTTTGAGCTTAGGACGCCAAGATGATAGCAAATGTAGCTACTTGTATTCGTCTTCAACTCTACTGTCATTTTTTATCTTTCTTGAGAAAGTTTACTTTGACTTTGTTTTTGGCATGCAACATTTTTCAACAGATTTGTCAGTAAAAGAAATACATAAAATGTACATATGCATGCCTGTAACAGAGAGTCCAATTCCCCTAATTTTTTAAAAACAATCCGCCATATGATTTTCTTTCATTATTTAAGGCATTTGATCCTCTTTTTTTTATCAAAAAATATGTTAAATACAATATTTTTAATCTTTAATTAATACAGCGGAAAAGTAGTGCGCTGTCTTCATCTATTAAAATTAAAAGTAGCAGATAGAACCAGGACCGACGAGCGAATCTAGTCATAAAATCGGATGAAATAGCTAAGCCAGATATTCTATAAAGTTGAAAGTAAAGTTAAACATAAACTCCGAGACTCAAGAATCACACACTGAGAAAAAAGCTTAGTTACGTCACATATTTATATATGTATATTTTTCAACACAACCCACTGGGAAAATAGGTAAGCACCTTGCGAGGTAAGCCCTGTTTTCTTTCAGTTTTTAGTACCAAAATTGTCATCATGGCCAATGTCATCTACTAGTAAAGGGCAAAATGAACACCTCCGAAGACACATTACGTTGTCAGTTGCAAAATAACGTGCAGCCGAAGTTATTTCCAAGCACCGAACTACTCCGAGCGACTGCTCTGCATTACTAGTAACTTACTTTGTAAAGCGGCTCAGAAGTATGTCTGATACCAAATGTACATTCTAAATTCCTACTTACATAAGGCGGCCATGCCTTTGTAAAAGTAAGGGACGTTCGGCAGGGAAATGGTAATGACTGCCAGGTGAAGAGTAAGTTGCTAATAAGGTATTATTACGTGCTCCTAATTCCCACTGGGAAGATTTGGTACCTAAATACATGCGTATGTATAACTAGCTTCATGTGAGCTTAGAACTGAGTTAACTTGGGTCAACCACTTTTTAAAGATTCTTGGCATTCGAAATGGCCGGTAATATCTTTAATATGCATAATGGTGTAAGTGCTGAGAACCTAATTTTTTAAATTCCAGAGTGGCAATGAAAAGGTTTGATCAAAATCGCTTGTATATAAAATTTCCACAGAATTTTAAGCAATTCTCACATATGTTTTTCCAAAATCCAATTCCAACAAAATGGAGGAATTATTCCCCCGTTGGCATCCCTGGCATATGTGTATTCCTCCTTACTTGTTTTATTTTCTCATGTTCTAACAAGAATATTTGCTGGTTGATTTTGATATCTCAACAATAACATTCGTATAAACCATACATACCCAAATAAGCATTTGGAGTGTCGTTTGCACTTAGTATCTTGACGATAGCTGTAAAAATGAAATCGTTGCTAAAGCCGTAGCTCCTGTAAATAATGATGACAGTTATGGCACTGCTGTTGACTTTTCTTGATAAATATCATAATGGCGATATTTGCGTTGGCAATGCTCAGGCTGAGTGACATCTTGTGGTAGTAATATGCAAAATTATTACCCTGTCGAAATATATCAGACAGTTTTATTACGTCGGGTATCCTCGTGGTGCTAAACCCTATTCATAATCACACAAAAATTAGGCTGTTTAAGAAGTTAAGCACTTTAGAGGCTGACGTGTTCCAAATTCCAGATGGAGAAGATAATCATTCCCTAAGGTGTATCATGTATTCATGATACGTGGCCTTTTACATAAAATATATCTGGGCTTTCTTCCACCTGCCCACAAAACCTGACGTGCATTTCTATAGAAAGCCCCATTTTATTCAAATGGTACCTTAACTTGCATGTCCGGTCAGATAGCTAGTAAGGGTTCAAGACCCTCCCAGCTAAGTTCATGGAGTTTCTCTTGCAAGGAGTGGTGAATCTTGTTGATTCATTCCCTTTGACTTCCGCCAGTGCTCAGTACTCAAAGATTATTCTCAGCTCTTAAGAAGAAAGAAAATAGTTCTGAAAACTAAGGAATTGGGTTTTCCTTAAACTGAGTCAAATCGATTACTCATGTTAAGGTAGCCATGTCTTTGGAGCCATTTCAAGGTAATATTTCCTTACAATAACATATTTTTCTCCTAGCATCAAGGAATGTTCTTTCTGAATGTATGTATATTTATTTTTTGGAAAATTGCTAATTTGACTGAATTAAAAAATAATAATTTTAAATTTAGCTTTGCGATTAACATTTCATGATAGACGCGATTTAAAAGGGTCCATTCGTCCCGGTACAGCTAACGAAGTTGTTCTTCTTTATAGCTCGCTTGAGAAAGGTAGTCCGATTTTTGCTGGTACGGATTATGGGACAGTATAATGTTCATACTCATGCATGTTTATAAATATGCATACACAAATGTATGTATTTACATACAACATGAAAGTTTAAAAGGCCTACAATAGCTTTTTTTTTGACGTCAGGTTGTCTGCAATAAAATTACTTAAATAGCATCATCAATTTAGAATTTCAATTGGATATCCAAGAAAACCATTCACTCATCTTAACATATGTACATATTTGGTATAGAATTACGTATCCTGTTCTGCGTGAACATGTTGTTTGTTGAAAGAATTCATTACTCTATTGCCGAAATTATTTATCCCACCCATGCTGCATTTGCGAGGAAATTTGTTACTCTAATTTGTCGTAATCCTTTTTCGGGATAAAATATTCATCGCTGGTGAAAATTTTTTCAGCCTCATATATTTATTGCTAGTTGTCCTTCACGTATTTCTTATGTAGTTTGATTATGTCCTCTTCGAAAGGACAATAAAAATTTTTCTTTTTTCTTTTATTGTAAGCTGAGAGCGCCAATCGTGTAATGAAGTGAAAAATTGCCAAATAACCAAAAATTAAATGAAGATCCTTTTTGTTTGTTGGCTGGAATTGTTATTATGTTTGTTTTGTTATAAATTCAGCAAAGGATCACAGCAAATTGCTTGGGACGGACGGTATGTAACCATTGCGACAGGTTCTATAGATAGATTCATACGTATGTATGTAGGTATTTGTATGTGTGCAAAGTGTATAAAGTGTGTATATACACTGTACATATAAATGGATGAAAAGTCTACTTTGCAGCAGGAGAGCAGCGGGTGGGCACAGAATTCAGTTGGCGTTGGAAATATTTGTTTTTCTGTTTTCATTGGCAAGAAATTGTGTAAACAAAATTGAAAGGAAAATTTGCAGTTGAGTAGCTTTTGCGGTTAATTTAGACGATGCGAGGCGAAATATACTCGATGTGGTATTCGGCTCAGATGCAAATACATAGAAGTAATATTTTTTTAGATGGAAAATAGAAGCTAACCAGATTTGTAGTAAACAAGTAAAGTTCGCCAAGCCGAACATTAAATAGCCGCACGTATTAAACACATTTTTCTTATCTCTCTGAAAACTACCGTTACTGGGCAAAGTTTTCCCTTAGTTCAAACATTTTCGATAATATGCTCATTTAGACTTAATGAAATAATTTTACTGTGATTGGCAGAAATTTATAACGCGCCAATTGAATTGAAAGCGAACTCGACTCAAATTTACTCGGAAGTGAATTGCAGAACCTGCTGGTATTTCTTTTTTGGAGATTGTTGTGAGTATCAACACTGAGTAAATTAATAATAACACTATTCGACAAAAAAATCACCAACGATGAAATAAAACTTTTCCATCGTAAAATTTTATCTTGATTCCGAGTATCATGGTTTCTCTGGTTCAGGTCTAGTTTCTGAGATTTCGGTAAAAATATGAAAAACCCCATCGTTCCATTGAAAAGTGGTATTTGTCACCCTATCGGGCTTACGTCTGAAAGAGGTTTGTAAAGGATACTCCAATAAAAGTTTTTTGCCTTCATACTCGTAAATTACACAAGTCGTTTGATCACTATAGGAAAAAACATGCAGAAAATTAAAAAAAGTCATAATGTCTTATAAAGTTTTAGATTTGATCGCCTTGAAATCAGAAAAAGACACTCTATGCTACAAAGAATTCTATTACCGAAATTTTAAGCCTACTAACACAGCTATTGGATATATTTTCGACTTTATTCTTTTGATTATCTACATTGCGGAAAACTCAAACATTAGCCCAGCCAAGTTAGCTCAATAAATAGGGGTAAGCTGACAATAATTCACATAAAGGTGAAAATTGGTACGAGTGTTGCAAATATGTACCACTATGAATGAAATGTCAAATATCCTCATCGATCCTATGATGCAATAATACAAGGTGTTATCAGTTGGCAACTTCTCGCCCTAATTCCGCCATATTGCTTGCGTTACGTGAAACAGTGTTACTTCTTTAACTATTCTTTGCCCATTAATATAGTTGAATGTGTTTTATTTTTGCTCAGTATACACATTTCGTTTTCTTAAAAAGGTATTTTATCGTATTTTACTTCATTTGATATCGAATATACTATAAAAAAGCAAATTTTGTTTAGGAGAAAATGTGAAATTTTATATTTTTCCACCATATGGGGATTCATTTCTTCCCGTTTTTCTTCTCATTCTACTGAGCTAAGGCAGTGTCAAATCGAGCTGTCACAACTGATACCACCTTGTATTATTGCATCATGCATCGATCCCTAGGGCTGCCAGATATCTCTGTTGCCAAACCGGGACACTTTAGGGAGGGCCTCTTAAACTTTGTGCTAAACTCTGGAAAATTCAATAAATTTTCGTACAAATTTGCTACATTCTAATCAGACTTTTTATAAAAATGTTTAAAATAAAGTTTTCCAGCCCATTAAATTTTAATTGATTTTTGGTATTGTTTTTACTGAGAGTTTCTTCCATACAAACTATGTTCGATAATTCTTTTTATATGGAAGACACTGTCAGCAAAAAAAATAAATGCTAAAAATCAACGAAATTTGTTGGCAACTTCAGACTTGCCCTTTATTAATTGGCTCAAAATCTACATTTTCAAAATTTTTCTAAAAGATCTGAAATTGTGATCTGATGAAAGAGCTTCCGAGCCAATAATTTTGTACGGCAATGTACGTACATATAAGTCTAGGTTTCATGAAAGAAAAAAAATTTAAGTACAAGATAACATTAAAACATCAGTAATATTTTTCGTTGCTGTGAACTTGTTTCAAAACTTTTGTCTTTTCCTTAATATAATTGTAAAACTCTGTGCACGTCATTTTGAACATATTTAGGTACATATACTAATCATCAACTATTGCTTGTGCAAAGTTCAACTATATCGAAATGTAACTATTTCACAAATTAAACCGGTGCACTGAGAGAAAGAAGTTTAGAATTAAAAAAGCGTGCTAAATTAAAAAAATACGCATATGAAAGAGCACCAACCCAACTCGTAATACATTCAAGTATACAAATTTTAGTATTTAGTATAGAAATATTCAATTCAAATACGCCCTTATTAAATTGAAGCGATTTGCAATTACCGATTGCTTTTTCATAATTAAGTTAAAAAAAAAATATTTAAATTTCATGCTGGTTGTAATGGGAATTGAACCTTGACCCTCTGGAAATTAGCAAAATGTGGCATGCATCTTCGCGCACTCAGATACAGCCAGACATGTAAATGTGCATCTAAATGTTGAGTTTGAATCAACACCACGCGTGCATCTTATGAAAGTATTATTTTTAAATATGTACGAACATTTTTAAACGATAACCAAATAGAAAATATTCATGTTTACTATGCGTTATTTCCCTCAGTGAATTCATAACATTTTTCTGAATATTACATCGCGGTTTTTCTCTTATTGTAGTGATTTTTGAACTTTTATTCAAATTTGTGCAATCAAATCGAAAACCGGGACACTAAAACGAAACCCGGGACATTTTAAGGTTGAACCGGGACACCGGGACAAATAGTCTAAAACCAGGACATGTCCGGGAAAACCAGGACGTCTGGCAGCCCTACACTCCTACCCTGTTGGAAACACCAACAACGAACAACGAAAACATATTATTATTACATTAGCTGACACGAAAAATGAACCTTTTTAAAGATAATTTTATAGGCAAACTTTGGGTCGTTCAACACGAAAACAAAACCCATTTTTTCAAAGAAACGTTTACGAGATTTTTTCTTCAAAGGACGTATTTTTTGCTATATTCGCAGTTATTCGCCAAAATCGACGTAAAGGTATTTATGTGCCCTTTACAAAAATATATAATTTGTGCAGATGGCTTTACATAGCATCTACATTTCTCATCCGATTTTCATTATCTTAGGCTCAAAATTTACTGTAATGACTCATCTTCTATATATCGAATTTTTAAAATAATGAAAAAACGAATTAAGTAAAACTGTGTAGTTGATTGTAAATCTTCCTTGTTTCGACTTCGGTCACTTGTAGCATTAATAATTTTCATTGAAATCGGCACAAGTTATATACCTTTCGAACTTATGTTGATTGGGAGATTTTTTTCGTGAGATATTGGTACTTATCGGACAAAATAACATCCATTCATTGTCCGCGGCCGCACAAAATTTAGAACGCACTGACTGGTTGAAGTCGCAAAATCAGCCTCACTAACCTTCATGTAGTTATTAATCAGTTTATCGACCAGTGTTGCCCAGCCCGAAAAATAAAGTTTAGCAAAATCTTTCAAAAAGTTTGACAAATCCTTAAGCAACTTATTTAACGAGACTTAATAAAACGACGCTGTGGTGTCGTCGTAAGCAGTGCGCGCTTCCACTCCGCAACGCCTGGGTTCAAACCCTTGTCAAAGCAACATCGCAAAAAATATAGAAAAAAGGTTTTAACAGCGGTCGTCCGTCGGCAGGCAATGGCAAACCTCCGAGTGTATTTCTGCCATGAAAAACAGCTTCTCATAAAAAAAACTGTGGGTCCCTCCGCTTTGTGTGACAACATCAAGGCGCACGCCACAAATCAGAGGAGAAGCTCGGCCAAACACTTACATATGTATGTGTAAGCGCCAATCTATTATTATTATTTTAATAAAACGAAAAATGCTTGGAGTTACTGTTTGTTTCTTCCTGAGCTTGGTAAATTGGTTATAGAAATAAAAAGTAAGCTAGTAAGTAAGTAAATGCTCTCTAAAAAGGCTGATTTTTGTCGTCACAAGTAAGGCTTTTATAGTCTAAGGGCCAATTTCAAAAGAATATTTAAACGGCACTTAAGGTCAGTTGTGGATTGCTGTTTAAATGCCATTTAGCTTTCGTTGGGTTTAAGATCAACTCTGTTTAAATATGCCAAACAATTGGCAGCACTGCTGCTTGTTCCTTGAAATTGTGGTTGCATTTAGCTTTGTTTTTTTTTAACAGATAGTTATCACAAATTATCACTTACATATTTCTGCTGCAAAGCGTTTCTTAACCCAAAAAACTAGCAGAAACTAGCAGCTCCCTCTCGTTCACACGCTCTTCTTTTTTTAGCCCTCCTACCAGCAGCTGTCAAAATTAATAAACAAAAATTTGCGCCAAATATTTTCAATAGTCAAATATACCGATCAGCTGATTAATTGCCAGTTTCTGATAGTTTTACCCCTTTAATAGTTACCCCTTTATTAGTTATATATCCTTTCGCTAGTTTTTTGAAAGCATGCACAAAACGAGTTTGATATCATGTTATCCATAATGTGCATGAAGGGACCTAAATTTCTTTATATGGAATCTATTTGTCAGTCTTCCTAACATAAATCTGAAAATTTTATTGAAATAGTATATAATGAATATGAATTTTTGAGGATTTTTTTGAATATTTTAATAAACAAATTTAGCAAAACAGAGAAAAAAAAAGTTTAACATTTTAACAGGCAGGAAAAACTTAATAAATTTTGCTTAAATTTAAGCAAAACGGCAGCGCTGTTATCGCCACTGCTTATATTTTGACAGGTAAAGTGCTCCCGTTAATTTTGAAGTATTGAAGAAAATGCGGGACAACTGCAGGACCTTTGAATAACAGTACGGTCCTGCAAAAAACAGGACGGATGGTCACCGTAACTATATCCGAAGAGCACCGTCATAAAAAAGTCTGAATAAAAAGTGTGATATTTTAATGAAACTTTACGGAATTTTTTTAAATTACATATTTCAAGGCAAAAATGCACGCGGAGGTTTGGCATTGCGTGCCGAGGGGCGAACACTGTTAGAAAACGCTTTTTCTAATTTAGATGTTGCTCGGACCAGGGGTAACCTAGGTCATAACACTCTGCCACAGCGGCCGTGTTTGTACATACATATGCCACAGTGAAAAAATATTAAAAGTGACTATCGATGCATTAACAATCGTAGAACTCTTTATATTTTTTATAATTTATCGGGCCATGAATTTATCACTTGTTTTTAATTTCAAATAACAGAGTTTACATTGCTACTGTTTAAATTAGAGCATGCGTTTATTGCTTTTCAATATAAACAATAAGCATGGAAACGAATCTAAACCACGTTTTCTTATCAATATGGATAAAAAATTAAAAAGAAAGCAAGAGGAGTGGATGATTCCGAAAAATGTTATATGGTAAAAGGTAAATAGCTCAACTGTAGGAATAAATTTTTGTGTATGTAGATAACAACCCCCTCATGTCGAACGCCTTCTCCTTACAAATGTGCACATTTGTATGTGTGTGTACATACCCTGGAAAAAATGGTGCACTAATCTCTAAAAAGAGCATTCCAGTATAGCATTCATGGGGTACAGTTGGTCACTAATTAGTCGCAACTAATCTCATACGGGTCGAGCAAATTCTTTTGAATTTAAAAACAATAAAGTTGTTTGGTTTACAAGGACGAATAGGTATTGAAAATGCGCTTTTAATAAATTTTATCTTTTCAAGTTAATAAAGTTTACAGGACGAAATTCGATGATGAGGTCGTATGTACATAATTAGTCCTCAAACAATAATTTTTTCAAAAATAAACATTGCAAACTTTCAAGGATTTTTAAGGAAAACGTTTTTAAAGGACATTTTCTGTACCCATCCGTCCTTATGCATCAAAAATTTTATTCTGTTATAATTCTACAGAGTTTTTTCTTATATTTGATACCCCTATTTTTATTATACATTGCACTGAATTAAAAAAACAAATTTGAAATAGTCAAATTTTTTTTAATTCCAAAGTCCTTTAAAAAATCCTGACGTCAGAGAAAAACTAAGTACGTGACTCAAACAAATGACCACGTTATTTTTTGTTATTTTTCTATAAAAAATACTGCATACTAAATATAAACTTTATACAAAATTTAGGAAAAGTCCACAAATTTTCATCCAAATTTTAACTTTTTAATCTGATTCTTTAGAAAACTTTTGGGTATGCAATTTTAGTCTAATGAAGTGCAAGTTTCAAACGGCTAAAAAAATCCCATTGATTTCTGAGTGTTTTTTTGGTCACGGATTTTTGCACTTTTTCCATATAAGCATGAATTTCTTATGAAACAAAATTTAAAAAAATAATCGCCATTTTTTGTAGATTACACTTGTTATATAAAAACAAGTAAGAAAGTCTAAGTTCGGGCGAAGCCGAACATTAAATACCCGGCGCAAGTATTAAATATATGTTTTTTCACCTTTCCGAAACCTTCCGCTAGATGGTAAGCCGGGGTGTATCAATTTTGACTAAATTAGCGTCCTTCAATTTCGAAATATTGAAGTTTCAAGCATTTCTGAAATTTACCGTTATATGAGAAGCGGCCGTTATTTTAGTCCGATTTCAATAATTTTCAACGTTTTGCTTATATGTGGCAAGCACAATAACCACACCGAGTTTGGTACAAATTGGTAGAACGGTTACCGATATACTTATATGAGATCATAAGTGGGCGGTGCCACGCCCATTTTACAAAGTTTTAACATAATCGTAATTCTTGGTAAATAATTGTTGCAATCATCAATTTTGAATAAATTAACTTCAATATTTACTGATTTATCGAAGATTTTGTATTTCTCTAAATTACCGTTATATGGGATGTGGGCGTGGTTATTGTCCGATTTTAAAAAGTTTCGGCGATTTTTTATGCTGTGCCAAGGCCAACAACTGTGCCAAGTTTGGAAGAAATTGGTGCAGCGGTTACCAAGATATACACATGTAACCATAAGTGGGCGTGGCTACGCCCATTTTCCAAAAATTTATAATATTCTTATTTGTCGTCTAAAACTTATTACAAATATCAAATTTGAGTGAATAATCTCCAGTAGTTACTAAAATATCGCAGTTTTCGTATTTCTGAAAATTACCGTTATATGGGAAGTAGGCGTGGTTATTGAGCGATTTTAAAAATTTTCG
>NW_023458564.1:11445900-11497943 GCF_013731165.1 Rhagoletis pomonella | reverse complement strand
CAACCTACCTTGGATTAAGGGAAACCTACATACCAAATTTCGTTGAGATATCTCAATTTTTGCTCGAGTTATCGTGTACACGGACAGACGGACAGACGGACGGACGGACGGACAGACAGACATGGCTTAATCGATTTCTTTTTTCATCCTGATCATTTATGTATACATTTGTCTATATCTATCTCGATTCGTTTTGGCTGTTACAAACAACCGTTATGTGAACAAAATTAATATACCCTTGTGCACAAGTGCGCTCGGGTATAAAAAACAGCAAAAGTAGTCTCCAGAAAACAATTATCAAAAAATCATCGCGGTTTTTTAGCTGGTTAAAACTTGCACTTCATTAAACTAAAATTGTATGGGCTAGAAAACCGCATACCCAAAAATGTTGTAAAGATTCAGATCAGAAAGTTGAAATTTTGTTGAATTTTCCTTAATTTTGTATAAACTTTGAAACTGTGATTTATATGTTTTTTAATACCGTGCAAAGAATTTTGCTTTCTGCTGCCATTTCTTAGTATTCTATTCTACATAACAAGGTAAACTTCAAAGGTTAGGGGGGCTCGAGCATCGCCCCTCCCCCTGCCACTATGTAGCGACGCCCATGCCTTTTTGTACCCGTTTGCGTACAAAGAGGTACAATTTGTCTTTTCATAGGACATACACGAACAAAAGGGAGTTCGTTCCATAAAAGCGATGAAGTGAGGTTTTAGTCGCACGTTCTCTTGAGATTGATCCCGGAGTTATCCCGGGTTAGTCGCATTTTCCTCAGGGTACGTGCATAAGTATGAATGTGCGTATGTATGCACATATGTATGTTTAAGAAGCATAGTTACGATTATGCAGCAATTGTACTTCGCACGGCCACCCAAAACAACGTCAACGTCAATGTGCCAGACATGCATTATTGACACTAATAACGTGATTGGCGTCAATTTTCATGTTCGATTGTTGACGAATCAACGGAATTGTGATGAAGAAATTGAGTGATTTACACTGAGCCAACAACAAAATGTGAGCAAGCGAACCCAGTAGCTGCATTCCAATTATAAACAGATGTTAATTGATAAAATGTCCGCGCACTTCTTGTTATCAGCACGAAATTGGTAGAGTACCTGAGTAATGAGCCATGTCACCACCGACCCACCGATTTAATTAAATTCCAAAACAGCAACAGTAACAGTGACAACAACACTGTGCACACAAATAGGCTTTCGAATAGGCGCCCATAGTTAGGTAAGTGGTGAATAGTGTAGAGCAGGGGTTCCCAAACTTTTTTCACCTTGGCACCCTTCTTGAGCTTAAAAAATTTTTCGCCACCCCTACTCTTCAAATGTCTATGAAAACAAGAAAACATATTGCAAACTTTATGCTCCTTTAGCTTTAATATAAGGACTGAAATTGTTTTGATGATTTCATTATTTCCTTTAAGTTTGTTGGGAGCTTTGACAATTTTACTTGAAATCATTTGACGCTGAAAGCTTGCTGGTGTATATGTTTTTAACCGACTTCACAAAAAGGAGAAGGTTATCAGTTCGTCGAAATATTTTTTTATTATTTTTTGTATGTATGTACATACCACATAACTTTGGAACACGTTAACCGATTACCAAAGAACGTAAATCTATAAGAAAAGGCGGCTGAGATTTCCATTACGGAACCAATTGCTGTTCCGCGCAAAGTATACTGAATTTTTTTATTGAACCCGGTGGGGATACTAATGGAGGTCTTCTTTAACTATATTTATAACTTTCACAATGTTGTTGCTAATAGTACTTTAGTTATTTGTTGTTAAAATATCCCCCTACCATCACTATATTTTGTTTTAAAACTACACTTATCACTTTTATTTATACAAATATACTATCCTTAAAAGGCTCGCATGCGTTTGTAGTACTTTAATATACAATTATTAATTAGTTAATTAAGTAAAACGCATTTATAAATGTCTTCACAAACTTTAACACATTTCACAAACAAGCAGAAATAACAATGACAGTAACACAAAATGTATGCTACCATACGTTAAAAAAAGTACACCACAAATAAGTGCGTATAATTACGGAGTATAAGTTTATAATACGTTCATTGCTCTTATTAAAAATAATAATATTAGGATCGATAGGGGTCTTACTCCTGATCATAACGGTATAATTTTTTTTGGGGGGAAATAATATTTACTGGTGTTATTCTAGTTCAAAATACACAAATGTAGAAAACGTAAATCGATAATTTGATAAATAATGATGTGGCGCTTTTTCCATAAAACTCAATACTTCGATAAATAATGAAAAATTTTAATAAAAGTCACGCGATGTTTTATTTAAAATTTTCGCATGCGGCGCTTTTCCCATGAAAATCAATACTTCGATAAAGAACTAAGTGAACATTTTTATTACAAAATCTCTCGATTTTAGACTGAATCACTTTTGTTTTATCAATACATCGATATTTAATTAAAAAAAATTAATTACAATGTCCGTTTTTATTGTTTCTCGTTTCCAGTGTTTTTTTGGGGCATTTTTTGTTGTGTGGCAGCACCGACATTTTAATTCAAATGGTCTGCAAAACAAAAATTGAGGTTGACATTTTTTGCAACTTAAAATTCAATTTGCTTAAAATCTATAAGCCTCCGGAGGGGCAGATTTACAATCACAAAAAGCCGCTCCAAACCCCCTCATTTTTTTTTTAAGCCGGGTTCTGTATTGGAAAATTTTCCCGAAAAGACAACACGTTACAATTGTAACGAGTGGAAACATCAGGAGGGTGCTTTCTCTTTTGTCCAAATACATTTAATGAGTGGATGAAAAGAGAAGGCACGCTCCTGATGTTCACAGTCACTACAATTATAACGTCTTGTCTCCTCTTATAGATTTACGTTCTTTGTGATTACTATAATTCTTTTTTAAAGGAAAAGTTTTACCTCACAGGGTGGTCCCATTCTAATTCGGTTTGATTCCGATCATTAGAACATTAATAGATTAACGATAATCTTAAATTTGTATATGGGAATTCAAGTTGGTTTTGTTTTTTGCTTAAAAATTACTGGTTTATGTAAGCATTTCTTGAAAATGCAGTCTCACATAGAAATGTAAAAGTAAGGCCCCTGTTATAAGTTGCATTCGATCTTCGACTGCGGTCGAAAGTGCTGATCGAACGAATTTTCATTTGGTATTATGACGCTCATTCCATAAAGAATAGCGCTTATTCACAATAATATATTTTTCACCGCTGAGAAGCTTTGTTTGAAATTCGAGCAAACCAAATAGCGTGCTTATACATATAAAAAAGAAAGCGAGTTTATAAAAACGTGGTAAAAATTAGTACAACGGAGTTCTGGTTCAATGATTCGTCAGAGGATGAGAGCTTGGTAAACTGGCCAGGAGTAGAAAATGTTTAGGACGGTGTAAGTGTAGTCTTTCATATATTTATTTAACCACAAAATATACTTAAAAAATTTGTCTACAGATTTATTAAATATTTCCGACTGTCTAAAGAGGCATTTGTGAGCCAAATCTATTTAAAATATTTTAAAACTAGCAACAGCTTACGATTTTGTTCTCAGAGATCGTGCCAACTGAGTATTGGGATTTTCTTTCACAGGTAAAACCAGGCTTTCGAGCTTGTGTTTAATATCCTGACGTTAGAACTGCATGAAATTAATAAAAATTAGTGTCTAGCCGCCAAAAAGTAAGAAAACAAATGCAAAACTGTACATATTTCAAAATTTTCTAACACTTCGCTACGACATCGAAAGAAAAATTCTGTTCGAATCGAAAGCAACTCATAATACGGGCCTAAAAGTCACTAGTATTTTTGATGCAATCTTGCCAACAGCTGTGTTTTCTGCATACACTTGCATCCAGAACTCTCTTGGTTCCCTTCGTAGTATTTAATATTCAAAGAGCTGCCTTCACTGATTTCCAGAAGGTTTTCAAAAGCTTAATTTGTAATCTCAGTAGGTTTACTTTTCGGGTCACATGAAAACGATGAAAATAAAAAATCATTTTCCATATAAATTGCAGGTGAAACCTGCTGTTATCAATTTTCTTAGCGTTAACTTTGAAGTAACATAAGTTTTTCTGATTTACTTTGTTTATTTATGGGATTCCCATGCAAATTGCTAGAAATTCTAAAATATACATGTCACCAATAAAAAAAATTTCGACGTGCTAGAAAAAACCAGAGATGTATTTTAATTTAGCACGCCTCTGTTATCTTCGCAACGTCATCCAATATCGGTTTTAAATTTAGTGACGGCATCTTCCTAGTCGTCAGGGAATACCGACGGATCATACAGTCATTTCTCGTGGCGAATATCCGCCCACTTGCTCCATTTCAAACCATTGTTCTGTACAAAATTGTCGATAGCTTTAAAATTTAGTCGGTAGTGAGGTAAGTCTTAAGTAGTTCGGTCATCAAAAGTTCTTCTTCGATTTGCATTGCGAATGGGTGCCTCACTAACACGAGAAGACTGCCTCTAAAATCGTTTTGATTCGCTCCTTCACAGTGTGATTGTGAAGTCCAAAGGATAAGTAATATATACACAACCGCTTGCGTTGTGTATGGAAAGTCTAAAGAATTTGCCCGCACTGCTGCCACTGCTCTAGCCACTAGCGGCACCCACTTTGGGAGAGCCTGGTGTAGGTTCATGTTTCTGTGTATGTGTGTATATATGTATAATTGTCTCTATTTCCATATCGTTTTCAATCTCAATTCCAATTTCAATAAATTGAAAATTAAACGCTGTTTCAACGTTTTATTTGCGAATTTGCACGGCAATCGCGACACGAATGCAAAATTTAATTGAAAGTCTAAACAACAAGCGTCAACACCAATATGCAAATACGGAAGTCAACCTCATAAACACACTGTGGCGTCTCATTCCTAGTCATGCTGATGGGGGCGGGTCATCAGGAGTGACGTGCAGCACCGAAAGTGCTGCGCCACCGCTGATTGACGTGACTTTTTGTCAATTGGAGCCAGTATTGGCAGCCACCAGGAATGACTGCAATCAGCAACATTCATCAGCTGTATGAAATAACAGCAAAAACAAAAACAAATCGTCTCCTTCGTTTCCATTGTTTGTTTTCATAATTTTAAAATCAATAGAAATGAATCCGTTAGCAAACGGTACTGATGCCAATAACACGCCCCTGCCTCTTACCCCAAATACACTTTTTGCTTTAGTCGCTGGTAATAAATTTAAGAATGCTTTTGGTACCTAAAATTATTCGAGCAAACTGAATTATTCCTACATTTCACGGTAGTGTACAGATTACGACAATTTCTTTTATTTTTTCAATAGTCTACATATGTATAGATACATATGTACATTAGGCTGGGTAGATTTTGTATGGGGGAAAATAAAAGTCATTTGACCGCATTGTAATAGTAATATTATGATGTCTAAGGTCTCAGCCAATTGTTATTGGCCACGAACGATTAATTTAAAACTTATCTTTAGCCGCGCAATTGAATCAAAGTGTATGAACTTTGAAAATTAAACTTTGGCGTGTAATATCTATGGAATGCATTATTGTTATAAACAGGACGATATATCAAATTAAGGGCTATTAAATTTAGCACCACACGTTCATTTATCATTTTTCAATAAGTCTACACGTTTTTAAGATATTAAGATAAAACTTACAAAAAATATAATTTTCCCTTATGAATTTTCAATTCTTCATTACTTCAGCAGCCAAGTGAAAAATACAAAAAAGTGAGACGAGATTTATTTCAAACCTTTTAATTTTTTCAGATGTTTATATAACATTAAAATGACCATGGACTTGGTCACGCCGATTTGGCCAGTTTTCAAGATCGTGGTGAATGAATGTATTGTCAAAGATTAGGAATCGTTCGACAAGTTAATATTAGTTTCAAACATATAAGTATTTACATACATTACAATTAGAGTGAGAAACGCCCATTTTAAGTCCATTTTTGCATGGTTTCATTAGTCGCCGCAGAAGCACATTTTTCGCGGTTTCTAAATTTGCCGTTATATGAAAGTAGGGGACGTGCAATAAGTGTTTAGATATACATAAATATTTTAGTTAATTCTTTTATGTGAAAAAGTGTCTGTAGGTAAATGCAATAGTCTTTAACATATCCTGGGAAATCCTTTTGAGGACTCTCCAATTGGACGATATTGCTTTGCATTCCGCTTGAACGAAAAAAGTCACTCGCTGGCACAGTTTTCTGTAATCCGGTTATTTTATTTAAAGGTTATTTTTACAATTGAAGAGACATTTTTTTAGAAAAAACTGGAAATCCACTTAAGTTTTTCGATATAACTTTGGTAAATGTTACTCAATCGGTGCGTAATAATTAACAAATTGAAGGCGAGACTTAATGTTACTGATTTTTGATAATAATATGACTAAAATAGTTCAGATTACAGTATATTTTGCTTAGCTGCACATCCTTCTTTCCACGAAAAACTTGTGCACTTAACCGAAAAGACACTTGAGCGAATTTTCTTTACTACTTCAATGAGGAAGGTATCCAAATCCCTATGAAAGCAAATAATGGAGAAGCACTTACCACGTAGAAATTACTGCAAGCGAAATTTTTACCGAATAGTATCTAATTATCTATATAACTACATAAATTTATAGCGATTTTCGTTGTTCTGCGAGATGAACAAAATAAATAAAAAGTTGTAAAATAATGTAATTGTAGGACCAGTGCAGGTAAACGTAATACTTTCTTTGATAATTGATACTAGTCGCATATTTTTTAAGGCAGGTATCGCCAATGTGCAGGTATGCTAAATGCATCTATCGGAGCAGTTTCCTTATAAATGTTAAAAATAATGCCTCTGATGCGCATTTTGGGGTAGGTATCTTAAATGTGCATTTAAGCATAGAGGCAGCAAAGCAAAATATACTGTATAAACAAATTATTTTAAAATAAAAAAATCTTGATCAAAGTTTTAATCATTTTCTTATATTTGCAATTTTTATATTGTATGCATAAACATAAGTAAACCAATTAGTGTGTCTAGAAGTTGTGCCTGTTCAGTGTTTCCATACTAATTTGCATAAACAAAATTTTTCCGTGATGATGGAAAATAATGGCTATTCTATTAGAGCTACTGAAATTGTTCCTAAATTTGCAAAAATTCGAAAACTATAGCTAATATTAAACAAGTAAGAGCAGCGCTGTCTTCGGCTATGCCGAAGGCTTCATACCTTTCATGAACATCTGCAAATTTTACTTTGACAGATTACTGCTTTTGAATACATCTGCATACATCGATAGAGGAGTTACATACTTATATAAAAAATCGCATCTAAACAATCAGAGGTATGGAAGATATACTTTATATGGCACCAATCTAAGTGATTTTTCACTGCTATGTGATCGGTATGTAAACCGGTAACACAATTTATTGGGTTTAGTTTCCTACATAAAGGAGATATATGGCAAAAACTGGTATCTGAACAATCAGTGCTATAGGAGATAAAGCTTATACAGCATAGATTTTGATGATTTTCTCAGTAGACTTTGTATTATTATTTATAAAATATCTTACGAAATTTATCGGTTTTAGCTGTTCAAATAAAGGAGTTTTACAGTAAAATCCCATATCTGAACAATCAGATGTATGGAAGATATATGTTGTAGTCATCCGATCCTTGTTATTTTCACTGTAAGTATTCTGTAAATAATGAGTGAAAGTGGTGCGAAATTTCATGTTCCTAGCTGCTTAAATGGAGGAGTTATGATAAAAGACCTCATATCTGAACAATCAGTTGTATGGGGTCTGCAGGTTATAGTGACCCGACCTTTGTTATTTTCACTGTAAGTCTTCTGTTATAATGACTGAAAACAGCGCGAAATTTCATGGTCCTAGCTACATAAATGGATGAATTATAACGAAAAATCTCATATCTGAACAATCAGTTGTATGGGAGCTATAGGTTATAGTTACCCGATCTTTTTAATTTTCACTGTAAGTTTTCTGTTGATAACTATTGAAAACAGTGCGGAATTTCATGTTCCTAGCGATATAAATGGAGGAGTTATAACGAAAAATTTTATATCTGAACAATCAGTTGTATGGGGTCTATAGGTTATAGTGACCCGATCTTTGTAATTTTCACTGTAAGTATTCTGTTGATAATGGGTGCAAGTACTGCAAAATTTCATGTTCGTAGCTGCATAAATGGAGAAGTTACAACGAAAAATCTCATATCTGAACAATCAGTTGTATGGGAGCTATAGGTTATAGTGACCCAATCTTTGTAATTTTTACTATAATCATTCTGTTGATAATGGGTGCAAGTGCTGCGAAATTTCATGTTCGTAGCTGCGTAAATGGAGAAGTTATAACGAAAAATCTCATATCTGAACAATCAGTTGTATGGGAGCTATATGTTATAGTGGTCCGATTCTTCCGGTTCCGACAAATGATTAATACATTATAAAAATACACCCACCTACCAAATTTGATCCGGATATCTCGAAAACTGAGAGACTAGATTGCATACAAACAGACAGACAGACGGACAGACGGACAGACGGACAGACGGACAGACGGACAGACGGACAGACGGACATGGATAAATCAACTCAGCTCGACGTTCTGATCATATAAGTATACATTTTGATGGGTCTATCTCTTTTTGTTCTGGTACTTACAAACATCGGACCAAAGTTATAATACCATTTCATGCTCATGAAAGGTATAAAAAGGACTAGAATATTTGGAACTAGGGATCTAAATGCACGCCAGCAGATAAAGGGCTGCGCGAAATGATACTTGACTTTATCTTAGGCGTTAAAGGATTCATTATCTAATAATATGCACCAAAATTTTTGGCTAAACCCAGAATTTTTAACAAGAATTGGTCTTATTCGACTAGTGTGCTGTGGGTCACTTGGTCACTTGGTCGATGCGCGGGCTCTTACAATTAAAATGAAAGATTAATATTTCGCAAGCTTGTTGTTGACTTCATGATACAATATATTTTCACTATAACTAAGGGATTTGAGAAAAATTAGATTTTCGACCCGCCCTAATGTACATATCTATGTTCTGTATGTATGTTAGTATTTCTGAAATTTACCGTTATAAAAAAGTGAGCGTAATTTTAGTCAGGTTTCAATAACTTTCAACTTTTTGCCTTTATGTGGCAATCACAATAATCATACCGAGTTTGGTACACATTTATAGAACGGGTATCGAGATACACATATCTGGTCAGGATCACGCCCATTTTCCAACCTTTTTTTAATAGCGTATTTTTTGCTAAAAAATTATTGCAAACATCGAATTTTAATACATTAGCTTCAGTATTTACTGATTTATCGAAGCTTTTGTATTTCTCTAAATTACCGTCATATGGGATGTGGGCGTGGTTATTATGCGATTTTTTTTTAATTTTCAGCCGTTTTGGTATGTTTTGTGAAGGCCAACAACTGTGCCAACGGGCACGATTTTTTGATAGTTTTTCCCTTTCTTCTATGGAGTACTTAGTGGACCTTGTAGCTTTTAAATTCACATTTCTTATCCTTTCATTTGTAGGTTCAAAAAACGTTCGCCCTGGCACCTGCTCCGTATACAATCCTTTTTATTTCCCGAAATAACGTGCTTTACAGTACTAACGGATACGCCTATCTCTTTTGCTACCTCTGCTTAACGCACAAATTTGTTTTCCAATAGTTTAAATATTTAAATATTTGGAAAGGATTAAACTCCGAACTATTTCTTTTTTACGTCATTGTCGGATTTGATGGAAAAATACCTACTAATTTTGAATATTTGTTTTTATTATCAAAGCTTACTAAAGCCAAATAAAACATCTTATATATAAATGGACAATCATGTTTTCTTAACACCCCTTTTACGGCTAAACTATACTTCTAAGGTATAAAGAAGTATACATCACTAGAAAGGTATTTTTATGCTGATGAGCGAATTTCAAATTTCAAATTTCAAATTAGTTTAACATAAAGCGAAAAAATCAATTCAAAAGTGACACCAATACTAATGCCATACATGTACATGTTTGGTGCGGAAATGCCTCCTAAATGTATGCTTTAATATTGATACTGAATTAAAGAAACGAGCTAAGCAGCAGTTGAGGAATTTATGTATACTCATTAATAGATTAAGAACTCCTACAACGACGGACGTAAAGTCGAATATGAAGAAAAAGAAAGGGATAAAGTAAAGATTAAAATAAAAGTAAAAGAGACCGCAACATAAAGACAAAGAGGGAGGTAAATTTAAGTACTTCATATAATCGCAAAGATTTTATTTATTTATTTATTTATTGTAGTTATAGGAATTCATCTTAACTTACTTAATTTTATATGGAAACCCGGTTTATTTACGAAGTTTATGCGGCTTACACGGTTATGAGGCATTCACACTTTTAGATGACTAAGCATATTAGTGGGATTCATGAAACGTCGCAAAGTTGTTGCAAATGTCGCGCTTGTTGCAAAATTTGGCACCTTGCGACCCAGCTGATTACTCTTGTATTGAAACTCTCCTGCCATAATATTTGAGCTGGCAATCATTGCAAACTCAAAGTTGCGAAACACATGTTATTTTATTGTCCTCGAAAAGTATATTAGTTAAGGCTGCTTCGAAATATACATAATTGTAAAAACTTATCTTTTTCACTTACGCGCATGCCGCAAAAATTTTACATTTATAATCCGGAGTTGCGATAGGTCGTACATACAACTTTGTTTGCAACGTTGCCATTTCGCCAAAAATGCCAATTTGCGACGTTTTATGAATCGCAGTATTATAAATAAGGTCATATTACTTGCTGTCTCCACAGGCAAAAGTTTTTATCTTGATAATGTTATCAGGCAAAATTTTGCCCATGGAGACCGCATATTGCTCTTGGCAAGCAATAATTATCAGAGCTTTTATCTTGATAAATATTGCCAGCAATTTGGTACTTTGACAGCTACCTTTTCATTTGCGCGATAGCTTCGTGGAGACAACATTATCGATATTTCAATATAAAAGTAAAAATTGAACTGTTTTCTATTAAAATATGTTATTATTTGTTTGGGTGTGAAATAGCATACTTTTTAAACTTTTCAATTGATGAAATCCGGCAAAAATTGCCATCTTATAAATGCTTTTATCAAGATAAAAAATGCCCACGCACAAATATTGCCGCTGATAAAATTTGTATCAGGCAATAAAAATGACAGTTGGTAGGCATAAACTTTTGCCTGTGGAGACGGGCCGTTACTCTCGGACAGTTTTTATGTACTTATTGGTTAGATGTATATATATATATATATATTTTGTACGAGATGTGTGCGAAAATACAGACGATTTTTTTCAATTCTCATTTATTCAAAAGGGTTACCAATCGGCATTTAGATTGAGTACGATTATGTAAATAAGTCAATAGCGTGTTACTTTATTCTCATTTATAAACCAGACTAAGCTAAACAGAAAGAAGAAGAATGATTTTGGGATAATGGGAACATGGCAATCGATTCATTGAAAATTTATTGTTGTGACAGGGGTGATATTTTCTCCTAATCAGAATATGAATTTTCGGACAGCGAACTGATTCTAATAGTGGAAACTAGACGGCTATTATTTAAAAGTATAATTTCTAAAAAGGTTTGTATTTTCTTTTATCAAGGAAGTTGGTTTAAAGCTTTTACACGGTTAGGGCCAGTTGTTCGGTGCGAGTTGAACTCTGTCTGTAATTTAAACAAAGTTTACACTTAATGTGTGCATTAAAAAACTGGTGAGTAATTTAAACTAAGTTTACGTAAAACTTTGTTTATTAAACGCAATTTAAACCACCATAGAAAAACAATTTTCCTAAGCTAACTAAAAAGAGCTTCATACGTTTTTTTACCTTGCAATGAACAAAAACGATCTACTATACAGAAACAGCTATTTGCCAGTTAGCGAACAGAAACCTTAACCAGTGAAGGTTGTGTGCGTCATGAGGTTATATTACCATTATTATCGATTGTATATAATGGAATTGGTGTTAATGCATGTCAAAGGGTTGAGCCCTTCTTGCTGGCAATTAGCTATGGTTCGATAGTGGGCAATAAATTTACTAATTGCGCTCTCACCCACATAAGCGTCCTATCTGAATTCAGTGGACGCGATATTCAAAGCTGTTCGCTGAGCTTTCACCACTCGGAGTGAACTCGCTTGCCCCGCGTGGAACGCCTTAAGTGTATGGCAACTGATTGTGTAGCAATTTGTGTCACTAATTGCATGCAAATTGCGCCTTTTACTGTTTATGATCTGCTCATAAATCCATAAAATTAATTCGGGCGTCAATTAATATCAGTGCTGCGCTGGTAATCAGAGGCAGTAAGTAGCGCCTTGTATTGAATTGCGGTTGGTGGCTGTAGCGTCCCAGCAAAAAATCGGTAATCGCTTTTAGTGGTAACGTGTTCTAGAAGGCATAGCGTTGTAATGCCTTGGAATTTTTTCGCTTCTTTTAGGCATTGTCGGTAATGCAAAGTAGAATATTTTATTTATTTCGCTTCTTTGTTTCATTTTGGGGAATGCAAAGTAGAATGTCCTCTAATATTTCTTTCTTAATTCGCTTCTTTGCTTCATTTCAGGGAATGCAAAGTAGAATGTCCTACAATATTTTATTTTTTTCGCTTCTTTGCTTCATTTCAGGACATGCAAAGTAGAATGTCCTACAATATTTTTTTTATTTCGCTTCTTTGCTTCATTTCGGGGAATGCAAAGTAGAATGCTGCATCGTAGTCAGCTGAAAAATAGAATGAATATCCAAAAAATTTTTTTCTACCGTTAGTTTCTGTGGAAATTTGTCTCGCATAAAAATCATGTTTTGCTTTGTTCAATTTGCAGCGAAGTTGAAGTCAGTCAATGAAGTGAAGTACATGAGTGAGGAAGTACAATTTTAAGCTTAATTAAATATGCATGTACATACCGATTTTTAAGTAAAATCTAAATACCCAAATACATAAATATGTTTGTATAAAAACTGATTTATAAAAATTTTAATTAATTTTAATCTTTTAAGACATTTTCTGATTTAATATAAATAAGTGTGTACTCATCTGGGCATTCTACATTAGTTTCTCTGTAAGGCATTCTTTGTTCGCTTCTCTGGATTCTGTTTATCCATGCGTTCTCCCTTCGTTTGAAGGTAATGCTGCGGGTAAGGGATTACCGCCAATGACATGCCCATGTTAAAATAATGCCTTCCTGAAGCGAAAGGGTAAGCGATTCCCATCGCCTAGCTCGTTTCTTCTTTCGCTTCTGTGGTAATCGTGTTTTTTGCTGGGGTCCATCCGAACTCTTCAACTATTTCAATAGGAGCATTCCATGGTCAAGTAAAGACATATCCAACCAGTTTTCTGTTGTTATAAGACGTATAGTTTTTAGAACGTTAATAAGAGACTTCAAGTATTAATTTTATTAAATAGTTTGAACATTAGTCTTTGACTTTGTGAAAACAATTCAAAAGTAATTATTTATTTAAAAAAAAAAAATAACAAAAACCGTCACGTAACCGACAAGCCGGGTCAACCACTTCTATGAATTGTTGTAGTATGTATTTACATTCAAATGTCAGCGAAACTATCAAACAAGGACCACACATGTGTTAGAAGCAAATTGTAATTAATAACCAAAAAACGGTTTAAGTAGAAAAAACAATAAAAAATAACGTAGCTATTTTTTTAGAAATTTTTTATTAAGTCGTCACGTACAGAGAAGTCTCTTTACATCACGTCAAGTGACAGGCACAAAATCTACAGCATAATAAAAGATTTTATATTACGGAGGCAAAAATTTGTAGTATTTGGCCACATTGTTTTAATTTATTCCATTTTGAATAGAATCGAATTTTCAATAGAATTTTTTGAATGGAATTTTGAAATAGAATTTTGAATATAATTTGAAATGAATTTTTTGAATAGAAATTTTTATTAGACACGGAATTGCTTATTTGGTGTCACACTTTCGATTGGGTTCAAATTTATTTTGTGAGTTCTATACATGAAATAAGCTAACACGTGTTTGAGGAATTTGTTTTAAATTTTTTTTTCTTCGGGGATAAGATCTGTCAAAGTTTGCATTTTTTCGTGATTCTGACTAATCATGTACTACTTCAAATCGTTATATATCGGGTTCCGCACATCGTACAGACTTCATCTTAACGTCGTTTTAAAGCCAAAGAAACGGGCTGAACATTTCTATATATAAGGTGGTCAAGATTGTCGCAAAGCTAACTTAGCTATTGACAGTTGAACTTTTTGAAGATGATTTGCATAGTAAAGACCAATAAATTAGGGATTTAAAATTAAACCATCGTATTCCTTGTTTAATTCTCTATAAAAACGTGTTTAAAAAAATTGGGGATTTTTCAAGAACTATTTTTAAACTAATTGGTTTTATGACGAGATGGTTTTTTTTGTGAGATTCAACAATTTTTTGTAATTTGTTTTCGAAAACTTTGGTTGAGATACATTTAGTAAGGTGTTAGACATCGGGTTTTTGCATAAATTAAAATTTTATTGCGGACTCCGATAGAATACCTATCCAGATATAATATTTGTACGGCAAGATTTTTCTTTAAGGCGACAAATTCCTAGAAATGAGCGTGGTAATTGCAGAACTAAAGTTAGTAAAACGCAAATTTTGTTGTGGATTTCGGCAGAATATCCCTTCGTTAACAATATTTGTTCCACAACTTTTTCTGTCCATATAGATATTCTGGCGAAATCCACAATAAAGTCTAAATTTTTGAACTTTGGTTTTAATATAGACACGCCCATTTGTAGAATATTCTTTAAATAAAATAGATAAATTTCAAGCGAATCGGAGACATGACATAATTTTTTTTACGCAATCCGCCCGACTTAAAAAAGAATGGCTCATATTTATTTTTTATATGTGCATATAAAACACATTACATTAAAAATACGAAATTGAAGAAGTAATTCTTAAGCAAAAAATACAACCGACTTCAATTCTCATATAAAAATTTAAGATTATCGTTATTTTCTTCATGATGATCATTCGGATCGGAGTTAAACCAAATTAGTATGGGACCACCTGTGAAGTAACAACTTTCCTTTAAAAAAAATTATAAATATCGGTTAACGTGGCCCAAAGTTATACGGAAACATACATACAAAAATAATCCGACGAATTGATAACCTTCTCCTTTTTGAAGTCGGTTAAAAATTCATTTATTAATTTTTGGCATTCAGAGCGTGTGTTAATCGGTAACAAAGTTCACGTCGAGTAAATTTTTGACAACTATGAGGTGAATAAAATTTCAGTAGCTCATGAGGCCAGTGAAATTTTGACAAATGCGTAGAAAATTTTGACAATCGCAAAAATTGTTGATGTGTGTAATTTTTCGTTAAATAAAAGCTTAAATAGATGAATTGCAATAAACGATGGTAGATGTTTTCTTAAAATATTCATTTCATTTCAATTTGTAATATTTTATTCCAAATAAATCTGCGGTTATCAAAAATTTACTGCTGTCAAAAAATATTTCATTTCACACCGCAGATTGGCAAAACTGTCTCACCATAGTAAAAATATTAAAATATTCAACAGCTTTCCCCATAGAACTTTGTTACCGATTCACACACGCCCTCAGTATGAAATAATATTTTTGTAAAGAAAAAATTTGCTACTGTATAAACAACAACAGACCAGATAAAAAACTACCAACTAACCAATTTAGAAAAAATAAAATAAAAACAACCAAGTTTTGTTATAAACAACTAACAATGCAACCGTAGTTGCAATATATTCAATGTAAAACATTCTTCTTTTACAAAAAAAAAAGTGGAGGAAAAAACGTTGTTAGTGGTCCATGATTCAATAATTAAAGCTTTGCTCATTAGTGACATTAGAGTTTCGATACTCCCTTAGCTCCCTTACAAAAGCTTTGCACACACACACGAACCCTCACACAGTGCCTTGCTAAGAGCCGATTTTGTCAGGAGGGAGTCAAGAATGATAGGATACAAGATTGCGCCAATCGAGCTGAGAGCAACTGGCCGTGACGTCAAAATATGTATTTATGGACTTTATATGAATACATAATTTTATTGTAAGGATGCCGATTCAAATGAATAAAAATCAATGTTTCTTGCACCTCGGTCGATTTCTTCTGGCATGATTGAAAGTGATGCACATATTTCGTTGTCGCTTATGATTGTCACTGCGCCATGATTTTGTTAAAATTTTTGTAAAATTGCTTACCACACTTACGATTGCTAAAAATTTTTCTTCCATTTTTTTAAGATTTTCTAATTTGATGTCTTCAAACTAAAAAAAAAAGCACCAAATACGCACCAAGCACAAAACTCAAAAATTTTCGCGTTTTGAATACCCACTAAATTTGGTCGAAAAGCATAAAGTTGGCAACAGTGAATGTAAACAAAAGTATTTTATGACGTCAGCGATTGGGTGGATGCTGTCAAATCGACGAAGAGAGGGTTAGCGGTCCGCAAATAGCGCGACCTTTATTTTCTGGATCGTGGGAGGGAGTGAGAAAACTGTTTATTAGAGCAAACCTTTTATTATTGAATCATGTTAGTGGTCCTAAAAAGTTCTTCCAGTAAAAAGTTCCTGTACAATTGTTATGGGGAGGATATTCTGCCGAAATCGACAATAAAATCTTCATTTTGTTAACTTTAGTCCTAAAACTGTCCCGGCCATTTCAAAGCATTTATCTCCCTAAGATAAAATTTTCCCGATTTTTGATGGAATTCCGCAATAAAATGTACATTTTTGCAAAAACACGTTTTTCGACACCCTTGCCATTACATACAATGTATAAATAATAATAAAATATTTAATATAATTTCAATTAATTTAATTGTAACAAGTAAAGAGGTCTATAGTATTTTTAACTTTAGATGGAAATTTTTAACTTTAAATGGAGAAATACATATACATATATGTATAAGGAACAAAAAAAACTTAATTTTATTATTGTACATCACTATGTATACTTGTATTCACCCACCGACGTGGCGCAGAAGGCCATACCTTCCCCAACGACTGATCCCGGCAGCCGGTGTGAGCACTTGGCTCAGATTCGGCTCGTCTTGAAGAAGATGCAGGGTGCTGTATCCAAGCAGAAGAATGTGTCCATGGACATAAAAGCGGGTATGGCCGAGCTGCAGAAAACCCCGGTTCACAAAAGAGGCTCGACCTCGATGCGACTCCCCTACAGCCGAGCCAGAAAAGAAAAAAGTGCAGAAAACCGCACCAAATAATTAATGGTTAACGGTTGAGAAACGCAGAAAAGCCAAGCCAGGGCCAGCGTCAGGTCAATCCCTGGCCAATAAGGGCGAGGCGACCAGCCGGAAAAAGAGAAGAGACTGAGAAGAAGTCTTGCTAAACTCGTCATTAATCCAGCTCAAGGTAAAACCTACGCAGAGGTGCTGGAAACGATATGTGGTAATCTCCAACGTGAAGACAAAGAGGGGCCGTGGTGCAAATCGATGAACTGCGAGCATGGACTCTTATTGAAAAGGGAAAGTTGCGACTAGGTTCGATTATCTGCCGTTTCCGAGAGCACGCGGATGTCCAAGGATGTTTTCGATGTCTAGGATATGGCCTCAATGAAGCGGTAGGCAAAGGCCCAGACAGCAGCAGTTCATGCGAGAAATGTGGTCAGCAGGGCCGCATAGCCTCTACATATAAAGAAAGCCCAAGCTGCTATTTGTGCTCGGCAGGAGATGGTCATACAAATCCCAATCACCTTCCCGGGCCAGGAGCGTGCAAAGCCTTCAGGGATGCCCTTTCTGAGGTTAAGACAAAGCTTAAGCGAATATGATTAAACTCATATAAGGCAATATGAACAAGAGTAGCTGATGACCTGCTGGAGCAATTGGTTCTTGAACAACGAGCAGACACTGTCATGATAAGTGAACCCTTCAGAACAAAGGAAAACTGGCATGTTGATCAATCAGGCTCGACCGCGATATGGATTGTTAGCCCTAACTATCGCTCAGATAGCAGTGGGTCGGACATTGCTACGTCTGGGTGAAAATGGCGCAAATCACTCTGGTGAGCAGCTACCTGTCGCCAAATGACATAACTTGTCTTCAGGGAAAAACTCGAAGGCCTTAAAGATGAGTTGCGCGGTATAGCCTGCAGCATAATTGTTGCTGAAGATTTCAATGCAAGAGGCGGTCAATGGGGTGTACCCCAGAAAAACTTCAGGGAGAGACTGATCCTTGAAATGGCAGCCAAAATTGGCCTGAACAGCCTCAACACCGGAACGATCCCTACATACTGTAGGCCGGGGTTCGAATACTCGATCCCTGACATAACCCTGGTTTCAGGAAGACTAAGAGCGACCACAACTACATCACCTTCCAAGTCATTGACACAATGCGAGAGCCGACACGTAGCATCCATCGCCGGAAACCAGGATGGAGCCCGTCCGGGATCGATGTTCGCAAGTTTGACACATCACTCTTAGCAGATTCTCAGGACATTTCACCCACAACGGGTGATGTACACAATAGGGAATCTTGTGTTAAATTGGTCGGCTGAATACACCGGGCATGCAAAGCCTCAATGCCGCAGAGGATAGCTTGGTAGGGAAAATCAGGTATACTGGTGGAATAACCGAATTGCAGAGCTGCGAAAGGCCTGCCATATAATGCGCATTCTAGCAACCCGCGTTCGTGATAAACCTGAAGTGCTGACCAGCAGCAGCCTCAAAATCGCAAAGAAAGCTCTTGGGCCGAGATACAGAAGAGTAAACGGAACTGCTGGAAAGCGTTATATGGCGACGTGAATTGTGATCCCAGGGGCCAGGTATACAAAATGGTCAGGAAAAAGTTACATACACCATCGCAAGCAATGGATGAGGTCCGAGTAATGAATATAGTGGACGCACTATTTCCCACACACCCATTCATAGCAGATACAGTGTTCGGCAAGGAGCAAGCCGAGGCACTACTATTTTCGGCAGTCGAGCTGAAGTTAGCCCTGCGAAGCATGAATGCCGTCAAGTCTCTAGGCCCCGATGGCATACCAGCGGAGGCAATCAGGTTTGCAGCGAAAACAAGCCCTGATCTCCTGTTTATCATGTACACCAGCTGCCTTAGGGTTTTCCCAATCCAAGAGAAGAAGGCGAGATGGGTGCTTATACCCAAGGGAAAAGGGGACATGCTCGACACAGCAGGCAAGATGATGGAGCGTCTGCTCAACATACGCTTGACTTCAGCCATAGAAAACGGGGGAGGCCTTTAACCCCGACAACACGGCTTCAGGAAGGAACACTTAACTATAGGAGCAATTATCGAAGTAGTCCAGGCGGTACATAAAGCCGAAGAAGCCTGCCACCAGGCGCAGCCAATAGTGCTGCTAGTCACACTGGACGTCAAGAACGCCTTCAACTCGGCAAGATGGGACAACATGCTGGAAGCCTTTGGGCGGACATTCAGGGTTCCAACATACTTCTTAGATATGATTCGGGACTAGCTCCAAGACCGTTGGCTGTTTTACGACACAAGGCAAAGTCAGAGAAAGAGACGTATAACCTTTTATGTTATTCAGAATTATGTATCCGTATCTTTCTTCCAACATTCTGCGCGAAGTCAAGAAGTGATCTCAAGTGAAGAATGTATGATGAACGTTATCTTCCACGTTTTCGCAGTACCGACAGAACGCTGAGTCCACCCTGCCCATCCCACGAAGATATTTTCGGAAGTAACCATGACTGGTAAGGAACTGCGTCAGTCAGATAGAAATCGACATCCCCGTGCAGTTTTTTCAACCATATCTGAAAGTCGGCTATCAGGTTGTGCGTATATCGGCCTTTTATGGTCGCGTTCCAGTTTTGTTGCCACCGCTGGATTAGTTGCTCGCGCGCCCTTGCCGCGGCAGCTGCTCGGCCTATCTCTGAGATTGTAAATATATCTGCATTCCAGAACGTCAAAATACAAAGCATCAGTCTCTTTTATTTCTAAACCGCACTAGAATAAAAATTCTTACTTGCGCAACCTAGTTGGAAACTATCATCAAACAGTGGTTGCGCACATTTGACATTACAATCTACTGGAGATCCTAATTTATAAAGTTTTTTTATGATTCTTAGGGCCCAATTCAAATGACCAATTTACAGCGAATGTTGCAAATTTGACCAATCGCTTTTATCGAAAGCGTTACGATTAATTCACATAAAGTATTCAAAAAGCACATTGGCGGCGGCTTATAACTTCTAGCATTTTAAATAATTGTTGGTTACCTCAAATAAAATGATGAAATCAAACACGGCCGTAACCTGAATATAATCGTTAAATATTTGCGCAGTTTGTATACATTTAAATAAAAATATATAATAAAAAATAAAGTATTTCTTTGAAAACTATTTGTTATAAGTAGACGGTGCCAAAACCCATTTGTTTAATTAATAGGGTTTCTGCTAAAAGATTACTATTTACGTAAATATTTAAATTTTCAATTCAGCTCAATTATTTTCTGGAATACTTAGGAGTTGCTCCATATTAAATCGTCTAATTGAAGTTGCGGACGCATTTTAGATTTTGCTGTAATTTTGAGAGGGTCCCAAAGACCAGAATTTACGCAAAATCAAATTCTTAGAAACGCTCGTTTCCACCAGTCCGAATAAAAAGTTTTAAAAATCGCGATTTTATGCTTTAACAAATTTAGCTCTAAAATGTTTTCTTTTTAAGACATCTCCCACTTCAGGCGGCATTTTGAAGGAAAAGATGACGGTTTCAATGCATGCAAAAAAACTCGTATAAGTTAATACCTCCGAATAATGGCAGCGTCTATAAATTATGTGTGTTTTATTTATTTTTTTGTGAATTTTAATCGACTCTAGCGTTTTGACTGTTTTGAGGTTTTTCAAATTATTGTTGCTTTTACACAATAAGCTTTTCATTAAAAACGGCCTCAAGCTTAATAAAAATTTTTGAATATAAGTAATTGTTGTAAGGCCATAAAATAACAAAAACAAATAAATTTTCGCATATTTGGATTCAGCGAAAAATTTTACATAAGATTGATGTATCGAATGCCGTGGTTATCAGAATTTTCGAAAATTTGTAAGATAATAAATTAGAAAAATTAGGCCAATTATGGCTACATAAAAACCTGTACTAAAACATAAAAATAACAAAACGGGCGGTGTAGCCGCTTGAAACTAAAGATACGAACTATAGATTCCGTAAGTTTCATATTTATATCAACACGGCAACACGTTCTTTTCGTAACCTGAATATTGCGGATTTAAAAAATTTCGCAACTTCAAGCAAAGGTTTATTTTATAATGAGTGAACTCGTCGGGTCGATTCGTAGGTGTGTTTCGTCTATGATACGCACACTTATTTGCTGAGTAATGGTCTGATTATGGCAACTTAACGTAACTTACGGCTCTCATTTAAAAATTCGGTTAAATAGATGTTGCTTATAATTGAACAGCCGAAACTTAACGTAACTTAAAGCCTCGTCGAAATGTGTTTAATTTTGATTCGCTAAGTTCTACGTCCAGTTAAGTTAAGTTAAGTTGCCATAATCAGGCTTTTAGGCCGAGGCCACGCACTGAGCGGCAATGAGCGGCTGAGCGGCGCCATACACAAATGCCGCTCAGCCAAGGGCTGCCAGACGTCCCGGTTTTCCCGGACATGTCCCGGTTTTAGACTATTTGTCCCGGTGTACCGGTGCATCCTTAAAATGTCCCGGGGTTCGTTTAAGTGTCCCGGTTTTCGATTTGATTGCATGAATTTTGAATAAAAATGACTACACTGAAAAAAAAAAACGCGTTGTAATATTAAGAAAATTTTTATGAATTTACTGGGGGAAATAACGCATAGTAAACATGAATATTTTTTATTTGATTATCGTTTTAAAATGTTCGTATTTAAAAACAATACTTTCATACCACGAACACGTGGTTTTGAATCAAACTGAACATTTGTATGTACATTTACATGTCTGGCTGTAGCTGGGGTAGCCAGACGTACTGCTTTTGGGAGTAAACGTACTCGTTTTTATTACAATATAATCCCTTGTACTCCCAAAAAAAAATATCTGAAAATGTACTCCTTTATTAGCTTTGTACTTCTTTTGTACTCCTTTTTTCCAGCTATTAATATTTTATCATATACAGGGTGTAAAATAATATCTGTTGCACAGTTTTTTGTATTTTTTTTTTGAAAAATAAATTATCCACAGATTTTACTTCAATTTTCTTAATTTGTTTTTAAATTTCAACCTTCATTTGGTTTACCGGCGGTAAACACTTTGAGAGAAAATCGCAAGTAAAAAAAGTAGTTAATGTATAGTGTTTGAATTTAACCTTCATTTGGGTTTGGGAGAAAAGCGCAAGTCTTCGTCGGTTACTTTATTATATATTTTCTGTAACTATAGGCTAATTTCCCCCATTTGGGTCCTTTATACTTCGTCTTTTGTCCAACATAAGGCCTCATACTCAGCCATCGAAAAGACTCGAAACTGGTGACTAGGAGGGCATTCATTCGACCAATCCTATACAGTTTTTTTTTCTCTTTTTTTTTATACAAAATCAAAGAAAAAATACACCTGAAAAAGAGATTCGTGCCGCATGTACTTATCTCCCAAAGCTGGCAAATGCAAATCAGGATTAAAATTTTAAAACCAATTAATAAAATTAAAGTAAAATATTTACAAAGTTAACAAAAACAAGTAAGAAAGTCTAAGTTCGGGCGGAGCCGAACATTAAATACCCGACGCAAATATTAAATATATGATTTTCACCTTTCCGAAAGCTACCGCTACATGGTAAGCCGGGGTGTATCAATTTTGAGTAAATTAGTAATTTTGAGTAACTAGCGTCCTTAAATTTCGAAATATTGACGTTTCAAGCATTTCTAAAATTTACCGTTATATGAAAAGCCATAATTTTAGTCCGATTTCAATACTTTTCATCGTTTTGCTTTTATGTAGCAAGCACAATAACCATACCGAGTTTGGTACAAATTGGTAGAACGGTTACCGAGATACATATATGTGATCATAAGTGTGCGGTGCCACGCCCATTTTTCAAAATTTTATCATAGACGTATTTCCTGGTAAGGAATTGTTGCAAGCATCAATTTTGAATAAATTGGCTTTAATATTTACTGATTTATCGAAGATTTCGTATTTCTCCAAATTACCGTTATATGGGATGTGGGCGTGGTTATTGTCCGATTTTAAAAATTTTCGGCCATTTGGTATCCTGACCAAGGCCAATAACTGTGCCAAGTTTGGAAGAAATCGGTGCAGCGGTTGCCAAGATATACACATGTAACCATATGTGGGCGTGGCTACGCCCATTTTTTCAAAAATTTATAATATTCTTATTTTTCGTCTAAAAATTATTGTAAATATCAATTTTGTGTTAATAATCTTCAGTAGTTACTAAAATATCGCAGTTTTCGTATTTCTGAAAATTACCGTTATATGGGAGGTAAGCGTGGTTATTGTCCGATTTTGCCCATTTTCAATACCATCCGTCCCACGCCCGAAAGAAGTACACGCACCAAGTTTCGTTAAGATACCTTAATTTTTACTCGAGTTATCGTGTGCACAGACGGACGGACAGACAGTCACCGCTTAATCGATTTCTCTTTTCATCCTGATCATTTATGTATACATTTGTCTATATCTATCTCGATTCGTTTTGCCTGTTACAAACAACCGTTATGTGAACAAAGTTATAATACCCTTGTGCACAAGTGCGCTCGGGTATAAAAAACAAAAAATCTAAAAAGAACCCTTTTATTTTTCAAAAAACCTGTGCGACAGTTATTATTTTACGCGCTGGACGTTGCCATTCATATTGTGGCAAACACTACTTAGTAAGCAAAGTTAAGTGTGATAGTGAAAAGGTGTAAGCATGGCCTTAGGGGCAGGGCGCTCGGGTATAAAAATCAGCAAAATATGTTGTTGGTCCAGTAAGTGTTGTTGTTGGTCCAGTAAGTGTTGTTGTTGGTCGGAATATTATTATAGTTATTTTATATATTATTATATTATTATTTTATATATTATTATATATTATTTTTACTCTTCTTTCTCTACATTTTTAGTACACTTCTAAGCAAGTTAGGATTTTCTGATTTTCACCACGTGAAAAAGCATCTCATCTTCCATCCGAATCAACCAAAAAGTGAAAATTGATTTTTTGACACCTAAGCCCCCTTTCCGTAGACCAGGTCACAAATACTAAAATTTGTATATTTAAATTTATTACGAGTTGGGTTGGTGTTCTTTCATATGCGATTTTTTTTTAATTTAACACGTTTTGCACAAGCAATAGTTGATGATTAATACAGGTATGTACCTAAATACGTTAAAATGACATGCACAGAGTTTTACAATTATATTAAGCAAAAGCCAGAAGTTTTGAAACAAGCTCACAGCAACGAAACAAATGACTGATATTTTAATGTTACCTTGTATTTAATTTTTTTTTTCTTTCCCGAAACCTAGATTACTTATAAATACCGTGCCGTACAAAATTATTGGCTCGGAGACTATTTCATCAGATCACAATTTCTTCTTTTAGAAAAATTTTGGAAATGTAGCTTTTGAGCCAATTAGTAAAGTGCAAGTCTGAAGTTACCAGAAATTTCGTTGATTTTTTGCGGACAGTGTCTTCTACATACAAAAAAGTTTCGAACATAGTTTGTATGGAAGAAACTCTTAGTAAAAACAATACCAAAAATCAAATAAATTTTTATAGGCTGCGAAACTTCATTTTCAAAATTTTTATAAAAAAGTCCGAATAGACAGTTGCGAATTTGTATGCAAATTTATTGCATTTTCCGGAGTTTTGCACAAAGTTTAGAAATTTTATTTTTATGTTTTCTGATGTATTTAGTATAAACTGTATTTTTATAAGGAACAATAAAGGTACATGCATTGTGAAAGATTCTCTGTGCTTTAGTTGTGATAAATTGTTTTGTTTTGCTGGTGTACGTTGTAATGATCTCATGATCTCATGTTTTTATGTCTTTGTTTTTGTTTGTCAAAATAAAATTTTACTACAACCTTTCTTACGTAATTTTTGTCGAAACGAAAGGGAAGGGAGCGAGAGGCCTTTCCCACCCTTAAGTGTCCCGGTTTGGCAACAGAGATATCTGGCAGCCCTAGCTCAGCCATTCGTTGCGTGGCCTCGAACTAACATAAGCTGCTTACTCAAAACAGCCAAAACGCTAGATTCGATTAACATTCACAACAAATAAGTAAAAGAACATATAATTTTAAGACGCTGCCATTATTCGGAGGTATTTACTTATACGTCATCTTAATGTCATCTTTTCCCATCAAAATAATGCCCCAAGTGGGAGGAAACATTTTAGAGCTAAATTTGTTAAAGCATAACAATCGCGATTTTTTAAACTTTTGATTCGGACAGGCGGAAACGAGCGTTTCCAAGAATTTAATTTTGCGTAAATTCTGTTATTTGGGACCCTAAAGAAGAGTCCCTCAAAGTTACAGCAAAATCTAAAATGGGTTCGCGATGATTTTTTGGATTTTTAAACGTTTTCATATGGAATGACTCTTAGATATATCAGTTTTTTTTAATTTTCCGCAAATGCCGTTATATGAGAGGTAGCCGCGGTTTCAGTCCAATTTTCAAGGATAACCCACACACCAAATGTCATCCAGTTATAGGTATTGAGTAACATACGCTTGTGGGCAAGGTAAAAAAAAACATTACGATGAATTGTTTCAAAGTAAATGTACTGATTTTGATGAATCGAAAAAAGTGATGTACTGATATCTCAAAAAAAAAAGTCTCGCAACCCTACGCATGCTTTAAATATCGAAGCCTTTCCATAAGCTGTCATTATATTGTAAACAAAGTTGGTGTTTGTACTGTTTATTTCAAACATTTTTCATAACATCCTTAGAGCAAACAATTAATTGAATCTAGTTTGGTAGGAATTGATAAAGTGGCTACAGATCTACACATACGAGTGAATCAGCATCAGTAGCTACTCAAAATTTCCCACATTTCGTATATCCCTAATTTACAGTTATATGGCGTGGTAAATGTCCAGTTACGCTTATTTTCCACCATCCGTCCTTAGCCCAAAACATATACTCGCACCAAGTTTGGCTGATATATCTGAATTTTTACTCGAGTTATCGTGTGTATAGAGGGACCGACGGACGGACAGATAGGCATGGCTAATGTTTTATTTCTCTTTCAATTCTGAACATTTTTGTACACACATACACACATATCTTCCCTCTCGATTCAATAAGATGTTACAATGTTCATAAGTGCGCTCGATTATAAAAACTTACACAGAATGTTGTATATAAATATTCTATAAATATACAAAAAATTAGCAAGTCTTTTTTGACAAATATTAATTTCAAGCAAGATCACGTACAAGTCAAAATAAATCACTTTGAAAAATGTAGAGGGTCAAACAAAACTTGATTTCAATATCCTTTGCAAAAACTTTTCTCGCAATTTGCTTATAAAATATTACATATACATACATATGCATGCGTTTAAAGAAGAAGACGACGTGTATGTACATATGTATGTATTTACGCCTAAACTATCAAAATCAGTGGTACCACTCAAGAGTCCGCGCTCTATCATATTGCATTTGTACACTACATAATGTTTGTACATACATAAGCATGTTAAATATAAAATCAAAATATAAAAAATTACGGCTCTTAAAAAATGCATGGGTAATACGAATGCGATTTACGGCCATTTATGCAAACACATGTAAGCATCGCAAAATCTTTAAGTAATACAAATAAACGTTAAACACTCGCATCCAATCATGCAGAGGACCTTTTGCACATACATGCATATGTACATATTAGGGATGTTTCGAATGTAATATTTTTCACAATTACGAATGCGAATGCGAATTTTGCTCTCTGATAAACAAAACATTTTCAGGTAAAAGTGTTACCGGTTTTGAAATATTTACAGTTTTTTTAAATTAAAAAAAATCGTGCCTTTTCATGTATTTTCTTTAACTGCATCTACAAACCAGGCTAGTAATTTTAGTAATTTTTATACCTTTCATGAGCATGAAATGGTATTATAACTTTGGTCCGATGTTTGTAAGTACCAGAACAAAAAGAGATAGACCCATTAAAATGTATACTTATATGATCAGAACGTCGAGCGGAGTTGATTTAGCCATGTCCGTCTGTCCGTCTGTCCGTCTATTTGTATGCAATCTAGTCTCTCAGTTTTCGAGATATCCGTATCAAATTTGGTAGGTGGGTCTATATTTTAATGTATTAATCATTTGTCGGAACCGGAAGAATCGGACCAATAACATATAGCTCCCATACTACTGATTGTTCAGATATGAGATTTTTCGTTATAACTTCTCCATTTATGCAGCTACGAACATGAAATTTTGCAATACTTGCACCCATTATCAACAGAATACTTACAGTGAAAATTAAAAAGATCGGGTAACTATAACCTATAGCCCCCATACAACTGATTGTTCAGATATGAGATTTTTCGTTATAATTCATCCATTTATGCAGCTAGGAACATGAAATTTCGCACCATTTTCACTCATTATTAACAGAATACTTACAGTGAAAATAACAAGGATCGGATGACTACAACATATATGTTCCATACATCTGATTGTTCAGATATGGGATTTTACTGTAAAACTTCTTTATTTGAACAGCTAAAACCGATAAATTTCGTAAGATATTTTATAAATAATAATACAAAGTCTACTGAGAAAATCATCAAAATCTATGCTGTATAAGCTTTATCTCCTATAGCACTGAGTGTTCAGATATCAGTTTATGCCATATATCTCCTTTATGTAGGAAACTAAACCCAATAAATTGTGTTACCGGTTTACATACCGATCACATAGCAGTGAAAATCACTTAGATTGGTGCCGTATAAAGTATATCTTCCATACCTCTGATTGCTTAGATGCGATTTTTTATATAAGTATGTAACTCCTCTATCGATGTAGCAGATGTATTCAAAAGCAGTAATCTGTCAAAGTAAAATTTGCAGATGTTCATGAAAGGTATGAAGCCTTCGGCATAGCCGAAGACAGCGCTGCTCTTACTTGTTTTATGTAAAATACTTCCAGATAATTGCTTCTCCATATTCAAATGCAATGTAGTTAAAATATATTAAGGAACCATGCGACTATTTTGGGATTTTTAACTTTTTGATATTTTCTTCCCCAACTTTGACTATCTCTGGTGAAAAAAATGTACTGAGCTATAACTTTACATTACATAAAAAAATTGGTACTAGATGTCAGTAACGATAACAAAGGCTGCTTATTGACGACGTATAGTTTGGTGTTGTTAAAAAAACATAAAAAGTACGCTCTACAATTTTTTTTGTATAGTATAAAATTCACAGCACTGCTAGCAAAACAAATATAAAAAATCAAAAGATTATTCCGCAACTTATCAAACTTGCACTTTATTGCACTAAAATTTAATAGCCTACGAAAAGGCATACTTTTTTTATTATTCTGATAAAAAACTTGAAGTTTTTACGAAAGGTTGTTGAATTTTGTTTAAATATTGCACAATGTTTGAAACTAGAGTTTTATCGGTTTTAGTTGCGAAATCCACTATTTAAAAAAGTAGTATAAATTAAATAACGAAAAAAAAACAAAAATAGTTTGCTAAAACTTGTGTCCATGTGCTCCGGTTATAATTTTCCAATAGGGAGTAAAACAAATATAGAAAACTGGAAGTTAAAAGGTGATATATCTAATTTTTTTTTAATTTTACAGGAACAGAATATTCCTTGAACTTAAAGGAATCCAATAATTAAAGTTTTCAATTTAATACGTGTACATGGCTTATTAAAAATGTAAATATCATATACATATGTACGTGAGAGTTAAATATTTCTTTATTAATCATCATGACACTAGCATAATAAAAGCAGTCTTGAAAATACCTACAAATTAAAATTACATATGCACAAAATGTGCTTTTAAATACTAACAATGTTTTTCATGTTAAATGTTTTTTGTAAACATTTTTTTTTAAAGCTACGAGTAAAATAATAGCAGCAAAATTCCATATTATGTCGTTTGCTACTTATGTATATTTATTTATTTTTAATAGTTTTCATTTAAAATATAATTCCATCTACTATATACATAACAACAGAAACCACATAAATAAAAGTTGCAAAGCTTGCACAAGTCAAGTATTGCGGATGTCAAGTATTTTCAAGAAACAATTAGAATCTAGCATAATGGCGAGTTGTTTAAACAGCGCTTAAAAGCCAAAAGATGTGTCAGGTTTTTTAAAGCTTTTTAAAAAGAACTCTTCATTCTTTGAACAAAAATATGTTTTCAAAGTCGTATATGTCAGCCGAATCGGATCAGAATATTGTTATTAAAAAACACCCCGTTTTTTATAAGTATTTGAATTATTGGAATTACGGATGATGAGGGTCTCAGATAGTTACTTAATTCTTATCTAATTAAAGGTCAGACCTATAGCTTTTTAATTATTTGAGTATCGATTCTCTTTATAGCCAGACATTGATCATTTCTGCTGGAAATCCCTATTAAACAATTGAGTAAGCCCTTACTCTTTGACTTTAAATAGCCAAGGAGGGGGAGGTAGGGGCACAGTCTTACCACAGAAGTTTTTATGAAAAAAATATTGCCCGACAAGTAAACAAAATTACTGTTTTTAAAATGTTTGCTAGAAATAAATTCTCCAAAGAACCCCATTTGGAATGATTGAAACGAATATATGTAACTTCAAAAGCACATCACGAAAATTTGGTTAAGAATTACAGTGCACACTTTCCTCGTTTGTGTCTAGTAGTTTCTTTTTAAGATTGGTAAAAAAAATCATAATAAGAAAAAAACCAATGCAGGTATTTAAAGCACAGAAAAAACAAATTATTAAAAAGACTATGTTCTCTTTGACGTACGTCAAAGGTCAAGTTGAAGTGGAAACTTGTATGACTGCCCATTGATAGTTCGGTTATATAGCTTACGAAATAATAGGGCGATTCATCAAAACGCGCAAATGCCTCGTAACTATGTAAACCTCGTAAACCAACTTAATTTTGTACGAAAAATCTAATTATTTGCGAAGTTTACATGGTTACGAGGAATTTACGCGTTTCCATGAATACCCATAATGTGTTCAAATACATTTTTATTAAATATTGGCTACAACTTGTCATTTTGTTTGCCAGATAAACGTTTTATCGGTGCTCTTGCACACCATTCGCATTCGCAAAAGCTCCTCATTAATTATTGCGAATGCAAATGTTAAAATTAATGCGGAAGCTCCGCGGTTGCGAATGCGAATGCGAATATTCGCAACAACCCTGCTACAGATCTGTCAATTTGTCGCATTTTAGTTTAGTTTTTTTACCAATCCAGAGGATTTTCACCGAGATGAGCTCATTTTTTTTAAGATAGGCGTTCAATTGAACTTTAGTTTCACTTTTTTAATGTCTCCAGATTCTACACCCGAGCCTTCGCTTTCGCTGAAGGAATCTAAAATTATTTCTGGGTTGCTTATGCGACTTTTAGCAGTACTTGTTGAACCATCAATATTGCTTGATATACTACTAAACCGTTTAGTGCCTGAAGCTAAAAGCCGGTTATTGTACGCGCCCTGGTTAGGCAGACTTAAAGCCTAAACAGACAGCAGCGTTGATCCGGATTAACTCGGACTTAATCCGGATCAACCGCAGTTAATTCCTTAGTTGATCCGTATCAACGATGGCGTCTGTTTATGCTTTTAGACCCATTTAAAAAATATTAGAGTGGACTCTTTGCCCATGTACACATTCGCATTCGCAAAACATTCGTATAATTTGATGCAAATGCGAATGTGTAAAATGATGCAAATCATTCGCATAACGAATGCAAATGCAAATATTCGCAGCATCCCTGGTACATATGTATGTATGTACTTACACATAAGCGAACACGAGGAGTCAAGTAATACAATTTGCAAATTGTTAAGTGATTTACGGGAAGACAAGCAATTTATAAGAATAAGATCTGATTGTGTAAAAGCTTCGAAATAAGATAAAAATGCTCTATTAGAGCAACACGAAATAGACCCACAATGTTTTGTTGATGTAGCTGATGTTTCATTTTAATTTTTTTGCAGTGCAAACCAAGTTACAAATTGCCCTAACATTATGCAAGATTATATTTTCATACGCACGAAAAGCATTAACATATATACATACATACATGTACACATTACGGCATATGTACATGAATACTCTGCAGGATTCCATCCACAACATTCGCCCAAGGAATTATAGGGTACAAACTAGAACATATTAACACTCGGTGTTAGGGTTGCCATGTAAAATTTACTGATTGTATTATTTATGAATGAACTTAAAATGTATTTACTTTCTCATATCCTATTCTATTCACATTTTTGTGCCCCGTTTGTACACAGTCGTTTTCTTCTTTTTAATTGGCATTGTAACTGCCAAAGCGATTTTGGCCGAGTTCAAAAAAGCAGTCCAGTCATTTCTCTTCTTTGCCAACTGACACCAATTAGAAAAACTCAATGAAGCCAAGTCGTTCTTCACTTGGTATTTTCATTTGATTCGTTAGATTTCAAAGTTGCCTTTGTTATTGGGGTTAATGTTGGTTCTTCACAGCTCAACCTAATATTACCGGCGTGAGTTTTTCTACGCACGCACGTACGTGTTTTACATTTGATAAACCCTAATCAATTTGCTATTTATTTATTTTTTTTTGTTTTTCTATTGATTGAATAAATATTCGTAGTCGCGCCAAAATGTCAAATGAAACGTCAAATCGTAATGTCACGCAAGACAAATCTTGGAATTCGAGTTAGCATCTTACGTACGCCATTCAATTTCTTTTGTTAAATGCAAGTTGTGAGAAATTTTTAACAGTAAATTGCCGGCAAGTGTGAATATTAGGCTGGCCCTTAAATAAACTAAGTTGTCTATTTTTCGAAGTTGAAGCTGTCAACAGTGGCTTGAGTGCTGAGACGCATATGCGCTGACTGTTGATCTGATGATACTTCGATTTATGCTCATTTAATTTCGGAAAAGCAGAATAGTCGTAGGCTTTGTTTTTATCGATAATGCCTACATTGTCGACATTGTACCGAAGGGGTTAAGCTCTGTAGCTTTTATTATATTCTCTAAAATCATATAAAAAAAATCACACGAAAGGGAGTCGGACTGTCTGAAACCTCGTTGGGATTAAACGGCTCGTGTCTTCCCAATTCTGACGAGGGCGGGGATAAAAAATTCACAAATCGCGGTATAAAGAAGCTTCTTTCCATGCTGTCGCAATCAACTAGGAAATTGGATTGCGTCGAACCGATTATCGCGGGTCTTTTCCAATATTTTGCGTATGGTGAACATCTGTCTTTTGGTGGATTCACCAAGCCTAAAGTCACACTCACAAGTCCCAATAAGTTCAATGAATATGGGATTCAGTCCGTCACACAATACGCTCGGTAAGGCATTGCAGAGTTTGCTTCGATCCCGCGGTAGCTGGCGAATAGGGCGTGGTCGCCTTTCTTGTGGATTGGGCAGAGCGCACTTAAATTCCAGTCATCGGGCATGCGTTCATCTCACCATTTTCTGCATAAGAGTTTATGCATGCATCTTATCAGCTCCTCGCCGCCTTACTTGAATAGCTCAGCTTTTATTATTTTTCTGCCGCGTACACGCTATTCCCACATAGCTGGTCAGACGGTGGGATAGCGCTCCGTCTTCTTCGACCGGTAGCTCGGGTTGATATTTATTACAATTAAAACTGCAACTAGAAAATGATTGGGTTACAGCCAGTATTGTCTCAGACATATATCTTTCCTACCAAAACTTCCTACCACAATCAAAAAAATACCTAACAAACTTGTTTGAGTTTTTGATATTTTTTCCCAATGTCAAGTTTATTACAATAGTACCTTTGCCCTTTTATATGGGAACTTTTGCTTTGCGTTGCCCTGAAAACTCAGAAAATGTTGCGTTCTTTATATAAGAATGAAACAGAAATTATACTACTCCATCACAATTTATTTATAGAACTTAATAAAGCTGAATCATTCACTTGGCCTGTAAGTCTTTAGTAATATTAAAGCAAAACTCTTACTTCTGATACGGAAAATAATTGTATTTTTACTAGCGTAAATTAAAAATCTACCGAGCAACTCTCATCCTCACGTTTATTTGCGGGCTGAAAAGGCAGCACTTTTACCGGATCAGAGCGCAACCTGCTGAGAAAAGAACACGATGCCTTGTGAAAAGGCTGAGAAAAGAACATGAAAATTTGACAGCGCTAACACAAGGCATTTGAAAATTTGCCTTTAAAAAAGTTGTATAAGAAATCAGGAAAATAAAACTAGAAAGCTTTTTTATTACTTCACCTGCTTATAATTTCACCTTGGAAATGCAGGGCATAAATACGAACATATGTATGTATGTACGTATACTAATTTTAAAGATTACTTCAATATTACCTTCAAAGAATTTTAGCTGCATTCGCATCTTATATGCACATATACATATGGACAGAAAAGAATACCTCATAAAGGAAACCACGTCCTTAAATATTTATTTTATTTATGAAACTGTTTTAAATTTTTTTTTTGTTTCTATTCGCCCAATGTGTTTGCGCGTTTAGTTAAATATTTACTTCTAAAAAACATCACCACTTATAAAAAACGATGTAATGTATTCTTCTACATACGTGTGTATGTCAGTGTAAATCTAAGTCCTGACGCGGTTATGTGTGCATAATATTGTAAGAAAATTCTTTTACTCAGTTCTGAAATTCCGTGGCTTCAGGCAACCAAGTCTTCTAACTTCGCAACTAGGCGCCTTCAGGTATCGCACCACTTTCCACACAATGCCTCGTAGTTCCTGCTCCTTTTAATATTTGGATATGTATGTATCTATAAATGCATGTGGTCGAAAAACAAAAAAAAAATCACCCAATTCAAAACTATCTCAAAGCAAAATTGAATTTTTAATGATAATTAGAAAATGCCAACTTGAAAAGGGTTAAAAGTTATTCATCATTTAACATTATAGTCGGTGTTCAAAAGAGAGAAATGTCAAAATCCCTTCTACCTTGTTTAATATGCCTTCATCTTAAGTATAAAGTTTGCTTCCTGGCGAAGAGAGAGAAATCTTCTAATTAAGATTTTTTAAAGTGATCTTCAAATTGAAAGCGATTTTAAAATGGAATGTATAGAATTCATTGACTATTTAAAGAACACTGAAAATAGAAATTATCTCATTATTACAATTCAAAAATGGCATAAATATAAAATAATTTATTAGCTCCTGAGTACAATGATGTGTACACTGATGTTAAAATGAATAACACTATTATTTTTTTATGAACTATATTTTATTGATATACCAAATTATTGTTAAAAACAAGTTCTCTGCCGTTTTAAAGTATTATCTGTTACTTACATTCATAATTTTGCTTTGAATAAAAATGTACTGAAAAGTACTGATTTTTTTAGCATGAAACAGTCAAACGTACTGATTTTGCGCATAATAAATCTGGCCACCCTAATCGGAGTACATTGAATAGGTAAACTTTTTGAGGAAATTAGAAATTTACTACGCTCTCCACTTTACCCGCGATCTGCTAATATTTTCTTTTGTTTCACGTTGTATCTTATAGACTTATAGACGCACTTACGTTCAATAAACGCGTGAAACGATGATTTGAAATAATTTTTAATGACCAATATAAATTATGTAACTAAATTTTGATAGTACCAAACTTTGGCAGCTAACAAAAACACATTTCTATGGATTACAACGTTCTTCAGGAAAACGAGCGATGCACAAAAAATCTACTACAATATTGATTTTTGCTCCGATTTTTTACTTCATTTTGTGCGATTTACGCTTACGTAGTTCTAGACCTGCACCTGGGAGTGCTCAATAACTCCGCTCAGTGTTGGGCTACCCAGCACTACCTCTGAGTGAATTTAAAGACCGGTTTGCCAGCTTGAGTGAAAGACCACTTGCTTTACATACGTTTTGCACCGGCTGTCGGGTTACCGGAACCCTCCTCTCGGCAAAACGTTTTGTATCTATGTGTAACAAAACCGTTTGTTGGAAGAAATATATTAAATTTACGCAACTAATTTTTTTTCTCAGTGTAGGTTGGAAAAATATCATTATATTTTCCTAATGGTTCATGTGCACTTTTCAATCAAAGTATAATACTGGTATTTATACTCGAACGCACTTGTATATATGTATCTAAATGTATCTCGATAAACGCTTTATCAATTTTTACCAAACATGGTTCAGTTATTTCATTAAGTCTAACGAACAACTTTATCGAAAATGCTTGAAATCTGAAAAAAAAACGCCCCTGATTATCATAGAAAAGTAGTCTACCGAGAGGTGAAATGCGTGCGGCGGCTATATATAGTTCTGTTTCGTCCAAACTTAAACTTCCTTATGTTACCTCACGGGCGGCTACATCAGCAAACTGCTTAGTATTTATTGATTAACAGAACTACAGCCATTCAATATCGATTGAACATTAAGAAAAAAATGTTATTTTAAATACTATTTGTGCATAAAATAAAGTATAATATAATTTTTTTGATGTTTTTTTCCATTCCCTTAACATGGCAATCCTGCGGAGTTACGTTAGCACACACTACTCTACATTGACTGCTACAAGGCACGTTCATTTGTCTACTTTCCTCCGAAGGACAGTTTAATCCAGCAAATTGATTTTGGTGGGTGTTTAGACAAAAGTTCTAAGGACAGGGACAAGTGCGCATGCAACCAGGGCAAGTGGCAAAACCCAAAAATGGCAAATGGCAGCGTTTAGTACAATCATCACCATCATCATAAGTACCAACAACAATGCCGTCCGTCTGTCCCAAAATGAACACGGGTGAAAGAACGACACAGAAGACAGACAATGGAGCTGCCGGCAATCAACTGTTAAATGACAACTACAACAACAGCAAGAATAATGATGACTAAAAAGCGCAATGGCATCGCCATTCCAGTACTCGTGGGTGAAGCAACAATGGCGTTGTGTGTTCGTGTTTGTCTGTTGTTGCCCCTGTAACTGCAATTGTCATTTCAAGGGTAAGTGCCAACAAAGTGGCGCCTTTTCACTATTAACTTGGGAATTAGGAATAGAAATTGCTAAGCGAGAGGGTGTCACCAGCTTGACGAAGGTTGAAAGCGATTTGCGGGTGAATGCAGACGCAAGAGCAAAGAAGCTCCTGGTAGCCTTCTTTTATATAAACGGCGATTCCATATTAAATGAAACAAGAAATGCTGATTTTCTACTTGAGGGTCTTTGATTTGGCTCAAATTATGCGCACAGCCTAATTTTATACTAAAACGGACAGAAAGGACTTACAAAATTTTAAAGTTTTAAAATATTTTCCTTACAAATTATATAAATTATACAGAGCAACCAAATTCTATATAAATTCAATATTTCTTACTCTAGTTAAAAAAATGTGTCGTTATTTTAAAGGTAATGAATTTTTCATACAATATGTAGGTATTTTGAGATGATGGTAATTTTTAATATTTATATTTGCGATCGATATTCTCAAATTTATTTTAACCAAACGATATTCAGTAAAAATACTAAATACTTCCTCTCTAACGACTTTTTTTCCGAGATGGGGCCTCAAAGAGTAAAGAAGTTATGAACTTTTGAACGTTAAGTTGGGGTTAATGTTAAAGTTAAGGTTAAGGGTAAAAACTAATATTTAGAAAATTGTTAATAAAATTTGACTCATTCTTGTTTGAAAAATTAAATATTACTTATTGAACTACAAGTGACCTTGAATATTTGGTTTACATTTTCTTAAATAATTTTCCCTTCAAATACTTATATGTACATATGAATTTATCTTTCAAGTAAAAAATAGCACCCAAAACAGTTTATTCTAAGAGGAGATATTTTATTTCGGTCATAAGATTTCAGTTCAGCCCACTGTGTACCGTCTTCCTTACCCAAAGTGGATACGCTCCACATTCATTTCCTTCTTCGATGTAAAGGTACTTCATGTAAGCATTTCTGAATTACTTAAGGAAAATAAAAATCTCTGTAAATGCCTGTATGCAACTCTCAAAAAAAGGATCAAGGAAAAATTGCCATTATTTCGTGCGTGTGCCCAAGGAATTTTGACATCCGATACTTCACCAGCATGTTGCCTCACTCTTTCCTCAAGGAATAATGGAACGGGCATATATTTCTGTTGCAATCATGGGTTGCCTTGTGCTCTTCTTTCACAAAAAACTTTAGAAAACCGTAATAGAAAGCGTAGCAAATTTCTTAAGAACTGCGTACTGCCTCAAGAAAATTTCTTAGCCATTTCTTGTACGTCATTTTTTTATGGACTTTTTGCTTTTCTTGAGAGCTGGATACTGAAATTAAGCTTGCTAAAGCGAAATTGTAAATGGCGTTTAATTAGGAATAGTCGTATATTTGTGCAAACATATTTATGTTTTTTAATATATGTACATACATATGTGTGCGCAGAAGTTGTGTTTTATTATTTCTTTACAAACATTTAAACCTACATAGATACATATGTACTACACACAGACATTTCGGTTATTGCAAGAATATGCTAATATAATTCGTGCACTTTCTGAAAGAACATAAAAAGTGAGTTAATGGGAAATGACGTGACGTTTGCAAATGATATTCGTGAAATGGGCTCACAAACGTAGTATATATGTAGATGGCAAGGTATCCTTCCATTGTATCCAAGGAATACACTGAGCGTCTGTGATTTGCTCAAAATAATAACACACATGCACCCACATGTTTACATTAAGATGGTTCTCTGCAATAATGCCACAACTTAAAACTAAAAAATACCTTTACTACTAAGCAGTAGCACATATCCCTAATCCTTCTTAAATCTTTATGACTGCTTTATAAAGATTTAGTACGGATTAAACATGGATTAGACAATGATTAGAGACATGTGCCACTGTTCAGTAGTAAGGGTTTTTTACCTTCCTTTTATTAGCTCGGGATGTAACTATGTAATATTGATGCGACTAAAAGATGCAGCGATTTCTATTCTCAAGTTACATACCTGATGACAGTACGAATGGCATCTATAATAGGGAGGTTTTAATTTTTTAAACTATAATTTTATTTGTTTTGAGTTGTGCCGTTATGGTTGACGACCGTCGATGTATCTATGCATATACACAAGAAAATTCATACATACATATTTATATATTAAGCTGACCAACGGTCCTCCTTTGAGGAGGATTGTCCTCCTCAAAAATTTGTCCTTCTCTGTCCTCCTTTTGAGCAAAAATACCCTCTTTGTCCTCCTTTTCAAGTTTTATAGCAGTGATAAAATTTTCAAAAAGTTTCCTTTGGAATATTATTATTTTCTATTCGTACACAATCATTATATTTAAAAGGCGCTTACATTGTTCAACTTTCAGTTAAATGATGTAAACTTTTAATTCAACTAATCGCCTGTGAAAGTTTAAGAGTATCTGTAAATGCTTTTTAGCCTAAATGAATAATATTTTACCCTTTACAACACTGAAATACTAGCTAACGACGCGTCTCCAGGCGAAAATTATTGCCTACCATATATCATTTTTTTTTTGCATATGTATAAGTTTTATCAGCGGCAATATTTGTGTATGGGGATTTTTCATATTATTTTTTACGATGGCTTAATGGCTGCATTAGAGCGCAAATCTGCTTAAAACATATTAAAAAGGGTGTTATTTTACATCCAAGTACACAATCAAAAATAACACAGGCTTGTGTGGTTTTCCCTTTTAAAAACTAATTAGCGATTTAGGCAGTGGCGGATTTAAATATTTGCCGCCCCTAGGCAATTCATAACTTGCCGCCCTTTTTTCACGAAAAAAAAAAAATATATATATATCAAATATGATTGTTATTGTCAGTGCTTTATTACAATATAGTTCGTTAATAATGAAATACATAACGGAATTAACAAATTCGACATCAGCATGGATAAGGTATTCAACAAAAACCCTCTTTCAAACACTTCTTTTTCACAGTTCTTTACGTCTTGATTTTTCAGCTGCGAATTCGCGGATAATATCTTCGGCAGTGTTGTCAAGTGTGGTAACCAATATAAATGGATATGTAGGTACAAACGCATGCATAATTTCACATAATCGCTCAAATTTGCCAAAAGTTACTGAAAGCTTTATTGTAAATGTTTTCACTAAAATATTAGTTATTGGAATTAAAATTTTATGCGAATCCAATTTTTATTCCCATTTTTAGAAAGCGCAAGTATGTATATGTTCGTGCCACAAAAATTATTTCATAAGTAGTTAATTTTAAACACAAATATGTATGTACACTGGCAAAGTGAGTGCATCCTGTTTTTTGTTTAATATTTGCAATGTTTTTAAGTTAAACTTTTTTGTTATTTTCGACGGGAATTGCGGTTTTATGCATATTGCAAGTGCAATTTGTAAAAAATAGCGCTAATTTTTTTTTATTTGTTTGCAAACGGTCATGCGCATTTTATTCTACAAGAAATTCCCTTTTATTTGTTAAAAAGTGCAATAAGCCGTCAGCAATAAAAAATCATTAAAAATCAACCTGATTTTTTAGCCGCTTAAAACTTGATCTTCTTCCACTAGAATTAAAAAACCGATCTATCTGCGTTCTCAAAATTTTTCTAAAAATTCAGATTAAACAGGTCAAAGTTTAGACGAGAATTCGTTGAATTTTTCTATGTTCTGTGTAAAGTTTGAAAGTTTGACTTATGTAGTGTTAATTAAAGCATGAACCACATTTTTATAAAAAAATAATAAAAAAAAATTAATTGAAAAACATTGCAAATATTAAGCAAAAAACACCATGCACTCACTTTTGATTGCCAGTATATGTATGCATGTACATAGTATGTGTGTAAACTTTATGCCAAACTATCATTATTTTAAATTGTATTTGCATCTTCATAAAAGGAGAACAAGATAAAAAAATTTAACAAAAACTACAAACTAATGAAAACTATGTGAAGATTTACCATATTTTCGTTTATTTCCTCGGAAAGAACATCACCTTTTGTTGCTCAACATTGTATTATGTTATCAACATTAAATTCAACAGAATTTCTACATTCCGACTTGAACTTTTCTAACGCTGTTAATTTTTCGTCCGCGAATAGTTTCCACTTTCAGTTTGCACCTTCTCTATCTATCTAAGTTCTCTGACGATATGCCCATAAACTAATTATTATTAGAAACACCTTGACCTTTATTTTCCATATCTAATTTTGTTTATTTATATTAACGCAACCTTTCACAAGCTCATCACGATGGACTAATAATTTTGCAGCAATTCTGACAAAATAACAGCTAATCTACACATGATTTTGAAAGCGCACTGAAACCCCAGGGTTGAAACTTCAAATCTGTTATTTGAAAATTTTGTTTGTTGACATATATCTATATATATAAATATGAAATATTTTCCGTATGACGGCGATGCCTGACCAGACCGCCGAAGCGATTTCAATTCTGTAAAAAGTAATTTTTGGACCTTTTTAAAGAAATCTGATCATTTTTGTTGTTGTTGCCGAAAAATGAAGAATGCTGAGACGTCACGTTTTCGCAATTTCATAGAGTTTTCTGTACATTAAATGTCACTAAACTACTAAACGGCTAGCCCGATTTGGTTCATATTTGGAAAATGTGTCAGCACCTTGATATATGTCGACTAAAAATTTAATCGCTAGGTGGCGCTGGGGTCGGGATATTCCTAAAATTCTTGTACAGACTGCAAGTTAAATGTAATATATAAACCAATTATGCTGGGGAACTGAAACTTTGTATGGATGCATAAGTTGCAACTACCCTACTTATTGTGAAAACTGGTAGGCATTGAAAAAGGGGGCGTGGCACCTCCCATACAAACTGAAATTCTCATATCTCTTATCTCTGGTACCGCTTATGCTAACGTCCTGAAATTTGACGCAGCTACATACATACGTATGTTAGCACTACCGTACTTACGGTGAAAAGTGGCAGGTATTGTAAAAAGGGGCGTGGCGCCTTTCTTACAAACTTAACTTCTCAAATCGCTTATTTGTGGAACCCCTTACGCTAATGTGCTGAAATTTTTCGTATGTTATCTCTATCATGTAGATTTGATACAGCTGCATATAAATGTTCAAGCATCATTAGATTAGGAACCATTTTCTCCTAGATTTGTAAATCGGTGACGTGCAACAATGCCATTAGAATTAGTGTCAATATGACATTAGGACACAGGCCAATAGTGAGATTATGTTAGAAGAATCTATATATTTAAAAATGAAATGTTTTTCGTATGACGGCGATGCTTACCAAACGGCTGAACCGATTTAAATTCTTTAAAAAGTACTTTTTTGGACAATCTGTGTGGAAGGTTTTTCGATTTAAAAAAATTCAAAACTTATTGTTGTTGTTGCCAAAAAATTAAGAAAGATGAGACGTCACAATTTCATAGGGTTTGCCGTATATTTTATGCCACTAAACTACTAAACGGCTGGACCGATTTGGTTCATATTTGGAACATATATCAGTACCTCGAAAAGAAATATTTCTACCAAAAATTTGTTTGCTAGGTGGCGCTACGGTCAATATATCCCTAAAAATTTGATTTACTTACCGATTTGGCTCAATACAATTTGCCAGTTGAAAAGAAATATTTGAACTTAAAATTTACATGACAGGTGGCCCTGTGGCCGAGATATCCCCAAAAATTTCTTTACGCCAGGGCTGTAAACATTTGCAATCAAATTTGATTGCAATCGCACATTTTACGTAATATTACAATCTTGTTTAATTGCAATTAACATTGATTGCTTATATTTTGATTGCAAAAATTGAAATTTGCAATGATTTAGAAGAAATTGATTGCAATAAGTTTTTGATTGCAATTAATTTTTGTTTGCAATCATTAATTGCATAAAAATTGCTAACTGCAATCTGTCTAAATGGCATTTATTTTGATTGATAATTGGAAGTATGATGGTGAGGCACACAAGCCCTCAGTGGGTTAACGGCATTACACCTAGCAGTAGGTTGTTTTGATTGTCGTCTCTAATGTTCCGCTAATCGAGAGCATATACAATGTGCGTGCACAAAAATTCGATTTTCTGCATGACAAAGCTGCAACTAAACAGCACCTCCATCGTGTTTTTCAACCATCCGTAGTAGTATAGCGCATCGATGGCTGAGTGGAAGAGCGCCCTATCTCGGCAGAAAGTTCGAAAACGCCCTATCTCAGAAAATTTTTCAATAACGCTCTACTTAAAAATTTGATTTAAGAACGCCCTATCTCAGAATTCGGTTCAGAAACGCCCTATCTGAACTGCCGATGCACATTTTCAATGTATTTTCGTTTGAGATATGTCGTTTTTGAACCGAATTCTAATATAGGGCGTTTTCAGCCAAATTCTGAAATAGGGGGTTTTCCAATAAAATTCTTAAATAGGGCGTTCTTCAATCAAATTCTAAAGTAGGGCGCTCTTGAAAAGTTTTCTGAGATAGGTCGTTTTCGAACTGACTGCCGAGATTGGTCGATCTTCCACTCAGCCATCGATATGTACTTGCACATTTCTTGTGTGGATTAGTAGTGCCATCTACTGAGACAGCCCGGTTGCTTGGATTTTTGTCATCTCCCTTTTGTGTGGCCATTCGTTTGCTCGGCTTGGCCCTTCTGTATTGTTTTTGCGCACTGCAAGTGCATTTAGTTGGAACATTAGTTAGGCGGTCATATATTCGCACAATAAGTTTTGGTTCGTACATTTTATATTTGGTCTTGTAAATTGTAAATATTGTAAGGTATTATGTAATTCAGAAGTTATCCTATTTGTCTTATAAGCTAAAATTTTACAACAGTCTTCAATATTATTTGAATAAAATGTTTTTCTCCAAGCAGCAACAACTTTCTGGCTACTGTTGTCAAACTTAAACTTATAAGACAAATCTGCTAAATATTTTTCTTTCAACACAAGATTTGGTAACTATAACTTAATCATGTAAAGATAACCAAATCATGTTTTGAGAGAAACATGCTTACGTAACTGAACTCTTTTCTCAGTGTAAATTACTAAAGCAACATGCATGCAATTTGAAGTGCTCACAACTCGTTGTTTATATTAAGTGTGTATAGTAACAAATAGTCAGTACTGGAACTTGCAAATTTTTACTGGAAAAGTGTATAATAACTACGGTGACCATCCGTCCTTTCAAAGGACAATCCTTTATTTTAACCCCCTGTCCTTTATAATTTTTTTCGAAATAAAAGACGCCTTTTGTCCTTTATTTGTTAAACTGTCCTTTGAATCGGCTCTGCATTTTTCAGAGTTAATAATTCCAGAGTTGATAAATTTTTAAACGCAGAATAGGAAAAATAAAAATGTTCCTTATAAAATATAATGAAAACCTTCGCCAGTTTGTTTCGCACCGCACTTGAGTGTTTCTATTTAATCGGTAATATTTGTACAATCTATAAAGCACAGGGAAAGTTGTGCTCAGGATCGTGTTGCACGCTGAGTTTCTAGTTCCACTGAAAGAGAACAATAAACCCCCTGCTGGACAGTGGTTCGAAACTGGCATTTAGTGTTCGTAATTCACTGGAGCCTTCATTTTTCACTTAATATGATTAATTTTTATTTTTTTTTATGAAAGCTTACGCTATTTGCAAGAGACAAGTTGAGCCTGATTTTTGAACTTGTATTTGATTATATTAAATTTTGTAGTGCAAAACGCAGATAAAGTAGCAATTTTGAAGAAAATGTATTCTCGTGTTGCAGTTAATAAATGTTACATAAAAAAACTAGTTGAAAACAATTGTATGGTTCCTCCCAAAACAAGAAATAAAAAAATACACAAAAAAATTTTGAAATGTTATAAAAAAATGTTCACCAAAATAAATATTTTTTTTTGTTTTTAGTAAAAATTGGTTGAAAAATGAAGGCTGCGGTGCATTATGAACATTAAATTCCAATTTTGAACCACTTGTGCTGGCTTCATCGTGTAGTATGAACTATGGTAAATGCATTTTGGTAGCAAAACGTCCTTGAAAAGGATTTGGCTTAATTTTTCGCTAAAGCAGGGGAACTTGTACAGTTAAATAATATAAGTAACTGGTAAATATTTGATTTAAATTACGATATGGGTAAGGTAGTTTTATCAGCCAAGTTGTATGTACGTATTCCCAAATCATTAAAAAAGAATGTCCTTTATTTTACGCTGGTTAATATGGTCACCGTAATAATAACCCAAAAAATGTCCAATAGAGCACTGAATCGAGAGCGTAATAACACGGGAGAGGTCCAAATTCTTGCTAGTGAAATTTTGAAATTCATTTGGTGAAATGGTTACGCATAAACAAAAGTAAAATGAGTGGAAATCAAAATATTAATGATGTACAGGACTGTGTAAGTGCTTGCGTGTAAAGCAAAGAGTTTAAAACTCAACAGAATGTCAAAACCGTGAAACAACTACTCACTTGCAAGTTTTTACTAGTTTTGTGTTCAACAACTTTTTCTGCTAGTTTTCTCTTTTTCTCAATTTCACGTTCTATTTTGCTTTTACGCTCTCAATTTCTTTATTAAAAAAAGTATGAATAAATTATTGCATTTTTGAGATTTCAATTAAAATGTTTGATTGAATCAGTGATTTGATTGCAACCACAATCATTGCAATCAAATGTGCTTACAATTAAATTGATTGTAGTTTTTACAATCAGAAAAATGCAATCAATTTTGATTGTAATCCTATTACTAGCACAATCATTGATTGCATGTATGTATGTATGTGCTAGGTTGCAGCCTGAACGGACGGACAGAATCGAACGAAATTTCGACAGAGTATTTCCATTACACCTGGGCCTATAAAGGGAGAAAAAAATTATGATTCAACAAGGGGGCGTGGGATCTCCCATAGGTGTGAAATTTTTCATCAGCTATAACTTCGGAACCATACGCTCCACGAACTTGAAATTTGATATGCAGGCACACCCACGGTAGGTGCTTATAGTAATGTGTATACGAATGAGTTTATAAAAGGGGGCGTGGCACATCCCGTAGGCGTGGAATTTGTATCAGCTATAACTTGGGAACCATAAGCCCTATGAACTTAAAATTTGGTATGCAGACATATATAAAACTGTGGTTTTTAAATCTTACAGTCTTTAAAGCATTTTGAATTGGAAAGATTAAATCACTTTATTGATCGCGCGATGCTGTCAATCGAAACATGTTCATATATAGTGAATAAAACTACTTCTGAAATAAGCATTTTACAGTAAAAGTGCAGCTATACTAAAACAGCTTTGCGAATAGGTAGCTAAACGGAATGTACCATAGTAGACTAATTTGAATTTAAAAATTCTATCGTTTCCTTAATCCAGCTTATATTAATAATGGAACAATATTTTTAGTACAGAAAGTGATGATCAATATATATTAGTTGATGTACGATAAAGCTAAAACTATGCAGTGGGAAAAGTAGAAATGCATTCCATGCGTGATAAATAATCGAATGTATTTCTTATGAGTTTTACATCGAATTAGTGTTTAATATTTAATCAGCAGGGAACGGATTGCATTTGTTTGCGTTCGCAATTTCTTTTCGTTACTGTTTGGACATTGATTTTTGTAATGACCAAATTTTTTGCATCTAAAGCATTTGATGGCCTTTTTTGTGTAGTTTGGTTTCTGGACATCATTTGTACCAATATTAGCTGCCTTTCTTTCGTTCTTCGAATGAACTGCGAATGCACCCTCGACGTCGTTCCCGTGCATATCAGGAGACTCCATATCCATCAACTTGCTCTTAATAGAATCTGACGTTATTTGTATGCCTGAGTGCTCGATCCCCATGATCATAGGTGAAAAGCGATCAGGTAGACCTGCGAGTAATAGCGATCCGATCCACTCTTCGTCAATCTTGAAGCCCGTTCCGTTCAACCTCTGTGCAGTATCAATTATTTGAGTTATGTATGATATCATCGAACTACAATTTTCCAGCCGTATCGATATTAAAAGACGAAGTAAACTGATTTTTCTAGAAAATCCGCTGTCATCAAATAAATTTCTCAGCTTTTCCCAGAGTTCCCTTGATGAACTAACCTCTTTAACATGCACGAACAATGACGGATCTATTGTCATAATCAATTTCGCCTTGGTTTTTTCGTCATCTGCAGCTTCTAATGTCCTTCCCGGCTCTGGCTTGACACAATGCTTCATGCCTTCTAAGACTAGAAAATTCTCTGCCGCGAAACACCATTCGCCGTAGTTTTCACGCCCTTTCAACTTTGGTACGTTCAACAAATAGTTGGTAGCCATTGAAATGCTGGCGATTTAATGAAAACACAAAAATGACTAAACGCCGCCGGACAATTATTTCTTTTATTATCGAGTACCGACTTATGAAAAAAAAACTGCAATTAAAACTTTTTCGTTGGGGCTGGGCCCAACCTATTAATAAAAACGTGACTTGCCGTTGACGATGTTGAAAGAAGAGAGATTTATTTCAGTTCCTTTTGTGTATTAGTTCACAATATGTATGTGCATAACAGGGTTGTATTGTTTGGCATATTTCAACAGAATCTTTGACTATTTTATCCTTTCGAGTTTCTAACTCATAAAACTTTAATATGTATAGTTGTAGTAACATTGAACCACACGATGCATTTTGAAGTTTTCTGGCAGCATTTTCATTCGATTTTCGCGAAGAAAAGCCTTGAATGTACTAAATGTGCGCTCGACGTAAGTTGATACAAGTGGAGCCCAATTTAAATATGGAACGTTTGAAACGTTCATATTATCAGAAATAATGGCGTTTTCCTCGCCCTATACAATTTTATCCACACCCCTTATTGTCTTCAAGCCTACGTTAGCTGAGAAAACGGCTTTGAATTTTTTCAACACCAATTCGGCAAGAGGTCCCTGTGCTTCTAGAAGCTGCATGGGCATGTGTATATTTTTTAATCTTAAAAAAAAATATTGTAAATGCTATAATCACTTTTTTAAAGGTGGAAAAGGCAAATATCTTAAAAAAGGCAAAAAAAGGCAAATATCTTAAAAAAGGCAAAAAAGGCAACTTCAAATGTGTATATATGGAATCAGGGAAAGCTAAATCGTGGACATTCTTAATCGAATATAATCTATCACTTTAGCAGAAAAAAAAGCAATTTCCATAAAATCCGTTCCCTGGTAATCAGCATTCTAATGTATTCAAAAAGTTCCAAAAATTAATTAAAAGAAAATCCTTTTTCTGATAGCGCGGATTTTGTTTTACCTTACTAATTTTACCTTTAAGGAGAGCTGGAAGTAAAACTTTTCAGAAAAATTTTGCGAAAGAATTATTCAATTCAAATATCTGAAATTACAGACTTTAACAGTTTGTAAAGTATTTTTAGTTCACTTTTATAAGTGCCATAGCAACGAACTCGAAATATATGCACCTTATTTTGGTTTTGAAAGATTTTTTCAGCACATAAACTTATAAAATTCGTTGTTTTTATTAAAATTGCCGAAAATGTCAAAACAACCTTACCTCAATAAATGCTCAACCTTAGCAAAAATATGTAGCTCTTCATTTTAGCTACTATTAGTATTATTTAGCTCTTTTTTCGACCGTTTTAGCTCCAAATGAAATTTTTCTCTGGCAACACTGACAACATTTCACGCATTTTGCACAAATTACGTATTTGCTTCGATGTAAGTGTATTATTACAGACAAAATAGCAGAAATAAATATGTACCCTTATTATGAGCTTCATTTTCGCCCGAATAGGTTTTCGGGCGAAAATCAGGATAAGGCTGATAGTTAAAATGTTAAAGAGATAATTTACCTTCGTATGCATGGTGATACACTCCTTCCTAATGTGTAATAAACTTATTAAGTGCCTCCGAAGTCATATGCCACATTTGTTAGTGCTAATCTCTCGGCAACACGTTTCGAATCCATTTAGTATGAAAAATCATACAAAAGAACACAAAAACAAACAAACAAAAATATTACATTGTAATCCGCTTAAATTAAAACGTATTAGCCCTAATTTGCATAATTGCCCTGATGAATCGGAAGCCTACAACAAATTTAAGTAAACACACCCTTCAAAATTTCTTTGGAACCCTTTCTGCAGGTAAATTGAGAAATGCAGCTCGTGATGACAATATTTAAAAATGTTTAACATAATTAATGTGAGGAAAGATAAATAGACCCCGTCGCAATTGCCTGCTTTGGATAAACACAAAAAAAGAACGGTAGCACAAAAATATTCCCAAAACGTCATAAATCCGTTGGTGAGCGGCAAAAAGTTTTCAAGTTATTTTTGGGGTGCTCAGGAAAATTAGGCACTGTTGCCGGCAATTGACGTGCTTAATCAACCCTTAAACAACGCTAATTTGCAGTAGCAAACCCTCCCCGTATCAACGCCGCCCCACGTTCGTAACCACAACGTAAACAAAAGCCAAATTATAGAAATTATCACACATCGCAGTACCCGCCGGCATTGCCATTGTTTTGCCGAAACGAGGTGTGAATCCAAGTGTTTCCCGCTTGATCGGTGCGTCCCTAGGGCCAAGAGCGTGAATTTCAATTTATTAATGCCTCGTCGCTCCTAATTGGGTGAATTGCTTGCGGCCAAGCAAACTTTCACATGCATAAGCAGCATCATGCATATCTACATACATATGCATGTACAACCGTGTGCCTGTATGTACATTAGGGTGGTCCTTAAATGCTGGAAGCGAATTTTTATATCAGATTTCCCAAGCCTCAACCCCTGTGTCGATATTACTATAGCCGAAGATATCACATATAAATTTTGGTCTCGATTGGAGACGGTTAAGGCGTGTCGACCAGGAGTCAAAGTTCAGGTTACCCTATGAAGATGTCTTAACCGACACCCATCGGTACTAAAATTTATATGTGATATCCTCGATTTTAGTAGTATCATTTTGGGTACTAAATGAAAAAAAAAAACGGCTATGCCGAAGGCTTCATACCTTTCATGAACATCTGCAAATTTTACTTTGACAGATTACTGCTTTTGAATACATCTGCATACATCGATAGAGGAGTTGCATACTTATATAAAAAAACGCATCTAAACAATCAGAGGTATGGAAGATATACTTTATATGGCACCAATCTAAGTGATTTTCACTGCTATGTGATCGGTATGTAAACCGGTAACACAATTTATTGGGTTTAGTTTCCTACATAAAGGAGATATATGGCAAAAACTGATATCTGAACAATCAGTGCTATAGGAGATAAAGCTTATACAGCATAGATTTTGATGATTTTCTCAGTAGACTTTGTATTATTGTTTATAAAATATCTTACGAAATTTATCGGTTTTAGCTGTTCAAATAAAGAAGTTTTACAGTAAAATCCCATATCTGAACAATCAGATGTACGGAAGATATATGTTGTAGTCATCCGATCCTTGTTATTTTCACTGTAAGTATTCTGTTAATGATGAGTGAAAATGGTGCGAAATTTCATGTTCCTAGCTGCATAAATGGAGGAGTTATGATAAAAGACCTCATATCTGAACAATCAGTTGTATGGGGTCTGCAGGTTGTAGTGACCCGATCTTTGTTATTTTCAGTGTAAGTCTTCTGTTGATAATGAGTGAAAACAGCGCGAAATTTCATGGTCCTAGCTACATAAATGGATGAATTATAACGAAAAATCTCATATCTGAACAATCAGTTGTATGGGAGCTATAGGTTATAGTTACCCGATCTTTTTAATTTTCACTGTTGATAATTATTGAAAACAATGCGGAATTTCATGTTCCTAGCTATATAAATGGAGGAGTTATAACGAAAAATTTTATATCTGAACAATCAGTTGTATGGGAGCTATAGGTTATAGTGACCCGATCTTTGTAATTTCCACTGTAAGTATTCTGGTGATAATGTGAGCAAGTACTGCAAAATTTCATGTTCGTAGCTGCATAAATGTTATGTTATAACGAAAAATTTTATATCTGAACAATCAGTTGTATGGGAGCTATATGTTATAGTGGTCCGATTCTTCCCGTTCCGACAAATGATTAATACATTATAAAAATAGACCCACCTACCAAATTTGATACGGATATCTCGAAAACTGAGAGACTAGATTGCATACAAACAGACGGACAGACGGACAGACGGACAGACGGACATGGCTAAATCAACTCAGCTCGACGTTCTGATCATATAAGTATACATTTTAATGGGTCTATCTCTTTTTGTTCTGGTACTTACAAACATCGGACCAAAGTTATAATACCATTTCATGCTCATGAAAGGTATAATAAGTGGGTTAAACCACTGGGAAAAAAGTGCCAATATACGTAAGATCTTAAAAACCTTCCCAAAAGACGTTGTATTAGCTACTTGCTACTTGCTTCGAGAGCATTTCGAAAATGTTCGTGTGAAACTCGTTTTTTCCACATTTTTACCTCCAGAAGAAAGTTTTGTTTCGAGCAGTCGATTACTTTTTCATAGAGACAAGACATAGAGCAAACAATTCTGCAGTTTTTTTTTCGTTAAAATCATACTTTGGAAACAAAACACTAAAATTATTTAATCCTGATTTATGGTTTAGGAACCGGCTTTTCAAATACTGTTGCCAGACGTACTGATTTTATCAGTACAGTACTGATTTTTCAACTCTTGTACTGATTTTATTAACTTCTTCAATCAGTACGCTAATGTCCTGATTTTTCAAAATTTGTACTGATTTGTACTGAATTTTCAATTCAAACAAAATATTTTAGGATTTTCTTACGGGTTTTACATAGCTTTGGAAGTTCCTTAAGCTGCACTGTAAAAAGTAAGAAGAAACTAATTTAATTATAGTTGACATGCCTCAGATAATGTTTGATGTGCCCAAGAAATTAATACAACAAAAAGATCAATCGTTTTATGGGCATATCGCCGAGTCATTACGTAACGCAACTGTAATATGACGGAGCTTAAATTACTTAAAAAATAAGGCTGACGTGTTGCTAGCTATCTCGAAAATAACTTTCAGTTTATTAAGTAACCACAAATTTGAATATTTGAATGGCTTTCGCCTATAATTTACAATTCTTTTTTACAATTTACTGACATTGTAAAAGAGTTTTGCATACAAGTCATAGAGTTATGGTGATTTCGATTCTTCCAAAAAATGTTGCCTTTAGATTGCCCTTTCTGTTTTCGTGTTCGATTCTAAATTAAAGGCAAAGGGTGAGAAAATTGTGTGTTCGTTTTTTAAAATTTCGCAATCTTGCAAGGCAAAAAAGGCACATTCTCTGCCCTGTGAAGCTTTGTCAGTGGATATGGTTGCCCTTAAAATTAGATGGTTGTTCAAAACGACAATATTATGAAATGCGTGAGCTAGACAACGACAAGAAGACCAAAACATGCCCTTTTACAGGGTTGAGTGTAACATCTAAACCATTTTGCACCGGGGAAGGGCAACATTTTTTGGAAGAAACGAAATCACCATTAGATACTCCTTTTAGCGAATTCTTAGTCTTTCAAAGTTTTTGCGTAGTTTAAAAAATTAATTTAAGCCATTAGGAATTATACATGAAGTCCATAAATAGTGGTACTTTTCCATATTTTAAAAAATATGTAATTTTGTTCAAACGAAGCAACTGAGAGGATCTTTAGTATAAAGTTTGCTTCCTGGCACAAAGAGAGGCTTCTAATTAAAATTTTTTTATACTAAAAGTAATTTGAAAATGAGATGTATAGAATTTATTGACTATTTAAACCCTGAAGAAGGAAATGATCTCATTATTGCTATTCAAAAATGTCATACATATAAAATAATTTATTGGCTTCTGTGTACAAGGATGTGCACACTCATGTTTAAATGAATAACACCTTTATATTTTATGAACTATATTTTACTTATATACCAAAATATTGTTAAAAACAAGTACTCTGGTGGTTTAAAGTATTAAATATCTGTTACTTACATTCAAAATTTTGCTTTGCATAAAAATGTACTGAAAAGTACTGT
>NW_023458564.1:11416991-11445890 GCF_013731165.1 Rhagoletis pomonella | reverse complement strand
TGTATCGCGGTACTTTGAATTATGTACCTTCATATGTTGGTGCATACTTCTTGAAATGAAAGTTTTTTTCTGCATCTTGTCGCATTTCTTCAAATTCCTTTAAAGCGTCGTAGGCTTAGCTCAATGCTTCTGCAAGATCTTCATTAGGTGTTTGTAATTGCCGGTTAGCAAACTAACAACAATTTATATAAAATGCATACGCTTGGCTGTTGTCGCTGTGCTAACAGTTTTTCAAACCCTGATAATTTCTATAAATATTCGCACGATACAAATAATTTGTATGGTATTTTCGCCGTGACAAATAAAAAGTTTTTGACAATTGGAAGAAATACAACTTCAAAAGTGTTTTTTAAATAATAATAATATAAATTTAAATAAATTTTTATTCATCATTCAAGTAATTTCAAATAACGAATAAATTCTTATTCATCGTTCAAGTAATTTCGAATGAAGAATACATTTTCATTCATGACTCAAGTAATACTGAACTACGCATAATTTTTCATTTATTTATTCTTTCTTGATCACAGTACCAGGTAGACGATCATGTCGTATATACATATTTAATGTGTTTTATATAAGCATGAACATAAGTATGTACTTATTTGATTCTGTATATATGTACATATATAATACGTGAAGGGATTTTTTGTCCAGGTCACCAGCTCTGCACCGTTCATTCGATTTTAAAAGATGGGGTGTCGAATGAAAGGACTCGGGCTGTAGAAGTGCTATGGGGTTTTAATTTTTCGAAATGAGTTGCCACCGTTTACAAAATTTAACTCAAAGTAAATAAACTATTTAGTAAATTATGGGTATCAATCTAAAGAGTGAACACACCAAAACTGCGACTTTTTAGGAATCTTATAACTTACCCAAAAAGATTTCAATATTTTGAAATTAAAATACCATAAGTTGACCATGACCTTAGTTGGACGTTGAAGAAATTTCATTTGAATTTGGTTCCTATTTAGTTGAGTTAAAAATGGCAACCGAGTTAGAAACGAGACAAACCATTTTGCACGACTTTATAAATGATCCGGCCTTAAGCACACGTAAAATTGCTAAGAATAAAAGATTGCACTATTCGACAGTTTGCAGGGTTTTAATCGGTACAAATAAGGCCTGGCAGTTACGAGAAAACCAGGGAGCGGGGGTTAGCATGGTCAAAGTGATAAAAACAGTGCTCAGAAGGTCCTCAGTTAGTTTTCGCGAGATCCGAAGGTTTTGTCGCGTTATGTTGCAAAATCCGTACGGAGATCGCAGTTTTTCGTACAAAAGGTAAAACGGAAAGCTTCATTGAGATGTTCTACAGCTCAAACAGCGCCAGACCAAGGCGCAAAGTAGAATGTTACAGCGATATCCCGCAGTTGGAAGTTGAATGATTTCTAAATTAAAAAATACAACTGCATTGTTATGGACTACGAAATATTCTGCTTTAAAAATTCAAAATATATTGCAGGTCAAGATTTTTATACTGATGCAAGTCGTCAAGATGCCGCTGAAAGTTGGAAGCTCAAAATGAAGTCCAAATTTCCAAAAAGAAACATGGTTTGGTAAGCTATTTGTTCCTGTGGCCGTAAGAGCAGACCATTTTTCCCATCCGGGACAATGAATGATCAAGTTTATTGGGATGAGTGCCTCAAAAGGCGTCTTCTGTCACTTATCAACAGATAAGGTAGTAGGCCACTGTTCTAGGCGGGCATGGCAAGCTGCCACTATGCCAAGGACAAATTACCGTGGTATAATGCAAATAACATCAATTTTGTACCACACGACTGCAATCCACCCAATAGCCCAGAGCTACGTCCTATTGTGGAATATTGGTCAATTGTCAAAGGAATTTTGAAGAAAAAAGGTGAAACAGTAAAAAATATTGAAGAGTGAAAAACAAAGCAGTTGCGCGCCTCGCGTAAAGTCGATGATGCAGTCGTGCAGAAAATGATGGCGCGTGTGCAATGAAAATACCGATCACTTGCATATGGAGCAAATATTAACTAATATTTTAACATCTTAATAACATCTAAACTTCCAAGTTATATAATACAAAAAAAAAAAAAAATCAAAGCCTTTTAGTTTGTTTCTGGTAGTAATCTCTAAGTGTCGTAGTTTTGGTGTGTTCACCCTTTAAATGGTTTTGAAAAAGTTTTATTTTTGTATTACGTACAACAGATTTCCTAACGCTCTTCAGTTTAGCGCCCATATATTGTTATTTCATACACATTGCTTATAGTTGAATTAAGTTCAACTTCAATTACATGGCAACCTTATTGAAAATATTTTTAAACTGAAACGTTCTTAGATCTCTATCGTCTGACACCCATATATAACTTCATTATTCAATTGCTTTAATTCACATTAAACATGATGTTTTGAACAGGTGGCAACCCTCCTGCAAGAAAATTACAAATAAACTTTTTTGAAAATTATTTCGACTGATACCCATCTTTTGTTATTTAATTTAGTTTGAATTTAACACTTAAAATTGTTGGCAACCCTTTTTAAAAACCACAAAAATATTCTGAATGCTGAAAGTAAAGCGCTCAACTCTCTTTTGTTTGACACTCATGTTTTAATATTTCACATACCTAAGTAACTTCTCCATAATTTAATTACTTTCGATTTTTAAATTAGTGGACAAACCTCATTAAAATATTTCCAAACTAAAACCTCCGTAAAACTCTCTCGCCCGACACCCACACTGTGATAAATATTTCACTTATCTTATTTCCATAATTGAAATTGAATTTGATTTTTATAAACAGGTGGCAACCCCCTTTTATGTAATAAAAAATAAAACCTTTTCAAAACCATTTAGATTGATACCCATATTGTACTAAATACTTTATTTACTTTGAGTTAAATTTTTTATACGGTGGAAACTCTTTTCGAAAAAGTAAAACCCCATAGCACTTCTGCAGTCCGAGCCCTTTCATTCGACACCTCACCTTTTAAAAACGTATTATATATGTACATATATAGATAATTAAACAAGTACATACATACTTATGTTCACGCTTATATATATATTTTATATTATATTATATTATATATATATATTCCAATATTTCATACACAATAAATATGTATATACGACAGAATCATTTACCATGATCGTCTACCTGGTACTGTGATCAAGAAAGAATAAATAAATAAAAAATTATGCGTTGTTCAGCATTACTTGAGTCATGAATGAAAATGTATTCTTCATTCGAAATTACTTGAACGATGAATAAGAATTTATTCGTTATTTGAAATTACTTGAATGATGAATTAAAATTTATTCATCATTCGAAAGTGCTTGAATGAAGAATAAAAATGTATTCGTTATTTGAAATTAATTTAAATTTATTTTAATTTATTATGAAGAAAATTTAATTGTTCATTTGAATAATAATTCATTCAAAATCGCCCAGCCCTGCTTAAAACGACAATATTATGAAATGCGTGCGCTAGACCAGGTCAAACAGGCAAAAACATGCCCTTTTACAGAATTGAGTGTTACATCAAACACATTTTGGACCATGGAAAAGCAACATGTTTTTTTAGAAACGAAATTGCCATTGTAATTTAAAAAAATCGCCGTTTTTTTCATTTTCTTGATTAGCTTTTTGTAATCATATATTTGTGCAATTTAACACAATTAAACCACGTTTCCTATAAAAAAATTAGTATTAAAAAAATTGTCTGTCTTGACAGTTTGTTTTATCCTCCTATTCTGCTTTCTTTACTTCTACTTGAGAAATGCCATTTATCATTCATGTATAAGTACGGTGACCATATTAACCATCGTAAAATAAAGGACATTTTTTTTCAAAATGATTTGGGAATACAGCTTGTATGATAAAAGTACCTTACCCATATCGTAATTTAAATCAAATATTTATCAGTTCATTATATTATTTAATTGTACAAGTTCCCCTGCTGTAGCGAAAAATGAAGTCAATTCCTTTTCAAGGACTTCTCAATCCCTTGCTACCAAAATACGTTTATCATAATTCATACTGCGAGACGAAGCCAGCACACAGTGGTTCAAAATTGGAATTTAATGTTCATAATCCACCGGAGCCTTAATATTTAAACCACTTTTTACTGAAAAGCAAAAAAAAAATTTATTATGGTGAACATTTTTTTATAACATTTCAAAATTTTTTTTGAGTATTTTTTTTTGTTTTGGGTGAACCATACAATTGTTTTGAACTTTCTGTTATGTAACATTTATTACCTGGAACAGGAGAATACATTTTTTTTCAAAACTGTTACTTTTTCTGCATTTTGCACAAAAAAAAATTTTATATAATCAAATAAAAATTCAGAAATCAGGCTCAAATGGTCCATTGTAAATATTGTAAGCGTTCATAAAAAAATTATAATTAATCAAATGAAGTGAAAAATGAAGGGTCCAGTGAATTACGAACACTAAATGCCGGTTTTGAACCACTGTGTAGCGGGGGGTTTACTGTTCTCTTACAGTGGAACTGGAAACTCAACGTACAAAACGATCCTGGGCACAACTTTCCCTGTGCTTTGTAGATTGTACAAAGATAACCGATTAAGTAGAAATAGAATAGAAGTCGGGGGCGAAGCAAACTGGCGAAGGTTTTCATTATATTTTATAAGGGATTTTTATTTTTCATATTCTGCGTTTAAAAATTTACCTCTGAAAAATACAGAGCCGATTTCAAGGACAGTTTAAGAAATAAAGGACAAAGGGTGTCCTTTATTTTGAAAAAAATCATAAAGGACAGGGGGTTAAAATAAAGGACTGTCCCTTAAAATAAAAAACGGATGGTCACCGTCCGTGAACACTTTTAGGGCATATCAAAAATATTAAATTTTTAATTAATACGCTTTTGGACAATGTGTGCTCTGTGTACAGCTACATCCCCTATTTTTTTGTTTAAATCGTGCAGTTCTGTATATCCAAAAGCATGAACAATAATTAAAGTTTTACAATGATTGCGTTATCAACTAAAAACACATTAGGGCTGTTCAGGATATTCTGCAAATGGTGTAAGAAAGAACCAACTTAAACTTTTCGAATGGTATATTTCAATTTATAAAATTAAAGACATATGTTTGTATTTGCGCAGCAAACACAATTTTTTCACTTTTTTCGCAATTTTTAAATCTTAGCAAAATATTTTGAAGAGCAACCACACTAGTCTTGAATTGAGTACAACGAATGCCTATTTTCAAAAATTGGTCGACAACTGACTGATTAATTAAAAAAAAAAAACAAGATATGAAAAAAATAAAAATTTTTCGCCGTACAGCCAGGGTTGCCGCTGACGAAAAAAATAATTGCCATCCACTTGAAAAAGAGCTACCACGCCTGGAAAATATCTACCAATAACTTTTTATACCCAAGCGCACTTGTGGACAAGGGTATTATAACTTTGTTCACATAAAGGTTGTTTGTAACAGGCAAAACAAATCGAGATAGACAGACATATGTACACATAAATGATCAGAATGAACAGAAAAATCGACTTGGCGGTGACTGTCTGGCCGTCCGTCCGTCCGTTCGTCTGTGCACACGATAACTCGAGTAAAAATTGAGATATCTTAACGTAAATTGGTACGTGTACTTCTTTCCTCACATATAACGGTAGTTTTCAGAAATACGAAAACTGCGATATTTTAGTAACTACTGAAGATTATTCACTTAAAATGGACATTTACAATAATTTTTAAACGAAAAATAAGAATATTATAAATTTTTGGGAAATGGGCGTGGCTACGCCCATTTACGATTACATGTGTATATCTTGGTAACCGCTTCACCAATTTCTGCCGAACTTGGCACAGTTGTTAGCCTTGGTTCAACATACTAAATGGCTGAAAATTTCTAATATCGGACAATAACCACGCCCAAATTCCGTATAATGGTAATTAAGAGAAATACGAAATCTTCGATAAATCAGTGAATACTAAAGCTAATTTATTCAAATAGTTCTTCACCAGGAAATACGTTTATGATAAAATTTTTGAAAATGGGCATGGCACCGCCCACTTATGATCACATATGTGAATCTCGGTAACCGTTTTACAAATTTGCAGCAAATTTGGTATGATTATTGTGCTTGCCACATGAAAGCAAAACGTTGAAAATGATTGAGATCGGGCTAAACTGAATTACACTTTTCATATACATAACGGTAAATTTCATAAATGTTTGAAACTTCGATATTTCGATATTTGAGGACGCTAATTTACTCAAAATTGATACTAAAAAGAATCCCTTGAAAAGAAGTGACATTATTTGGAATTTTGGAAAATGGGCGTGATACCGCCCACATATGACTATATACATAAGTTTATCTTATTATGTTTAACTGAACTTTATATAGAAGATATTTAAAATAAGGGTAAAACCACCCCTGCTTAATATGTAGCGGTAGTTTTCAGGAAGGTGAAAAACATATACATATTTACTACTTGCGTCGGGTATTTGATGTTCGGCTCCGCCCGAACTTAGACTGTCTTACTTGTTTTAGTTAATGTAGTAAAAACTATAGTTTTTTTTTCTATTTTCTAGTTATCTATAACAGGTAATCTCGCGAACGGCTGGTCCGATTTTCATGAAATTTTGTATAGAAATAGCTTTCGGTAACCGCCATGTTTTAGGCTAAAAAAAATTTACATATTTCGGGTAGGTGGACCAGGGACCGGTCTATTCGAAAAAACCTTGTTATAGTCCGATTTTCTTAAAATTTAGTACGTAAGTAGCTTTTTAGCATATATGACCCATTTTTTCCGGGAAGTGGTCCAGGGACCGATCTATTCGAAAAAATCGAATTTACGATCCGATTTGTTTAAAATTCGGTGCGCAGGTAGCTTTTTAGCATGTATTAGCATATGTGATAAATTTTTTCCGAGAAGTAGACCTGGGACCGATCTATTCCAAAAAATCGTATTTATGGTCCGATTTGCTTAAAATTCGGCACGTAAGTAGTTTTTTAGCATATATTAGGATACATGGTCAATTTTTTCCGAGAAGTGGACCAGGGACTGACCTATTCAAAAAAATCATATTTACGGTCCGATTTGCTTAAAATTCGGTACTTAGGTAGCTTTTTAGCATATATGATCTGTTCGAAGAAATTGTATTTATGGTCCGCTTTGCTTAAAATTCGGTACGTAGGTAGTTTTTGGCCTGGATAAGCTTATAGATTCCTGTTTTCCAATTTTCATGCAATTTCGAATATAAATAGCTTTAAGTAACGACCATATCAAGGGGCGAATTCGTCACTAGGCAAGAGTTTTTTGCGCCAATCAGAAGCAACGGATACTGTACAAATATAATTATAGTATATAATATATCTCAACTAATATATATTTAGAAAGCTGTTTGTTAGTTTTCGCAAGGCTCGAGAGCGGCTGAACCGATTTTTTTGAAACTGCCACCTGCCGCACGTGTCCCAAGGATGGTTTTAGGCTGAAAAAAATCTATATGTAAAGGTGGCGTGGCACTTCCCATACAAACCGAATTTCTCATGCTACATATCTCTGAAAGTGTGCATGGTAGAGTTTTGGAAATTGGTATGGAGATATACGAAATCAATCGCATACCCTTGGAGAAAAATTTTAGCTATTGTAAAAAAGGGGTGTGACATCTCCCATACAAACCGATTTTTTCATACTACTTATCTCTGGAAATTTTTTGGTAGAGTTCTAGAGTTTTGTATGGAGATGTACGAAATAAATCCCATACTCTTGGAGAAAAATTGGAACAATTGGAAAAGGGGGCGTGGAATCTTCCATACAAACCGAATTTTTCATACTGCCTATCTTTGGAAGTGTTCATGGTAGAGTTCTGGAACTTGGTATGGAGACATATAAAAATAAATCGAATACTCATGAACAAAGAGGGCGGCTATTGGAAAAGGGGGCATGGAACCTCCCATATAAATCGAATTTTTATACTGCATATCTCTGAAAGTTTTCATGGTACAGTACCGGAACTTCGTAGGGAGACATGTATATAGTTGAAATCAAGCCCATACTCACGGAGAAAATTTGAAAAAAGGGGTGTGAGGCCTACAAACGTACCGACCTTTAGCTATCTTTGAATGAATTTTTTTATTATTCTGTAGGTGTGTTTGTGAGTGAAATCCTCCTAAATGGTTGTACGGATTTTGACGAAACTTTTTGTGTATTTGAGTGGGTCTCTGGATGGTTTGGTTTCACAATTTAATCCGACAGTTGGCGCTGTAGTTGAGTTATTACTAAAAATCTTATTTATGATCCGATTTGGCTAATGTTTTAAATTTGTATGCAATACTATTGCAAAAACGTGCTGCCAAGTGGTGCTGAAGTCGAGCTATTACTAAAAATAGCCAAGTGAGAAAAGGGGCCGTGAAGGTCAGATTAAATCGACCTGTTGCACCATTGAGTATATCGAACGCTCCTGCGTTGCAATTGACACAATGGATGTGATTTTCCAATATTATTATGCTTTCAAACTTTTAAGGTATTTCGTCTGAAATAAGTATATGTATATTGCATTTCTGTAGAACAATGATTCGCACCTATTTTGAAATTGCAACCTACTATACTGTAAAGCTTCTAGGACATTCACTATAGAACCGGGTCGTTGTTGCCGCCAGGGAGTGAAGAGGAAAAAATTTATTTCGCTTTGCGAATAACCGTTCTATGAAATGCCGCACAACTGGAGAATTTCAAGAACGGATATAACATTTTCCTTAGGTTATTTAAAGCGGCAAATGACTTCCAAACCTTAATCTTAGCAGACAAATGTGCCAATGAAAATTGTAAACGTGAATTGTTGGTGAAAATGTTGGACCAAAAAGTTTTAATAAAATATATAAAAATTTTGGGCGGGACGAAGTTCGCCGGGTCTGCTAGTTTCAATATAAATTTAAATTGTTTAGGGAACTTTTTATTTAACTAATAAAATGGTAGTTGAGATCAAATTAACGGCATCTTCTCAGTTTTCTTCAACCAAAATCGAAAGTGATGAAACTAAAGGCAACAACGAAAATTCATCATTACTACAACAGCCGGTTCTACGTACCGGAATGACTCGGGTTTTGACTGACCCATGGCTGTCGTTTCGGCGATCTAACCCCGTTTACTATGGTGTATTTTTCTCAAAAACATATGACTCAAAACATATGATTTGCAAAAATATAATTCATGTATATACAATATATGTATAATACATATAATAAAATAAAATGTCTAACATACTTGGGCGTGCAAAATTTTTGATTCTTATTTCCCCTCCCGAAATCGAGCTCACGATCCGGCCCTGGTTAATGCAATGTGGTTTTTGTGTTTTTATTACTGAAATATTTTGGAAAGATCCAAATAAATAATGCTTAAATGTAGAAAAATATAGTTATTTATATAAACATATATATGATAGTCAAGACAGACTTACTTTTTTTTAATGATTTTTAAGACAGCCAATTTATTGGCTTTGCTTTGTACGCGCGACATAGTAAGAAAAAAAAGTTAAGTTGAAAATGCTTATCAAATCGCACATGGGCGTGCTAAGCCTTCGTTTTCCATTAAGAAATGGTAATCATTTTAGCTAAGCACATTATTCGAAAAGTTATTTATTTGAAAAGCAAAAGAAATTGGATGTGTAATGGTTATCAAATCGACTTATCCCAAAAACTTGTCAGTTACTAATTTTTTTATAAGTTGATAAGTTTTATTGATAAGTAAAATGTGGAACACTTATCAACTTTACTTTTTTAAAAAAAAAGGCTTATCCAAAAGTTGTAAAGTGATAAGCATAAGCAGTTGGTGCAATCGGGCCCTAATCTCTGGTGGACTTGCCAAGTCTTAGTTAGCGTGGAGAAACCAGTTGAATCATATGTAAAAGGCCGAACTCTAGTGAAAGTTTCTATTGAAGAGCAAGCTCACCAGGATATTAGGCAATGCTTTGAGGAAATCACCAAGGGCGCTGATGCTGATTCCAGTTTTTGTAGTGATGTGGAGAGCCAAACGATCGGTAGACAACGCAGCGACCGTACAAGAAAAAAGGCAGCGATTTAAATACGGGGAAATATTTAAAAATACCCCTTATACCCAGGCAAGAAGAACACTTAATTTGGTGAAAGCATTTCCAAATTTGTTTACACTGGCAAAGAAGTATATCTGCGCACTATCTTGCTCAGTAATCTTAGAAAGGGTGTTCAGTTCATCGGGCAGCATTTATGTTCCGATAATTCGGAAATGCTTTTTATAATAAAGTATTTAAAAATTGTACCTTAATTTCTACTAAGATATCTACTATTCAATTTGATGAAAAACTTACAGAACAATGTTCTGGACTAGATTTTTAAATTGAATCATCGATAATCAAAATCCGGAAATCCGGTCGGATTGGAGCTAGTGTCCGGCCCGATAGTCGGATAACAGAAAAACGGCCGGATAATTCGGGTGCCGGATATCTACCGGATACCGGGCACATCCTTAATTTATATTAAGGTTAATAAAATTATGAAAGTAAAGTTGAGAAAATAGATGAAGATAAGACAAAGGCAAAGATAAAAATAAAAAACAATGTGTAAAGATAAAAGCAAGAATTAAGATCAAGGTAAATTTAAATACTTTACTTACTTACATAAGGTGACGATGAATTTGTAGATGAAGAAAAGAATAAACATAAAGGAAAAATAGATAGATAAATATGAGCGTGAAATGAGGATAACGATAAAAGTAAAGATAAAGAATAAAAGATTAAGATAAAATAATTATAAGTAAAAGGACTCTCCTGTAGGGAAACCCCGAACTGGTGAACCAAATTTATAGTTCCGTACTAGATCTTTATCGCTAAAAACGTACCAGTCTTATAGTAACTAGATCGCCACCAGTTCAAAAGTAACGAGATGTGATACTTTTGAAAAACTATTTTTTTCTTAGAAATCTTTATTTAAAATGACGATTTTAGAACTGGTTCGAAAATATAGAAAAAGGGATGCAGAACCAACTAGATCTCGTATGGCGAATTTTGAACTAGTTCGGAACTACCAAAAAAGGGATGCAACAGGGGCTTGTTTACTATAAAGAGATTTTTTCTAGGCGGGTTTTTCGTCCAAAGACGCTTTCAGTCTGCACTTTGCAGATACCTATTCATAGTTTGGTTATACAAAACTAGAATTTGATTTCAGAATGAAAACACATTTCTTTGCAAATAATTGAAAATCGCTACCATGGTAAAACCAAAAATACTGTTTGAAAACATCTTGTTACTGGACTACGTTTTCCAAACCAAATGGCATTTTCACATATTCATATTGGCCATTTGGAGTAACAAAAGTAGTATACAAGATCGATTTAGGCGAGATATTAACCTCATGAAACCCACTTTTCATATCAGGCAAAGCAAACACATTTTTCCCTTCTACATACTATAAACAGTCCTCAATTAGGGGCAATGGATAGTTGTCTCTTACGGTTATCTTGTTAAAGCTCGATAGTCAACACATAACCTCCCACCCCCATCTTTTTTTTCACTGAGACAATGGCCGATGCATATTTTTGCAATAGGTCAACTATTTCTTGAACCATAGTTCGCTCTCGACAGGACAATCGTCTAGGGTCACAATGAAACGGAATGTCCGTGGTTAAATGAATTTTCATATAATAATCTAGAGGATAAATACTAACATTCTTCGGCGCTAGATATGTATCTAGGATTGCATTGTTACGATTATCCTTGAAACCTTGAGGGATTCCCAAATATACTCCGGCTCGTATCGCTGGATTATTAAATAAATGCTCACGATGACCAAATTGTAGTACAATTAAATTTATTGTACAAAAAACAGTTTACAATACTCGCTAATACCGTAAAAACACTTTACAATGATCGTTAAAGCAATAACAACGATTTACAAAACTAGTTAACACAATTAAACTTATAGCTTGCTTATTTGCAACTCCTTTTACTTGTAGCTTGCTGACTTGTAACTAACCAACTTCGCTGTGGCGGTGCCCTTATATACCTGCGCTCGCACTTATGGCAACTCTTAAGTTTATCGCTCATTCTCTTTCTCTCGCTGTTCGCCACAATATTACTCAATTCGTCACGATGAGCACTAATCATATTCCGGTCAATATCTACCTCATTATCATCGAAAGCAATTTCTATACCAAAAATTTCCGGAAAATGCATCGCAATACCCGCGCATGATTCACGATTGACTTCAGCTAACTCGGTGCTTATATTTACATCTTCACTATTTTCATTATATCTACAAATTGTATATACTTATCATTTAAAATTGTGTATCTTTCCATATTCATAAAGTCATTCAGTTTAAAAGTGCAAAAATTGTGTTTTATTTAATGAATTCAGTACACTCTTTTTATAAACTAATTTTTTTTTCAGTTAAATGAATTACAAAAAAACGTATTGACGTAGAGTAATCGGGCAATATAAGTAGTTTATTTATTTTTTATTTTTTTCTGAATTTTATAATAGTTACTATCAATTTCACCTAGCAGTTGAAGCTTTTTTCCATAAAAATTATTTAATTGTGGCACATTTATCATTTCTACTGGCACACATAAACTTTTCGCAAAACTACCCGTTACAAAAAGGGAAAATAATTCATTAAATTTGGACTTTGACCCGATTTAACATCAAAAGCGATACTAACCCAGTTAAGTGCAACTACTACATCGTCACCGTAACGTCCATTTCCAGTACCAGCAGTTTGACTCTCCACCGCATGTACAGCTGACTTTGACAAAATCATTTTTGGGTTTGGGCATGAGCGATACTCATGGCCGGGGCCGAAAAGTTTAAGCTTTTGCTTGGAATTGCCTATTCTGCTTATTCAGGGTTTCCAAGCTTAATTTCAACGATCAAGCTTATTTTGCTTATTTCAAAGTATAAAGCTAAGTACGGACCTTATAAGAAATGGTCAAGAAATAAATGGCTATTCTTCCGTGTGTGTGAAAAGTTCTGGCCAAGGATTTTGACATCTGATATTTTACAGCCTGCTGTCTCACTTTTTCCTTACGAAATAATGGAACGGGCATATATTTCTGTTCAAACCAAGGGTGCCTTGTACTCTTCACAAATAAACTTTATCAAACCATAATGCTTAAGAAAATTTGGCTCAATAGGTTTTTCTTGACCATTTCTTGGGCGTTTTTTTTATTCGTCGTACTAAAAAAATGTTTACAAATAGTAACATAAAAACATACTTAGTTTTTATTAACCTCAATTGCATTTCTGTGCACGGGAAGGATTGGTGGTATTGAAGAGATTAAAAATAATATATCTCAAAAAATTTAAACGACCAGCGCAGATCTCTATTATTGAGCATTGAGAATAAAAACAAAACATCAGACTATACTTAAATTTTATTGTTTTGCGAGCATATTTACCAATGTGTTAGTGCTTATCTAAGCGCTTAAAATGGATAAATGGATTTTTTCTCGCTTATTTTTTTCGGCTCTGCTCATGGCCCATTCCCAGCATCCGAAACAGGATCCACTTGGCCGCAAAGGGCATGGCCAATTCGTTTTTATGCGCCCAGTCTGTGACCAATTGAAGCATAAGGCCTCATTTTTGTCCTTAGAGATTTTTGCCGCCATCGTCGTCGGGGTTTGTTTTGCTGTACTGGGTGTCTCGTGCAAGGTGAGTTTATACAAGGTGGTGTTGTTGGCGAATTCAGATTTTCGCCGCGGTACTTCCTAATGTTAAAATGATGTGTTTGTTGTAAACAAGGCGAATTCACGGGGGTGTTTTAATACATAAACGCCATATTATACATACATATGCGCCATATTAAAACACCCTCGTGGGTCCGCCACTGACTAACACGTAGTTCAACCCCCAAAACCCCCCGCTTGATCCGCCACTGGCCGACGTCGTTGCAAGAAATACTCGTGCAGTGCCCGAAAGCGAACGGCGCAAGCCTAAGAACTTGAAGCGTTGATCAGCATTCGTTGTTTCGCCTTGTTTACAACAAACACATCATTTTGACATTAAGAAGTATCCCGGCGAAAATCTAAATTCGCCAGTAACATCACCAAGGTGTATTAAACAAGGTGGTGTTGCGGCGACAGCTGAGTTTTTCGCCGTGGAGGCCATTACGTCAAAATGATGTGTTTGTTGTAACTCATACCAATGACAGTATGGACATCAGCGTTTAATTTGTTAGTGTAATTTTTTACTTATATACGGCCAACACCACCTTGTTAAATACGCCTTGAACATCACCTTGTATAAATTCGCCTTGTTGGCAACAGAAGCAAGATCAGCAGCAAAGCGAATTTATATAAGGTGGTTTTACTAGCTCAGCTGATTTTGTGTATGTGTTTCGCCGCACGGCTTCTGATATCACACTGAAAAATTTTGATTGAATTTCTACACACACTCTTACAGATTTTGACAGTTTATGCCGCCAAAGCAAAAACAAAGTACATGTAAATTTTTGTTTTTGTACTCCTGCTATCAACTTATATTAATTCGCCTTGATCAGCAGCAAGGCGAATTTATTAAAGGTGGTGTAGTAAAATCAGCTGATTTCTTCGCCTTACATGTATTTTGTTTTTGCTTTTACTGATTTGACAGCACACCCATCAAAACTAAAAACGAAATACATGCAAACTTTGGGGCGAATCGAGATTTGACATAATATCCGCAATAGAAAATACCTGTGGTTGTTGTTGTTGTAATCTAAATGCGCCAGTAACACCACCTTGTATAAATTCGCCTTGATCAGCAGAAACAGCAGCCAATTGCAAAGGCAGTAATATCGGCAGCATTAGTTTCAGCGACGAAATTGGCAACGGCAGCAGGATCAGCAACGGCAGAAGCAGTAGAGTTGACAACGGCATCAATATCGCCAACATTAGTATACTTAAGCACTAACAGCAGTATTGGTAACTGCATCAGCTCCAGTAAATAGGTTTTAGCAAAAATATTTCGAAGTACATACATACGTAACCGTAGGGCTCGTCCGCTTCATCATCACGCCAGCGTTGCCGTTTTTGATTAAAATTAAGCGAAATTTATTAAGTTTTTCCTGCCGGTTAAAGTGTTAAACTTTTCTTCGTTTTGCTAAATTTGTTTATTAGAATAGTCAAAAAGCAAAATTACCCTCAAAAATTCATAGTCAGAAGAGTTACTATTTCAATCAATTTTTCAAATTTAGTTTAGGAAGACTGTCATCCCGATCCAATATAAAGTTCCAGTAAATGTTGCTCTATGCAATTCCCGAACTTCGGTCGTTGCATTTTCGAATCTTCTAGTGTACTTCTGCTATGAAATCGCTTCTCATAAAAACCATTTGCCGTTCGGAGGCGACGTAGAACTTTAGGTCCCTTCATTTGCCTGACCAGATCAACACGCACATTATGGATAACATGATACCGAACTAGTTTTTTGCATGCATTCAAAAAACTTGCGAAAGGGCAGTTAACTATTATGGGAGCATGGCTCAGTTCCGAGTTGCATTAATGCAAAGCATCAGCCTCTTTTATTTCTAAACTATAATTGATCTAAATGTCCAATTTGCGCAACTAAGTTCGAATTCGGCATTTGAACGGAGCTGCGCATACTAGACTTTTCCATCAGTTATAGTTCAGAAATAAAAGCGGCTGATTTTTGGTAGTGCTCATGCTGGTTGACACTTTCGTAAATTATTACAAAATTGGTAGAAGAAATTTGTGTTAGTATAAAAGAAAATTTTTATTTTCATTAATTCTAGCAAAGATTTTGGTTTAAGTATTTGGTATGAAAAACAAATTAACCTTTTCGTTCCTGCTTTATTTTTCATAGTTATCTTTATATAATAAACTGCAAGAAAAAGACCAACAAAATTTTAAAACTCACCGGCAATTTTTAGCTGCACATTGTTAGTTATATTAAAGTTCCATGGGCTATAAATCTGTATACCCAAATTCAGAACAAAAAGTTCGATCTTTAGACGATTTTTTTTTTTAATTTTTCTAAATTTTTATGTGTTTGGATAAGCGCAAAAAAATATTCATATAAAACAAATTGCAAGAAATGTTTACTTGAAAAACATTGTGAATGTTAAAAAAAAAAATTATTGCTAGATATTTTCCAGATTTGATAGATTTTTTCAAGTGATGATAGTTATTTTTCGTCAGGGGCAACCCCGGTAGTGCTCAAAATTTTACAATCTTTTATCAATTGAGGTTATCTACCATTCAAACTTCATAACTACAAATTTTTAAATAACGCGACACAGATTATGAACGCCCCATAATTTGGCTGAATATTATTGTTAGAAAATATACAAAATCAATTTAAGCACACATACACACACTCGTATAAGTACTTAATTACGAGTTGGAGGCCTTAAGGTTATCTTTTCTTCATTTACAGCAGTCGTATATACAACACAGTCATCTTTCTTGGGAGAAGAACCTAAATTGTTATTGTTGCCACCAGTCATATGGCCACTTTAGCACGTAATTCATGCAATAACCTCAAGTGACACTCGATGGCGTTTAAATGTGCATGAGAATAAAATAATATAGAATAATAATAAACACAGCAAAACGCACACAACAGCACGCAAAGAAAACATTTTGCAGCCGTCTTCGTTTCTTGTGTAGAGTATTAAAGGGGGAACAACAATATACTGACGGTCGGTGTTGCCATGTTGTTGCTGATGACGGTTAAGGTTGAAGTATATTTTGGTGATGACAATGATGGGCAATTCCGTTGAAGGACCATTCAATCACGCACACATACAAACAAACTCCTACAATAGCAAAGGAACGACAGAGTCCTTGTGGTGCTTTTTACTGTACACATATTCAATTTATTATTATAAATTGTTGTAGATTTGTTGCATCGATGAATGTATTTATTGTTTTGATTTATGTATTTTTTTTTGGCACTGAGGTGAGACCACGGAGAAGTTGGTTGATGGAACCTTATTCAATGATGATGACAGTTCGAATAGTTATAATAATGATTGATGTAATTGTGGTGACAGTGTTTAAATCCAAAGCTCCATTCGACAGGCAATTTGCCACAATTACCCATAGCCGACGAGAAGAGTGCGGCAAGGATTGCCCCAGAGTGTTTTCAAACAAATCAAATTAAATTTACCAAATCATGTCAATTAAGACCTTCAGAGAGCTGTAGTCCAAAGAGTACATAAATATCTACGAGCACGCTGATGAGGATAAAAGCGCGCACGTTAAATGCTGGAATACATTGTTTTTATGATTATCTTCCGCATACATACAAATGGATGAGTTTGACGTACAATGTTTTATTTCATTATATTGTAGTTGATGACAAATGTTATTTGCCGCATCTGTTGCAAATTAAATTGAGGTTAGCGTCTACTGTTCGCGTTGTAGCATTGCAGGGTGCTCCGCATTATCCTGTGCTGCTGCGCATTTTCCGCTTTCCACACCCAACCAATTTGATGAATTTCGACTTATAACACCAGCAGCTACAAACAGCGGTAGTACCGTCAGCATTGGAATCACCACCACTGCCGACTGGTTGCGCCTAAACGGATTAGTTTGGTGTGATCGCGCTTATTCCAGGGGTTGGAGAGGGGTGTCATACCACTTAGGTAAGTGAACTGGTGCGTGTTGATATGAAAGCAGCAGCGGACAAAAATCTTTTATTCTATATTCATTGTGTTTATTGAGCGCGTTAAACATCAGCGGCAATTATGAAATTTGTTTTTGTTACAGTGTTTTTTTTTTGTCCTTGTCGCCGCTTTGCAACTGCCAGCAGCAATGTGATTTGATGCTACGCACCACAATAGGCAAATTTGAATTGCTTGCATGCGCTGATCTCCATGTCAACACAGATGATCACATTCTGCTCACAATTACAACCCTCGTATTCAACACGTCTGAATATTCATATGGGGATTGAATTGTTGACGTGCCAAAACTGCTTTATTTACATTTGTGATTGCCGCTTTGTGCCTTTGAATAACAATAAGCTGGCTAGCATTAATGTTGCGTTTTGATAATTTTATTGTTATTCGCCAATTTATAGTTTATTAGAAATATTTACAGATAGTGGGTGTAGCGTACCATTTACACATGAATATAAGTTGATATACATATACATATGTTCATATGTACAGTGAATCAATAAAGTTTAGGTACATCGATTTTTTGCAATACGGGATAATGTTTTTTTTAATTATTTCGTTTCTCTCAAAATTCTTTAAAATAATATGGTTAATTCTACAAAAACCCCAAAAATCGAAAATTTTTTTAAATGGAGAAAATGAGTGACACCTCCAACAAAAAATTGTCAAAAATCATTGATAACAGCCATATATGTAATACTTCTATATTGGCAGCAGTGTTGCCATTTTAGCCGATTTCCGGCTAGATTTAGCCGGTTGCGATAGCAAACAGCCGGAGAAATTTCGATTTAGCCCGCAGCCGATTTTGTTATTTGCCTTGTTTTCTTAAATTTCAAATATATATATATGTTTCTATTTTCGACTAAGCAACCCAAAATCTGTTAGATATGGCTACTAGCCTTATCGTGGAGAAAATTTTCATGTCAGGCAGGGTTGTATGAAATTGGGCCGATTTCGCTTATTTTTATTTTAAACGAAGAAGGGATTTTCTTCATAAAATGTTTGTTATAAATGTCTTAATTTTAAGTGTGAAGTTTTATTCGCAAACTTAGAAAATAAGAAATCGTTTCACTGTTAAGATACTTAAGATGCGTTTGTGTTTGGATATACTGCCAACAAACAGAATAAATATTACATGTAGATATTGTCTTCCCAGATAGCGCATATTCAATTCCGCCTAAATTACAAAATATCATTTTTGCCCACTCCCCAAGGTTTAAAGTAAGGGAAAAATTGATATTTTCACGCACTATGTACACATATGTATTTTTTTAAACAAACTTTTTTGCTGAGAACTCATTTAAATTCCAAAAACCGAGCACAAAAAGAGCACAAATTTTTATGTAAAGCAAAACTCTCTGGGAATCCTACGAGACAAAAAAAATGTCTTTGGGGTTAATAGGCCGGCTAGTAGTATTAAAAGATTTCTACTAGAAGATTTTGATGTGAGTAATGAAACTTTTCCTAAAAGTATATGTAAAACGTGTCGCAGTACTCTACTCGATGCTGAAAAGAGTATTTTTAAACGGCCTCTTCAGAAAGTGCCAAATTATAAAGATTTAGTACTACGGAAAAACACTCGGGTAGCAAAAGACACTTGTAATTGTTACATATGTCTAAGTGGCAGATTTAAGGGTCACCAAAATCTAATAACAGGAAGAGGCATGAAAAGAAGTTTCGGCAACGCAATAAATGAATCCAATGGACTAAATGGGAATTAATAAATTTTTCACTTTTTTTAAGTAATTAAAATTTAGAATTATACATTTCGACGATGAACTTGAAATTCGAAATATTGTAAAATAAGTATAAAATTTGTTAGATGGAGCCGGAACATCACTTGTTATTTCTTTAGTATAAGTGGTTACTCATTTTTTATTTTTTAAATTAGTATGTTAAAGATTTACGTACGAAACATTGAATTTTTCCTTTCTGTACGACATTTTACGAAAAAAAATTAAATTTTCGAGAAGTAGTTTTTTTACCACAAATTAATAATTTTTACTAAAACGATATAGTTTAATTTAAACCAAAATTATTAAGTTATCTCTGCCCGTTTCGGAGATATGGCCAATCAAAGAATTGATTATGTTAATTTTAAATTCGCTATTTTTCGCAAAGTAAGAGGATTATTGCAAAATAAAGTATAGGGAAACAAATATTACCTGCACCTCTACAAAAGTACGAACGTATCTTGGTTATCCGAAAGAAAAGGTTTTTAAGTGGCCCACTTGACGTATTTTTATGTAATTTGAATTTAAATTTTTAATTTTTTAAATTTTTTTATCAGTCACTGCTTTACTAAACAATTAATATCTCAGGCCTTATATCGAGACACCCTTTAAAAATTTGTCAGTTAAATTTTTGATATTCACTCGGTCACATATATTTTTTGCAGATTTTTAAAACCTGCAAACATGTTTTTTTAGCAACTTTTTAAATTGTTCATTAACAAACGTATGGAAAAGTGGACTTAAAAAAAAAATTTAAACTCTTTTATAAATCTCTGGCTCTTTGTTAATAAAAAAGTACTAAGTGATTTTTTTGATACAACCAATATTTATCGAGATATGATGTGAAAAACAATGGCTTACGGCGGGACACCTAATATTTTTGTTGTTGTATAACTTTTGCAAATATAATTTTTTTTTTACATTCCTCGCGTTTTGCCATATCTTAGAGGTACTTCTACATTATACTCAGTTAATATCAAAATCTAAAAAAAAATCATAATTTTCATTGAAATAGTTTGGAATGCCTCATATATTTTCGTCAAAGGCAGGATCAAACAGTATTAAAAATATGCTATAAAAGCACAACAGCGAACAACAGCTTAGCTAAATATCAACGACATGCTAAAACAGTATGTTTGAGATGTAATGACATGGTACAACACCTTGTTTGAGTTGACATGACATGACAATACATGAAATTTTTGAAAAAGACATTTTTACGGAAAATATTGAATTTTGCAGTTCTTTAATATGAATGGCTGCACTACATTATAACATTGTTTTCCAAAAATTATCAAGATTATTACTTCTTACAGAAATATACCATCGTTACTCTGCAAAAATGCTGTTGACCAGTGTTATAATACAGATAATTTTTATTAATAAATAAATTTGGATGAAATAAATTATAATTATTCTCTTTGTACAAAATAAATATTTACCCATGTATAACAAATAAAATACGTACATAAAAAAGAAGAATTCTGTTAACAAAATTCTGTGGGGATTTTACAAAACAACTTATCGGGCTTTGCAACTTTTTCTTTTTTTTTTGAGAGACCATCCTAGTAAAACATGTTTTAAAACTTAAAGTTTTTCTTAAAAAGATTAAGTCCCATTCTTCTAAAATCAAAAATGATTATCACATAAGTTATTTTGACAAAAATTCATAGATATGTGAGAACGGTTTTTTAAAAACAATTCTTATATGTATATGTTCAAATATCGATATAAGTAGGTATCGATACTTTCAGCCCGATACTTAGTAGATATCGATGCTACTTCCCAGTACAGGTATCGATACTTCCAAGTACAGGTATCGATACTTTCATGGTATCGTTTTATGCCTATGTGCAACTTAGTACAAACAACCTCTCATTCACCAAACAAACGACCGACGCAAGCCCGATATTGCGCAATGTTTTTGTGTGGTTTGGGGGTCCTATAACTGTGGTCTGCAGTGTTGCCATTTTAGCCGTTTTCCGGCTAGATTTAGATTTTAGAATCAGTTAGAAATGGCTACTAGCCTTGTCGTGGAGAAAATTTTCATGTCAGGCAGGGTTGTATGAAATTGGGCCGATTTCGCTTATTTTTATTTTAAACGAAGAAGGGATTTTCTTCATAAAATGTTTGTTATAAATGACTTAATTTTAAGTGTGAAGTTTTATTCGCAAACTTAGAAAATTAAAAATTGTTTCACTGTTAAGACACTTAAGATGCGTTTGTGTTTGGATTTAGTGCCAACAAACAGAATAAATATTACAAGTAGATATTGTCTTCCCAGATAGCGCATATTCAATTCTGCCTAAATTACAAAACATCATTTTTGCCCACTCCCAAAGGTTTAAGGTAAGGGAAAAATTGATATTTTCAAGCACTATGTACACATATGTATTTTTTTAAACAAACTTTTTTGCTGAGAACTCATTTAAATTCCAAAAACCGAATGCCAGCTTGAATTAAAGGAACTAACACTGAAGTGAGTTGAAATGAAAATAAAAGAGCACACATTTTTATGTAAAGCAAAACTCTCTGGGAATCCTACGAGACATCTGCCGGTCATATGACCGGTCATCCAAATGGGAGATCTGCAGTCTTTTGGCATCATATTTTACATCAGAATTGAAGAAATTTCTGAAAAATCTGACCAGTTCTTTTGTGTAACTGTGATTTTGCATCCCTTGTCAACATATGGCCTCGGTTGATGTTAACTTAAGGTCGTTGTTTTACTGCCTTAAAATTGAAGGGAAATTTTTAAAGCGTTTTTATGTGTATTGGTTTCTATTTGAGTGTATTGAGAATCAGTCCGTCAATAGGTTTGTTTGTCGAAAATTCAGCGGGAATTATTACTCAAAATATCAGATAGTAAGAAAAAATGCTTCCAAATTCTCTCTCATGTAGAGAAACTTGCAATTTTCTGTACGAACGCAAATTTACAAGCTTTTCTGTGAGCTCACTGATAAACAAAAAATTTTCAGGTAAAAGTGTCACCGTTATTGAAATATCTACATTTTTTCGAATTTAAAAAAAAATCGTGCCTTTTCATGTGTTTTCTTTAACTGCAACTACAAACCGGGCAATACTTAGTAAATTTTTTATGTAAAATACCTCCAGATAGTTGCCTCTTCATACTCAAATGCAATGTAGCTAAAATATATTAAGGAACCACCATAAAATTGGGACTATTTCTGGATTTTTAACTTTTTGATATTTCCTTCCCCAACTTTGACTATCTCGGGTGAAAAAAAAATGTACTGAGCTATAACTTTATATTACATAAAAAAATTGCTAATTTATTAAAGATTTCAGAAAGGTGCCACAATTACTATTTTGAATAGAAAACAAAAGTTATAGCCGCTTTTGTGGGTAAAGGACTGAGACACGCTAGAATGTATTTAATAGATTTAAATTGAATTTGCCCTTGTTACCGTCAAATGACATGCTAAATAGTACAAAGGTACATTATTACCTGGTCCTGACATTATTTTGTGTTACTTACCGGAATTAGTGAAAGTGGATTTTGTGAAATTGGACCCTTCGAACATTGTGTTATTAATACTATGACAGAGAACATGCAGTATACGTCGCATGAATATGCGGATATTCACCTAATTTACGGTGAAGCTTGTTGTAAATGCCAGAGCTGCTCAAAGACTCTATGCAGAGCGATACCCCAATCGTCGACATCCGGGTCGTGAAGTATTCGCCCGGACCCATAGAGAAATTTATGAAGGTAAGTGATTTTTACACCTTTCTTGTTTGCTTGCTTGTTAACTATCATTTTTAACTTTTTTAAGGTCGCATACCTGGAAGGCGTGGCGGCGAAACAGGACGTCCTGCAACGGTAGATGTTGAAGCTGTGTTAGAGGAAGTGGAACTAGGTCCATCGACTTCAGTGAGAATGATGGAAAGACGGACGGGAATACCAAAAACTACAGTTCACAAAGCTTTAAAAGACCATCGATTTCATCCCTACTACATTCAACGTGTTCAGGCTCTACAGGAAGGAGATTACCTGTCGAGGGTTAGATTTTCCGTGAAATGTTGCGAATGCATGCATCAGACCCCAACTTTTTTAATAAAATAATTTGGAGCGATGAATCATCATGCAAACGTGATGGTTATTTTAATTTACATAACCTTCACAGTTGGCAGATAGACAATCCTCACAAAATGAGAGAAGATCGTTCGCAGTACCGGTACAAAATAAATTTATGGTGCGGTATTTTTAATTGTCAGATATTGGGATCTGTGGAACTGCCGCCAACGCTCAACTCTCACAGTTATTTAGAGTTCCTTCAGGAACGGCTTCCAACTCCTTTAGAAGATGTACCCTTAAACCTGCAGCGAAGACTATGGCTGCAAAATGACGGGTGCCCTGCTCACTACGGGCGTGAAGTAAGAGCTCATTTAGACGAAACTTATCCTCGCCGATGGATTGGACGATACGGGCCAATCACATGGCCTGCTCGATCGCCAGACCTGGATCCATTCGATTTATTCTACTGGGGCTATCTTAAGGACAAAATTTATTCAAAAATAACTCAAAACGAAGAGCATTGGTGGAACAAATAAATAGAGCTGCTGCTGAGATAGCGCAATTAAGTTTAAGATCTTTAAAAGCGTATTTTCTTAAAAGGTGCCGAGCTTGTGTTAGAGTAGAAGGTCGCCAATTTGACCATATTTGAATGAATTTGAATGAATAAATTTTTCTTCAAACAACTCATGTATATCTTATTTCACGTGAACCCATCCTTCACACAAAATATTGATAGATATAGCCCTTGTTATAGACTCTAGTCCGAATTCCGGTAAGTAACATAAAATAATGTCAGAAGCAAGTAATTATGTACCTTTGTACTATTTAGCATGTCATTTGACGGTAACAACAGCAAATTCAATTTAAATCTATTAAATACATTCTAGCGTGTCTCAGTCCTTTACCCACAAAAGCGGATATAACTTTATTTTTTATATTCGAAACAGTAAGAGTGGCACCTTTCTGAAATCTTTGTTAAATGAGCAATTTGTTTATGTAACGTAAAGTTATAGCTCAGTACATTTTTTCACCCGAGATAGTCAAAGTTGGGGAAGAAAATATCAAAAAGTTAAAAATCCAGAAATAGTCCTAATTTTATGATGGTTCCTTAATATATTTTAACTACATTGCATTTGAGTATGGAGAGGCAACTATCTGGAAGTATTTTACATAAAAAATGTGCTAAGTATTGCCCGGTTTGTAGTTGCAGTTAAAGAAAACACATGAAAAGGCACGATTTTTTTTTAAATTCGAAAAAATGTAAATATTTCAAAAACGGTGACACTTTTACCTGAAAATTTTTTGTTTATCAGTGAGTATTGGCAGTAAGAGCTAGTACCGTCCGAAAACACTACAGTACATATACAGTGAAACCTCCCTTGGGCGGACACTCACCGTCAGTCATTTTTTGTCCGCCCAAGAGAGGTGTCCGCTTAATGGAGGGGAAGCCTATTTTAGAACTTTTTAATGTTTTAATTAATTGAATAGTCACCGTCATCATTCAAACAAAAATGTGCATGTATTTTTTCAAAAGTGCACATTTCATTTATGTGCGCAAGTACATATTAAGTAATATCAAAATAAAAATAAATATTACATTTTAGTCCATAAACTACATAAAACCATAGATTCATTACATAAAAAACTGGGAAATTGTCGATTGACGTAAGTTTTATTTTTAATTTTTTTCAGTGTCAGTAGTAGTTTCATCAATAGTTTTCATGTTTTTATCAGTCTCCAAGGGTTTCTGACAATTCATTTTCCATTTAGTAGTCCGAATATGAGGAGTTCGCGTCCGCTCAACGGAGGTTTTTGTTTGATTTGTTATGAAAAGAAATCTTAATATCCGTTGATAAGAGGTTCGCGTCCGCCCAATAGAGTTTTTGTGTCAATTTTATGCAAATTAACTGTCCGCGTCCGGCCAAGAGAGTGTCCGCTTAAGAGAGAGTAATTTGTTCCGAAATTTATACTTAAAACTTGGTATAGGAAAAAATGTCCGCCCAAGGGAGGTGTCCGTCTAATAGAGGTGTCCGTAAGGAGAGGTTTCACTGTATATCAATAAACACGTACGAAAGAAAAGGACAAACATACGTTTATAAATAAACATGTACACAACACATATACGAAAACGGCACTCAAGTACACAATACATTGATAAAAACGGTACTAGACTGTCTCGCTTTGATTTCGGAATGCTTACACATTGAGAAGTTAGCTTACTGCCAATATAGAAGTATTACATATATGCCTGAAGCCTCAAAAAAAAATGTTGATCAATTTGATGCATAACTTTTGAATTATAGGTGTTTAAATTTAAAAAAATAATGAAAACAAGTGAATTTTTTATGTAATTTTTAAGAGAGGCACAATTATTTATGTCATAACTTTTGAAGCACACCGCATTCTGTTTTGAAATTAAATGGGCATTTAGCACTTATGTGTACACTTCATATGTAGTAGGTAAGAAAAGTGTGCATTAAAAAATAACGAAATGGCATGTAACTCAAAGTCAGTAACTCCATATTTCACAATTTTCCAAATTTTCTGTTTATCGCGTATAGTTTTTGAAGCATTTAATTTTAAGAACTTTTTAAGTATGTATCGTATTCTACAAACAATTACGAATAATTTGATACCTTAGCAAGAGGTGTGCTTTCAGAATAAACCAACTTTTATAGATAAAATATTCTGCGATCTTGAGCGTAATTTTTATTCCAAAAATATCTTAATTGAAGGCACATTTGGAAAATACGTCGAAACCATCTAAATATTTTTATAACAACTAGTCCTTATAACGTTGCATATACCTGTAAAATGCTTAAAAAAAATGTTGTCTAGAAGTGTGTAAAAACCCCGATTTAGTACTTTTAATTATGCTCCTTCTTGTGGTCAGAATATTTCGAGCGTGGTATTAAATCAAATTTTTTTCGACAAAGATAGTTGCTCTTACTTAATTGAAGCCTTCTAAACTCAACGGCGTCCTCAGTTTTACCGCCTTGTATCCACTTTTGGAGATAGCGGTACTTGAAACTTTGCTTAAATTTTGACTATTTTATATAAATAAACTCCCTCAGTTTTGAAGATATTTTACCAAAATTTTGCACACGCTTGTATTTTGATATTTCTTTCACTATCTCATAAAATCATCGAAATCGGTTTACTCTAAAATCTAGCTCCCATACAACTGATTGTCCAGAGACGTTGTTTTGCGTTATAACTCCTCCAATTAAGCAGGTAAAAATTTAGTATAGGTTCACTATATAGCACGCATACAACTTATTATTTAGATATGAAGCTAGAGTTATAGTGCAAAAACACATACATATCTGAATAATCAGTTGTATTGGAGCTATACCTTAAAGTGCACCCATTTCTATAATTTTAAGGGATAATTAAGGTAATAATAAAAAACCGTTATGTGTAAAATTTTAGTAAAATAACTTCAAAACTGAGGAAGTTATTTATAAAATAGTTAAAATTTAATCAAATCTTCAAACACCGCTATCTCGAAAACCGCAGCCAATCTGGTAAAACGCCATTGAATTTAGAACCTCCCAATTAAGTGAGTTCAACTTTCAAAATCTTTGCTCAAAATTTACAACTTGAACAAAGTAAATTGAACACAGCTTATTCTTTTGTTTTCTATTTCATGTTTATTCCTCGTCTAACTTTGAAGTACTTGATAAAAATGAATTGCACTTATGTGAATCGATTTATTAAGAGAATACGAATAAAATGCGTCAGAAAAATATGACATCAACACTCGATAGAATAGTATTAAAATGCATTCGATTCAACCTCCCGTTCTATACCCAAAAACACAACCTAGAACCAAACTGGAAACTCCCTACTAACCTTATCATCACCTCCCTCAAAACCAATAACAAATCCGTCACGCCTAAGTCCATATACAAACAAGAATTCCTGAAAATCAAAGAAAATTTTAAAGACCACACATTTATCTACACCGATGGCTCACAGTCAAAGAAAATCTCAACCTGTGCCATAACAACAGACACCACCATACACTCCTCCGTCCTATCAGCCGAAACCAAAGCTGTTTTAGAAGCAATAAAAACACTTAAAGAAAAAAGAGGCAAATTCATCATCTGCTCAGACATAGCCCAAAAATAAAACTCCTCTGGACACCTGGACACTCTAACATTAAGGGTAACGAACTAGCAGACGCAGCGGCCGAAACAGCAGCTCGCCTGCCACTCATAACTACTCCAAACACGAACCCAAAAGATATTACACAATTCCTAAAAAACGAGCTCCAAATAGAACACCAAAAACTTATGCCACTAGCATCGAACTGGTATCAACAACTATACCAAAAGCAACACATAAACTGTAACTACCTTAAATATACCCCACAAGACTCACTTACAAGACTAGACCAAATTAAAATCATAAGGCTCCGACTAGGCCACACTAAATTCACTCACCTGTACCGCATAGCCAAAAACACTTCACCGCTCTGCCCCATTTGCCAAGTTAACACACCAATATCCACACAACATATCCTTGAATTTTGCCCTTCCTTAGCACCACTAAGACAACAAATCTTTCTCAGTGACTCCCCTACCGAACTACTCGCCAACCCGAACCTAGAAAACATGCAAAAAATTATCTTATTCCTTAAGCTATCCAACCTTTACCACCAAATATAAACATTTATAAACTTATAAACAAATGGAACAACATGTATCTAAGTGCACTAATTTGCTACATACATACATATGTATAAACTATCATAAGTACACTCCATAGCCTTATTTTTAAGAAAATGTATCACTGACCAAGCCAAAAAAGTATCTACTGCATAACTTTAGACCACGTCAACCGATTTCGATAATTCTTTTTGAATCGGAAAGGTAGTGTCTCAGAGGTGGTCCCATACTAATCTGCTAAAGATCCGATCAGTGAATCATGAGATATATATACATATATATATTTTTTTATATGAGAGTTGAAGTCGGTTTTTTTCAACAAATACTTGTTCAACAAGAATCTCTATAAATACACGTATAAGATGTTCAGGATTGATTTTGAACTTGAGATCTTTAAAATACACATATAAGATGTTTAAAATTGCAAAAATTTTCAAACTAAAAATACATTTCCTACTAAAAATAAGCATTAGGGGCTCACATTTACTCTATTTTAAACTTTTAATGTGTAATTTTACTCTTCGCGACAAATGTGGTATGTAAAAGTAAACAGGCAATGACTAGTTTTATTACACGGTGTGCAAATTTGCACACATTGGTTACCTCTCTTAATATGCCCAAAGTAAACAAATTTTTTTAGAGTGTATTAAAAGTTTTTCAGTAAAATTCATACAAATTTCGTTAAATAAATCAAGTTTATTTTATTTTTTGACAGAGTATTTTAATCTACATTGAGATCTCCTTTCTTTTTATATTAAAAGATGAAAATATGTGATATGAAAGAGATTGCTACAGAAAGAGTATATATTTACTTTATAAATATGAAGATTTTGCTCAAAGCATCCTTTATA
>NW_023458564.1:11413534-11416891 GCF_013731165.1 Rhagoletis pomonella | reverse complement strand
TATAAAGGATGCTTTGAGCAAAATCTTCATATTTATAAAGTAAATATCACATATTTTCATCTTTTAATTTAAAAAGAAAGGAGATTTCAATGTAGATTAAAATACTCTGTAAAAAAAAATAAACTTGATTTATTTAAGGAAATTTGTATGAATTTTACTGAAAAGACTTTTAATACACTCTAAAAAAATTTGTTTACTTGGGCATATTAAGAGAGGTAACCAGTTTCCTCTTTTAATGTGTGCAAATTTGCACACCGTGTAATAAAACTAGTCATTGCCTGTTTACTTTTACATACCACATTTGTCGCGAAGAGTAAAATTACACATTAAAAGTTTAAAATAGAGTAAATGTGAGCCCCTAATATTTATTTTTAGTAGGAAATGTATTTTTAGTTTGAAAATTTTTGCAATTTTAAACATCTTGTATGTGTATTTTAAAGATCTCAAATTCAAAATCAATCCTGATCATCTTATACGTGTATTTATGGAGATTCTTGTTGAACAAGTAATTTTTAGCAAAAAAAAACCGACTTCAACTCTCATATAAAAAAAATATATATGTATATATATCTCATGATTCACTGATCACAGGGACCACCTCTGAGATACTACCTTTCCGATTCAAAAAGAATTATCGAAATCGGTTGACGTGGTCCAAAGTTATGCGGTAGATACTTTTTTGGCTTGGTCAGTGATACATTTTCTTGAGACGGCGCGGCAACACTGCTTGCTACATACCACAGCCTCATAGCCCGAACACAATGAAAACGACGAGCTACGGACCACAGCTGTCAAATTATTTTAAGACGTATTCTTATGGAGATAATTATTTTGGCGACGACCGAGCTACGCGACGACTGTGGTTGTGGCCAGCTTAGATCTATTTCTATTTTTCCAGCGACAGATAAGGTTCTTCCTCTTCTTGTATGTCATACTAATACAAATTCATGATTTCGCTGGCGCGTTCATAAATTCATGTAGCCATCGACAAAGCGTTTAGATAGAAGTTGTAGCCCGTAGCTCGTCGTTTTCAATGTGTTCAGAACTTCACCTATATGGTTAGGCAGTTATATCCACAAAGCAGTGCAGTAGAAAACTTCGCCCCCAGTAAATAAGTTCAGAAAATCTGCTTTCAATTAACGCTTCATTTCACTATTTGGAAAGCAATCAGTCAACCAATAAAGTTTAGGTACAGCGTCTTTTTTGCAATACGGGAAACTGTTTTTTAATTATTTTTTTTCGCAAATTTCAGAGCTCCAAACCCTATGCAAAATTATAGAAAATTGTGCAAATTTTCATTAAAATACTGCACTTTTTTTAATCACACTCTTTAAAAAAAAAAGTTGATTATGCAGTTTTTTGGCCCATACAATTTTAGTATAATAAAGTGCAAGTCTGAGGTAGTTAGGACCTATAGCGCTCTTACACGATATGTATTTACATATGTAAATGCTACTTTTCTGATACGTTCCAATATATGGTACATACGAATAGAAACAAAAAAGTAGCATATGGGCACACTCTCCGAAAAAAATTTTAATTTTTAAATTTTTGAGCACACCTATGTTTTATATATCATTTTATTTATTTATTTATTTACAGCTGTTAGAAAAGTTTAAAAACCTTAAATCTAACAGAAAGTTGGGAACATAGCTTTGGCTGCTGGGGCCTTAAGCTATACTATATTTTATTTTTAATCAATGAGTTAAAAATAAGGCTATGGAGCGTACTTACGATAGTTTATACATATGTATACAGTATATTTTGCTTTGCTGCCTTCATGCTTAAGTGCACATTTAAGATACCTACCCCAAAATGCGCCTCTGAGACATTATTTTTAACATTTATAAGGAAACTGCTCCGATAGATGCATTCAACATACCTGCACATTGGCGATAGCTGCATTAAAAATTGTGCAACTAGTATCAATTATCAAAGAAAGTATTACGTTTACCTGCACTGGCCCACAATTACCTAATTTTACAAACTTTTATTTATTTTACTCATATCGCAGAACAACGGAAATGGCTATCAATTTGTCTAGTTATTAGAGGTTTACGCCGACAGGCTTTGCGGCGGCGGCGTGGTCAACTTCAAAAATATTCGGCGGCGGCGGCGACGCCGGCGCGTCTGGAAACGCCGGCGCTACTACTCATGGTAAATTTCAAAGAGCCATGAGGCTACTAATCTTATCATTTCAGCTCGTCAGCGTTAGGCATTCGCCATGCCAATTCTTCTATTATTATAATTCCATTTATCATTATTGAATTAGTTTTAAATTTAAATATTGTTACTTCCTACTTGAATTAAAATGTTGAGTGTCTGGCACTGATTGATGGGCGAACAGAAGAAGGTCTGAGGTATATACATACATAATCACATGGATTTCTATGTTCTCTACAGATCCGTGTATGCTATTTAAATTTAAAGAAATAAAAACATTTTAAAAGTTTAGTTATTGGGGTAATTTATGTCGCTCTCAATAACTTTTTGCAATAATCTTATCAACCGTTATGTTAAATTACGGAGTTCTTACGATTTTTGCGGATTACATATTGAAAACAAGGTTGGTCTACTTTTTTCCAAAAGTTTAACCCATCAACTCGAACCAGAACGGGCCTTTTTGACCCACTGTTGAAAAAAATGGCTTATAGATGGTTAACATTTCCACTAAAATATGAAGCACCAAATTTTTCTAAGGAGAACCGAATCGAATGAAAAATAATACTAATGTTCACCATAACCCTGTGTAGAAAACATTGCGATGCGAGGGAGCAAAACCTTCCTGGGGTTTGACCACCACTAAGGAATGCTAACGTAATTTTCACACAGCCACCTAGCACTTGTATACGTATGTGGGACCCCAAAATAAAATAACTTACGAATGTAAATATTAGCAAAAAATGTGTTTGTTTAAAATATTAAAAAAATACATAGAAAAATCAACTTGTCTTTATTTTATCTCCAATAATTGAGGAGTTAGAAGCAAAGAGGCCCCTTCTATTAAAACTGCTTTCTGAGATATTGGCGTTAAAGTTTTTGATGTGTTATAACTTTCTTGTTGTTGTAGTAGGTGTATAAGAAACTAGTATTGAAAAGAATTGTCTGCTGCGGAAAAAAATCGTTAGGTTACCAGTATTCGACCCTAATTTAACTGTAATAACCGCTTTCGTCGAAAAATATGTTACCTATGTTTTTTCTGAGTTGGCCGCTGTGGTGTAGTGGTAAGCAGTGCGCGCTTCCACTCCACAACGCCTGGGTTCAAACCCTGGTCAAAGCAACATCGCAAAAATATAGAAAAAAGGTTTTTTCTTAACAGCGGTCGTCCCTCGGCAGGCAATGGCAAACCTCCGAGTG
>NW_023458564.1:11407861-11413434 GCF_013731165.1 Rhagoletis pomonella | reverse complement strand
CAGACCATTACTCAGCAAATAAGTGTGCGTATCATAGACGAAACACAGCTACGAGTCGACCCGACCAGTTCACTCCTTATAAAAGAAACCTTTGCTTGAAGTCGCGAAATTTTTTAAATCCGCAATATTCAGGTTACGAATTGAAATTGTTGCCTGATAGATAACTATAAATGTGAAACTTAGGGAATCTATAGTTCATACCTTTAACTTCAAGCGGCTGCTCCGCTCGTTTTGTTATTTTTATATTTAGTACATAAGAAAGTGGTTTTTGTATAGCCAATTTGGCCTAATTTTTCTATTCTATTAACTTGGAAATTTTCGAAAATTCTGATAACCACGGCATTCGATACATCAATCTTATGTAAAATTTTCCGCTGAATCCAAATGGTCTCACATTGTGAAAAAGGAATGGTATTCGAGATATTTTAAAATTTCGCTCTTTTTTATTTCCGTGTTAAGTGCATGTGCAAGTGGTTTTTATATATCGAAAATTTACATAATTTTATAATTTTACAATGTTGTACTATATTATTTTTGCAAATAGAGATTATATCTTACCTTTTTGTTAAACTTCTGGTCTTTTTATCTCAGTTTTTATTGGATGGTTTAACAAAGGGATTGAAATATATTACGAACAAAAATAATTATGAATGTGAAAGAATTTCTTTAGTTTCAATGAAGTTAAATTTTAAAAATAAATCGTCGGTTCGAATCTTACTGAAAGAAGTCTGATGAGGAAATGTGGTGATTTCCGAAAAGCTATCACTTCTACCATTTTTTCAAATTATTGTTGCTTTTCCACAATAAGCTTTTCATTAAAAACGGAGTCAAGCTCAATAAAAATTTTTGAATATAAGTAATTCTTATAAGGCCATAAAATAACAAAAACAAATAAATTTTCGCATATTTGGATTCGGCGAAAATTCTACATAAGATTGATGTATCGAACGCCGTGGTTATGAGAATTTTTGAAAATTTGTAAGATAATAAAATAGAAAAATTTGGCCAATTATGGCTACACAAAAACCATTTGCACATGTACTAAACATAAAAATAACAAAACGGGCGGTGTAGCCGCTTGAAACCAAAGATACGAACTATAGATTCCGTAAGTTTCATAATTATACCTAGCAGGCAACAGGTTCTTTTCGTAACCTGAATATTGCGAAATTTTTAAAATTTCGAAACTTCAAGCAAAGGTTTTTTTTTTTATAAGGAGTGAGCTCGCCGGGTCGATTCGTAGGTGTGTTTCGTCTATGATATGTACACTGGATTGCTGAGTAACATAAGCTGCTTACTCAAAACAGTCAAAACGCTAGAGTTGATTAAAATTCACAAAAAAATAAGTTAAACACACATAATTTGAAGACACTGCCATTATTCGGAGGTATTGACTTATACGAGTTTTTTTGGCTTCATTTAACATCTCCATCTTTTTCTTCAAAATGCCGCCTGAAGTGGGAGATATCTTAAAAAGGAAACATTTTAGAGCTAAATTTGTTAAAGCATAAAATCGCGATTTTTAAAACTTTTTATTCGGACAGGCGGAAATGAGCGTTTCTAAGAATTTGATTTTGCGTAAATTCTGGTCTTTGGGACCCTCTCAAAGTCTCTCAAAATTACAGCAAAATCTAAAATGGGTCCGCAACTTCAATTAGACGATTTAATATGGAACAACTCCTAAGTATTTCAGAAAATAATTGAGCTGAATTGAAAATTGAAATATGTATGTAAATAGTAATCTTTTAGCGAAAACCCTATTAATTAAACAAATGGGTTTGGCACCGTCTACTTATAACAAATAGTTTTCAAAGAAATACTTTATTTTTTATTATATATTTTTTTTAAATGTATACAAACTACGCACATATTTAACGATTTTATTCAGGTTACGGCCGTGTTTGATAAAAAACTTATTTGAGGTAACCAACAATTAATTAAAATGCTAGAAGTTATAAGCCGCCGCCAGTGTGCTTTTTTAATACTTTATGTGAATTAATCGTAACGCTTTCGATAATAGCGATTGGTTCAAATTTGCAACATTCGCCGTAAATAGGTCATAGGTCAAATTGTAATGTCAAATGTGCGCAACCACTGTTTGATGATAGTTTCCAACTAGGTTGCGCAAGTTAGAATTTTTATTCTAGTGCGGTTTAGAAATAAAAGAGACTGATGCTTTGTATTTTGACGTTCTGGAATGCAGCCATATTTACAATTTCAGAGATAGGCCGAGCAGCTGCCGCGGCAAGGGCGCGCGAGCAACTAATCCAGCAGTGGCAACAAAACTGGAACGCGACCACGCACGGGGATGTCGATTGTGCCGCTCCAGGTTATACGTCTCTTTCTCTGACTTTGCGTTGTGTCGTACAACAGCCAACGGTCTCTGAGCTAGTCCCGAATCATATCTAACAAGTGTGTTGGAACCCTGAATGACTGCCCAAAGGCTTCCAGCATGTTGTCCCATCTTGCCGAGTTGTAGGCGTTCTTGACGTCCAGTGTGACTAGCAGCACTATTGGCTGCGCCTGATGGCAGGCTTCTTCGGCTTTATGTACCGCCTCGACTACTTCGCTAATTGCTTCTATAGTTGAGTGTTCCTTCCTGAAGCCGTGTTGTCGGGGTGAAAGGCCTCCCCCGTTTTCTATGGCTGAAGTCAAGCGTATTTTGAGCAGACGCTCCATCATCTTGCCTGCTGTGTCGAGCATGTCCCCTTTTCCCTTGGGTATAAGCACCAACCTCGCCTTCTTCTCTTGGCTTGGGAAAACCCGGACCCTAAGGCAGCTGTTGTACATGTTAAACAGGAGATCAGGGATTGTTTTCGCTGCAAACCTGATTGCCTCCGCTTGTATGCCATCGGGGCCTAGAGACTTGCCGGCTTTCGTGCTTCGCAGGGCTAACTTCAGCTCGAATGCCGAAAATAGTGGTACCTCGGCTTGCTCCTCGACGAACACTGTATCTGCTCTGAATGGGTGTGTGGGAAATAGTGCGTTATTACTCGGACCTCATCCATTGCTTGCGATGGTGTATGGAACTTTTTCCTGACCATTTTGTATCCCTGGTCCCTGGGATCACAATTCACTTCGTCACATAACGCTTTCCAGCAGTTCCGTTTACTCTTCTGTATCTCGGCCCAAGAGCTTTCTTAGCGCTTTTGAGGCTGCTGCTCTGGTCAGCGCTTCAGGTTTTTCTCACGAGCGCGCGTTGCCAGTCTGGGCATTCTATGGCAGGCCCTTCACAGCTCTGCAATTCGGTTATTCCACCAGTATACCTGCTTTTTCCCGACCATGATATCCTCTGCGGCATTGATGCTTTGCATGCCCGGTGTATTCAGCGCATAGTTTCTCCGACCAATTTAACACAAGATGCCCTGTTGTGTACATCTCCCGTTGTGGGTGAAATGTCTCTCGCGTTGTGTCAATGACTTGGAAGGTGATGTAGTTGTGGTCGCTCTTAGTCAGGTGTTCCGTCACCCCCCATCCGTCAGCCCTTCGAAAAAGGCTTCCTGAAACCAGGGTTATGTCAGGGATCGAGTATCCGAACCCCAGCCTTCAGTATGTAAGGGTCGTTCCGGTGTTGAGGATGTTCAGGCCAATTTTGGCTGCCATTTCAAGGATCAGTATCTCCCTGGTGTTTGTCTGGGGTACACCCCATTGAACGCCTCTTGCATTGAAATCTCCAGCAACAATTATTCTGCCGGCTATACCGCGCAACTCATCTTCAAGGCCTTCGAGTTTTTCCCTGAAGACAAGGAGTATGTCATTTGGCGACAGGTAGCTGCTCACCAGAGTGATTTGCGCCATTTTCACCCAGACGTAGCAATGTCCGACCCCACTGCTATCTGAGCGATGGTTGGGACTAACAATCCATATCGCGGTCGAGCCTGATTGGTCAAAATGCCAGGTTTCCTTTGTTCTGTAGGGTTCACTGATCATGACAGTGTCTGCTCCTTGTTCAAGAACCAATTGGTCCAGCAGGTCATCAGCTACCCTGCTCTTGTTCATATTGCCTTATATGAATTTAATCATATTCGCCTAAGCTTTGTCTTAGCCTCAGCAAGGGCATCCCTGAAGGCCTTGCACGCTCCTGACCCGGGAAGGTGATTGGGATTTTTATGACCATCTCCTGCCGAGCACAAGTAGCAGCTTGGGCTTTCTTTATATGCAGAGGCTATGCGGCCCTGCTGACCACATTTCCCGCTTGAACTGCTGCTGTGTGGGCCTTTGCATACCGCTTCATTGAGGCCATATACCAAACATCGAAAACATCTTTGGACATCCGCACGCTCTCGGAAACGGCAGATAATCGAACCTAGTCGCAACTTCCCTTTTCAATAAGAGTCCAGGCTCTCAGTTCGTCGATTTCCACCACGGCCACTCTTTGTCCTCACGTTGAAGATTACCACATATCGTTTCCAGCACCTCTGCGTAGGTTTTACCTTGAGCTGGATTAATGACGAGTTTGGAAAGACTTCTTCTCAGTCTCTTCTCTTTTTCCGGCTGGTCGCCTCGCCCTTATTGGCCAGGGATTGACCTGACGCTGGCCCTGGCTTGGCTTTTCTGCGTTTCGCAACCGTTATCCATTAATTATTTGGTGCGGTTTTCTGCACTTTTTTCTTTTCTGGCTCTTTTGTGAACCATCGTCAGTTTTCTGCAGCTCGGCCATACCCGCTTTTATGTCTATGGATACATTCTTCTGCTTGGATACAGCACCCTGCATCTTCTTCAAGACGAGCCGAATCTGAGCCAAGCGCTCACCCCGGCTGACGGGATCAGTCGTTGGGGAAGGTATGGCCTTCTGCGCTACGTCGGTGGGTGAATGCAAGTATACATAGTGATGTACAATAATAAAAATAAGTGGTTTTTGTTCCTTATACATATGTATGTATTTCTCCATTTAAAGTTAAAAATTTCCATCTAAAGTTAAAAATATTGTAGACCTCTTTACTTGTTACAATTAAATTAATTGACATTATATTAAATATTTTATTATTATTTATACATTGTATTTAATTAGCAGGGTGTCAAAAAACGTGTTTTTGCAAAAATGTAAATTTTATTGCGGAATTCCATCAAAAATCGGGAAAATTTTATCTTAGGGCGATAAATGCTTTGAAATGGCCGGGGCAGTTTTAGGACTAAAGTTAACAAAATGAAGATTTTATTGTTGATTTCGGCAAAATATCCTCCCATAACAATTATTCAGGAACTTTTAACTGGAAGAATTTTTTAGGACCACTAACATGATTCAATAATAAAAGGTTTGCTCTATTAAACTATTTTCTCAGTCCCTCTTGATAAAATCGGCTCCCTCAGCAAGGCACTGTGTGAGGGTTCGTGTGTGTGCAAAGCTTTTTTTTTATTTTTATTTATTTATTCAAGTTCAACCTACCGCGCTTAGCCCTCACAGGTTCCGATGGTACATAATTAAACATAATAACATTAAGGTATAAGTTTATAATAATTAAGGGTAGGAAACAAATTTAATTCATAAAATAATATTTTTAATATTTTTATTGAGCTTTGTACCACGATTGTTTATTAGGAAAAATTTAAAAAGCAACAAAGTCTAAGCGGTA
>NW_023458564.1:11400410-11407761 GCF_013731165.1 Rhagoletis pomonella | reverse complement strand
TTTTGGGCTATGTTTGATTAGAAGGGATCTGATGGAGCTTGGGTATGAGTCGTGGTTGTTTATATTAGAAATTGAATTCAGTGTTGAGAGCGAATCTGAGCAGATGATGAATTTGCCTTCTTTTCTTTAAGTATTTTCATTGCTTCTAAAACAGCTATGGTTTCGGCTGATAGGACGGAGGAGTAGAGGGGTAGAACTCCGGATTTGAGTATGGTGGTGTCTGTTGTTGTGGCATAGGTTGAGAGTTTATTTGATTGTGAGCCATCGGTGTAGATAAATTTGTGGTCTTTAAATTTTTCTTTGATTTTCAGGAATTCTTGTTTGTATATGGACTTAGGCGTGTCGGATTTATTATTAGTTTTGAGGGAGGTGATGATAAGGTTAGTAGGGAGTTTCCAGTTTGGTTCTAGGTTGTGTTTTTGGGTATAGAATGGGAGGTTGAGTCGGATGCATTTTGATACTATTCTATTGAGTGTTGATGTCAAATTTTTCCTACGCATTATATTCGTATTCTCTTAATAAATCGATTCATATAAGTGTAATTCATTTTTATCAAGTACATCAAAACTTAGACGAGGAATAAACATCACATAGAAAACAAAAGAATAAGCTGGGTTCAAATTACATTGTTCAAGTTGTAAATTTTGAGTAAAGATTTTGAAAGTTGAACTCACTTAATTGGGAGGTTCTAAATTTACCAGATTGGCTCCGGTTTTCGAGATAACGGTATTTGAGGATTTGATTAAATTTTAACTATTTTATAAATAACTTCCTCAGTTTTGAAGTTATTTTACTAAAATTTTACACATAACGGTTTTTTAATATTACCTTAATTATTCCTTAAAATTATAGAAATGGGTGCACTTTAAGGTATAGCTCCAATACAACTGATTACTCAGATATGTATGTGTTTTTGCACTATAACTCTAACTTCATATCTTAATAATAAATTGTATGTGTGCTATATGTTAAATTGAACCTACACTAAATTTTTACCTGCTTAATTGGAGGAGTTATAACGCAAAACAACGTCTCTGGACAATCAGTTGTATGGGAGCTAGATTTTAGAGTAATCCGATTTCGGTGATTTTATAAGATAATGAAGGAAATATCAAAATACAAGCGGGTGCAAAATTTTGGTAAAATATCTTCAAAACTGAGGGAGTTTATTTTTATAAAATAGTTAAAATTTAAGCAAAGTTTCAAGTACCGCTATCTCCAAAAGTGGAGACAAGGCGGCAAAACTGAGGACGCCATTGAGTTTAGAAGGCTTCAATTAAGTAAGAGCAACTATCTTTGTCGAAAAAAATTTGATTTAATACCACGCTCGAAATATTCTGACCACAAGAAGGAGCATAATTAAAAGTACTAAATCGGGGTTTTTACACACTTCTAGAGAACATTTTTTTAAGCATTTTACAGGTATATGCAACGTTATAAGGACTAGTGGTTACAAAAATATTTAGATGGTTTCGACTTATTTTCCAAATGTGTCTTCAATTAAGATAGTTTTGGAATAAAAATTACGCTCAAGATCGCAGAATATTTTATCTATAAAAGTTGGTTTTTTCTGAAAGCACACCTCTTGCTAAGGTATCAAATTATTCGTAATTGTTTGTAGAATACGATACATACTTAAAAAGTTCTTAAATTAAATGCTTCAAAAACTATACGCGATAAACAGAAAATTTTTAAAATTGTGAAATGTGGAGTAATAGACTTTGAGTTACTTGCCATTTCGTTATTTTTTAATGCACACTTTTCTTACCTACTACATATGAAGTGTACACATAAGTGCTAAATGCCCATTTAATTTCAAATCAGAATGCGGTGTGCTTATAAAGTTATGACATAATTAATTGTGCCCCTTTTAAAAATTACATAAAAAAATCACTTGTTTTCATTATTTTTTTTAATTTAAACACCTATAATTCAAAAGTTATGCATCAAATTGATCAAAATTTTTCAAATTTTTTGAGGCTTCAGGTATACGTCAGTGAATTGTATCCAAAAGCAAGCAGCTTGATATAGTTTCCAACAGTGAAAATGAAGCTAAATAACACCAAGGTTACCTGTAAGAGCGCTGTTATCAATGAATTTTTTAACAATTTTTTGTTGGAGGTGTCGCCTATTTTCTCCATTTAAAAAAATTTTCGATTTTTGGGGTTTTGGTTGTAGAATTAACCATATTATTTTAAAGAATTTTGAGAGACGAAATAATAAAAAAAAAAACATTTGCCCGTATTGCAAAAAAATCGGTGTACCTAAACTTTATTGATTCACTGTACATATCCACATATGTATATGTATATAAACTTATATTCATGTGTAAATGGTACGCTACACCCACCATCTGTAAATATTTCTAATAAACTATAAATTGGCGAATAACAATAAAATTATCAAAACGCAACATTAATGCTAGCCAGCTTATTGTTATTCAAAGGCACAAAGCGGCAATCACAAATGTAAATAAAGCAGTTTTGGCACGTCAACAATTCAATCCCCATATGAATATTCAGACGTGTTGAATACGAGGGTTGTAGTTGTGAGCAGAATGTGATCATCTGTGTTGACATGGAGATCAGCGCATGCTAGCAATTCAAATTTGCCTATTGTGGTGCGTAGCATCAAATCACATTGCTGCTGGCAGTTGCAAAGCGGCGACAATGACAAAAAAAAACACTGTAACAAAAACAAATTTCATAATTGCCGCTGATGTTTAACGCGCTCAATAAACACAATAAATATAGAATACAAGTTTTTTGTCCGCTGCTGCTTTCATGTCAACACGCACCAGTTCACTTACCTAAGTGGTATAACACCCCTCGCCAACCCCTGGAATAAGCGCGATCACGGCAAACTAATCCGTTTAGGCGCAACCAGTCGGCAGTGGTGGTGATTCCAATGCTGATGGTACTACCGCTGTTTGTAGATGCTGGTGTTATAAGTCGAAATTCATCAAATTGGTTGGGTGTGGAAAGCGGAAAATGCGCAGCAGCACAGGATAATGCGGAGCACCCTGCAATGCTACAACGCGAACAGTAAACGCTAACCTCAATTTAATTTGCAACAGATGCGGCAAATAACATTTGTCATCAACTATAATATAATGAAATAAAACATTGTACGTCAAACTCATCCATTTGTATGTATGCGGAAGATAATCATAAAAACAATGTATTCCACCATTTAACGTGCGCGCTTTCATCCTCATCAGCGTGCTCGTAGATATTTATGTACTCTTTGGACTACAGCTCTCTGAAGGTCTTAATTGACATGATTTGGTAAATTTAATTTGATTTGTTTGAAAACGCTCTGGGGCAAGCCTTGCCGCACTCTTCTCGTCGGCTATGGGTAATTGTGGCAAATTACCTGTCGAATGGAGCTTTGGATTTAAACACTGTCACCACAATTACATCAATCATCATTATAACTATTCGAACTGTCATCATCATTGAATAAGGTTCCATCACCAACTTCTCCGTGGTCTCACCTCAGTGCCAAAAAAATACATAAATCAAAACAATAAATACATTCTTCGATTGAACAAATGTACAACAATTTATAATAATAAATTGAATATGTGTACAGTAAAAAGCACCACAAGGACTCTGTCGTTCCTTTGCTATTGTAGGAGTTTGTTTGTATGAGTGCGTGATTGAATGGTCCTTCAACGAAATTGCCCATCATTGTCATCACCAAAATATACTTTAACCTTAACCGTCATCAGCAACAACATGGCAACACCGACCGGCAGTATATTGTTGTTCCCCCTTTAATACTTCGCGGCTCTACACAAGAAACGAAGACGGCTGCAAAATGTTTTCCTTGCGTGCTGTTGCGCGCGTTTTGCTGTGTTTATTGTTATTCTATATTATTTTATTCTCATGCACATTTAAACGCCATCGAGTTTCACTTGAGGTTATTGCATGAATTACGTGCTAAAGTGGCCAAATGACTGGTGGCAACAATAACAATTTAGGTTCTTCTCCCAAGGAAGATGACTGTGTTGTATATACGACTGCTGGAAATGAAGAATAAATAACCTTAACGCCTCCAACTCGTAATGTGTGCATAAATTGATTTTGTATATTTTCTAACAATAATATTTGGCCAAATTATGGGGCGTTCATAATCTGAGTCGCGTTACTTAAAAATTTGTAGTTTTGAAGTTTGACTGGTAGATAACCTCAATTTATAAAAGATTGTAAAATTTTGAGCACTACCGGGGTTGCCACTGACGAAAAATAACTATCATCACTTGAAAAAATCTATCAAATCTGGAAAATATCTAGCAATAATTTTTTTTTTTAACATTCACAATGTTTTTCAAGTGAACATTTTTTTGCCATTTTTTTTATATGAATTGTTTTTTGCGCTTATCCAAACACATACAAATTTAGAAAAATTAAAAAAAAAAAATCGTCTAAAGTTCGAACTTTTTGTTCTGAATTTGGGTATACAGATTTATAGCCCATGGAACTTTAATATAACTAACAATGTGCCGCTAAAAATTGCCGATGATTTTTAAAAGTTTTTTGGTCTTTTTCATTTAACAATTGCGCTTTATTATATAAAGATAACTATGAAAAATAAAGCAGGAACGAAAAGCTTAATTTGTTTTTCATACCAAATACTTTAACCAAAATCTTTGCTAGAATTAATGAAAATAAAAATTTTCTTTTTTACTAACCCAAATTTCTTCTACCAATTTTATAATAATTTACGAAAGTGTCAACCATGAGCACTACCTAAAATCAGCCTATTTTATTTCTGAACTATAACTGATGGAAAAGTCCAGTATGCGCAACTACGTTCAAATGCCGAGTTGGAACTTAGTTGCGCAAATTGGACATTTCCATCAATTATAGTTTAGAAATAAAGGAGGCTGATGCTTTGCATTAATCCAACTTGGAACTCAGCCATACTCCTATAATAGTTAACTGCCCTTTCGCAAGCTTTTTGAATGCATGCAAAAAACGAGTTTGGTATCATGTTATCCATAATGTGCGTGTTGATCTGGTCAGGCAAATGAAGGGACCTAAAGTTCTAGGTCGCCTCCGGACGGCAAATGGTTTTTATGAGAAGCGATTTCATGGCAGAAGTACACTAGGAGGTTCGAAAATGCAACGACCGAAGATCGGGAATTGCATAAAGCAACATTTACTGGAACTTTATATTGGATCGGGATGACAGTCTTCCTAAACTAAATTTGAAAAATTGATTGAAATAGTAACTCTTCTGACTATGAATTTTTGAGGGTAATTTTCCGTTTTGACTATTTTAATAAACAAATTTAGCAAAACGAAGAAAAGTTTAACATTTTAACCGGCAGGAAAAACTTAATAAATTTCGCTTAATCTTAATCAAAACGGCAACGCTGGCGTGATGATGAAGCGGACGAGCCCTCCGGTTACGTACGTACTTCGAAATATTTTTGCTAAAACCTATTTACTGGAGCTGATGCAGTTACCAATACTGCTGTTAGTGCTTATACTAATGTTGCCGATATTGATGCCGTTGTCAACTCTACTGCTTCTGCCGCTGCTGATCCTGCTGCCGTTGCCAATTTCCTCGCTGAAACTAATGCTGCCGATATGTCTGCCTTTGCTAATTCTGCTGTTTCTGCTGATCAAGGCGAATTTATACAAGGTGGTGTTCCTGGCGAATATAGATTACAACAACAACAACCACATGTATTTTCTATTGCGCGTGTTATATCAAATCTCGATTCGCCCCAAAGTTTGCATGTATTTTGTTTTTGCTTTTGATGGGTGTGCTGTCAAATCAGTAAAAGTAAAAACAAAATACATACATGTAAGGAGAAGAAATCAGCTGATTTTACAACACCACCTTTTATAAATTCGCCTTGCTGCTGATCTTGCTTCCGTTGCCAACAAGGCGAATTTATACAAGGTGGTGTTACTGGCGAATTTAGATTTTCGCCGCGGTACTTCTTAATGTCAAAATGATGTGTTTGTTGTAAACAAGGCGAATTCATATTACAACAAACATATCATTTTGACATTAAGAAGTACCGAGGGGAAAATCTAAATTCGCCAGTGATACCACCTTGTATAAATTCGCCTTCGTTGCCATTTTCTCCGCTGCTGCCGTCAATAGGAAAAAAGTTGATACCGCTGTTGGTATGAGAAACGCTGCTGCTATTGTGGGAAGCCGAGGCTTTGACGTAAACTGCAAGTATGATGACGACGCAGCCTTAGAGCATGAATTGCAGAACCTTAACCCAAGAAACGCGAAATACTCGAGTTACAGCGACAAATCCAGCAATTAGAGGGTACAGTGTTTGCTCGTATTGAACGGAAAGTGGATTTTGTGCGGAATATGTCATTCCCAAATTCTCTGGCAACAATCCATCACATAGTGTGGAACAATTCATACGAAATATTGAGGGCATTATGCAAACAACGAATGCTGATCAACGCTTCAAGTTCTTAGGCTTGCGCCGTTCGCTGTCGGGCACTGCACGGGTATTTCTTGCAACGACGTCGCCCAGTGGCGGATCCAGCGGAGGGTTTTGGTTAAACTAGGTGTCAGTCAGTGGCGGACCACGAGGGTGTTTTAATATGGCGCATATGTATGTATAATATGGCGTTTATGTATTAAAACACCCCCATGAATTCGCCTTGTTTACAACAAACACATCATTTTGACATTAGGAAGTACCGCGGCGAAAATCTGAATTCGCCAACAACACCACCTTGTATAAATTCACCTTGGACGAGACACAGTCACCAGTACAGCAAAACAAACCCCGACGACGATGGCGGCAAAAATCTCTAAGAACAAAAATGAGGCCTTATGCTTCAATTGTTCACAGACTGGGCGCATAAAATTGAACTGCCCATACCCTTTGCGGCCAAGTGGATCCTGTTCCGGATGCTGGGAATGGGCCATGAGCAGAGCTGAAGAAAATAATTAAGAAAAAATCCATTTATCCATTTTAAGCGCTTAGATAAGCACTAACACATTGGTAAATATGCTCGCAAAACAATAAAATTTGAGTACAGTTTGATGTTTTGTTTTTTATTCACTTTATTTCAAGGATTTGAAAATTACAATGAACAATCTAGTGTTGCTCGATATACTCAATAATAGAGATCTGCGCTGGTCGTTTTAAGATAAATTATTTTTAATCTCTTCAATAACACCAATCCTTCCCGTGGAGGTAAACCATTGGTTTTAAATTTTTGTATCCAAACAGAAATGCAACTGAGGTTAATAAAAACTAAATATGTTTTTATGTTACTATTTGTAAACATTTTTTTAGTTCGACGAATAAAAAAACGCCCAAGAAATGGTCAAGAAAAACCTATTGAGCCAAATT
>NW_023458564.1:11385583-11400310 GCF_013731165.1 Rhagoletis pomonella | reverse complement strand
ATATTTACTTTATAAATATGAAGATTTTGCTCAAAGCATCCTTTATAGCTAATTAAAACAATTGCGCTTATACCTATTTTGGTGAGATCTCTTCATATGTTCATTGCTTCGTTCACAAAAAATAGAATGCTTTAATTTCACGCTTAAGTCGCGATTTTTAACACATTTAGAAAACGTAGTGCTTTCTACCATCTTTAATGAAAATCGAGTTTTGAACGAAAAAAACTTGATAGAAAATATAAAATTTTGGCCTATTACAGCAAAAATGTTCTATGGACCATATATAAAGATTAGTTATTAAACAAGTAAGTATCGGTTGACGTGGTCCAAAGCTATGCGGTAACATACATAAAAAAAATATTCCGACGAACTGATAACTTCCTCTTTTTTTGGAAATCGGTTAGAAAGAGATAAACGTTTTTTCCAGGCATGTTCTTGTAGGGCACTAAATTCTCTAAAAAATTATCCTGAAGTTGGCTGTCTTAGAGACGATCAAGAGTATTAAATATGTTAATGATATTGCTGAACAAGATATAGCGTTGATACACAATTATAATCGAACTTTGACGAAAGACGAAGAACAAAAGCAATTTCTTTTGGAAGTAATACAATTACAAATAAATAGTTGTTAATATGTGGCGGTCTTATAATTATGCAGTGTACTATTAACTTGTTTGACTTGTGTTTAGAGAAACTTTGAATTGTTAATTTATTTGTTATTTATGTGTTAAAATAAATATCAAAATTTTGTTGTGTTTCCAATGTGGAGAATTTGTCTTCCTAGAATGTTGAAAAATTCTGTTCACCATATATATACTGACATAACCGCAAGTAAAAAAAATTCGGTTCATGTCACTACACAAGGAGTGGTGTTATGCCACTTGGGGCTATGTCACGGCACCGATTTCTGAGTATGAGGCTTTATGTTGGACAAAAGGGGTAGTATAAAGGACTCAAGTGGAGGAAAATAGCCTATGGTTACAGAAGATATACAACCAGTTCATTCTTTAATAAAACTCGTGTAAATCCATGTTTCCAACTTGGTGCAATATTAAAAAAAAGGTACAAATTTCAAGCTATTTTAAAAATTCTAAGAAATCAAACGTAATTAGCAGCCATTTGAAACTCGTACTTTATTCTACTAGAATTCAATGGGCTACAAAACTGCATACTCAGAATCTAATTAAAAACTTGAAATTTTTAAGAAAGTTTGTTGAATTTTTTTTTTTTAATTCCATAAATTTTTAAGGCAGTGTCACTCGATTGGGTCATTTGTACTGATTTATGCATTTTTATATTGGGTTATTGGTACGGCATAAAAAAGCCCTTTTTCTATATTTTTTTTTGCGACCAGGGCTTAAACCCAAGCGTTGCGGAGTGGATGCGCGCACTGCCTACCACTATACCACAGCGGCCGACATAGAAAATAGAAGGGAAAATAAAAAAATATTTTATCAATTTAGCTATTCAGTAAACATTTCCCTAAAAACATTCGTTACCGAAAAATCAGCTGTTGTGGTTAACGATAACAAAGACTGCTTATTTGCCGACGTCTAGTTTGGTGTTGGTAGAAAAACATAAAAGTAGGTTCCACAATTTTTTTTTATAAAAAAATGCACAGCACCGCTAACAAAAAAATATCAAATTAAAGGATTTTTCAGCAACATCAAACTTTCACTTCATTGTACTAAAATTTAATGGGCATAAAAAAATCAGTATTGAAAATAAATGTGTAAAAAATGTGCATATGGTAATTTTTTTTTAAATATTAACAATCTTTTTCATGTTAAATGTTTTCTGTTAACTTTTTATTTACAGCTGCTTGTAAAATATGGTAGCAAAATTCAAAATTATGTTGTTTGCTACTTACATATGTGTATTTATTTATTTTTAATAGTTTTATTTTTAAGAGTTCAATCTACTATATAACAAAAGAAACCACATAAAGAAATGTTTTAAAACTTGCACAAAATTCCCAAAAATCAATCAAAATTAAAAAATGTTCACCAAGATTTCGAACTTTTTATTCAGAATCTTAATAAGATTTTCGGGTATGCAGTTTTGCAGCCCATTCAATTTTAGTCTAATAAACTAACTAACTAACATTTTTTGAATTAATCTCCAATATCGATATCAATTACCCTACTGTGCGCCAGCCTTCGACCTTTACGGTGGCTCCGAAGTTCGTCTCAAAGTGCAGATCCGGGATCACATAGTCAATCCGTCCAAGTAAAGTCGACGCTATACTACTGTGATCGTAAGACCTGCACACAAACTGAATCGTAGCATAAAGCCTGGCGGCAGTTTTCGATGCTATATTCTTGGCCGAGATCCGACGGCAAGATATGCAACACGGTATAGAGTGCTGCCGTCGGTGTAGTCCTAAGTGACCCTGCTATGCCGATCATTGATAGCTTACATACACTTTCTATACTCTAAACAAATGTTTTCTTCTCCAATGCTGTCCACCAAACTAGCACCCCATGGAACAGCATCGGCCTGACTATTGCCGTGAAGAAAGAGAAGGCGGCAAGCCCCAGGTGCATCCCAGCATCTTTTTGCATGCACAGAATGCCACGAAAGCCTTCTTCGCCCTCTTCTCCACAGGACTTGGCTTCACTTGGCATTTTCAATTGGCGTCAGTTAGCACAGAAGAGAAAGGACTGGCGTGCTGTTTTGGACTCGGCCAAAATCTCTTAGGCGGTTACAGTGCCAATAAAGAAGAAGAAGAAGAAGGGTCTCCCCAACCAACTTAGGCTTGGCTCAGATCGGAACCTTGTATTTCCTGGTCTGGTACTCACCTGTTTTTTCTGCATTGATACTAAGTCCCACTTTGATTGCCCAAAGATATATTACCCGTAGTGCTATTCTCATAAGTGAGCTGAGTGTAGACAGCCACTTTCCATTTTCTTCAGTACCCTGTTGACCTGTTCGGTGGTCTCATGTCTACCCCACTGCGCCGAAACACTTCTGCAGCTCAACATACTGCTTATCCAGTTCGAAATTACGGGATGAATCCCTATCGCCGTCATTCCGTCCAAAATGGCTTGCGTTGAGACATCGTTGAATGCCCCCTGTTATATCCAGGAAGACACCCAATACGGATTCCCCATTCTCCAGGGCCGTGTAGGCGTGTTGTGCCTTGTTTGATATATATGTCTAGCCCCTCCACGGCCTTTTGAAGAAACGAAGTTAGGCTAATGGGCCTGTAGTCTTTTGGGTATGCGCGGCCACTTCTGCCCACTTTAGGCAAGAAGACCACCCTCGCAGTCCTCCAAGACGTTGGAACGTAGTTTAGGCTTAAAAAGCCTTCCAATATGTTGCACAGCAACCCCTGGTCCGCCTTCTGCAGTATCGCAGGAAGGATGCCATCCAGGCCCAGCTCCAGTCCAAATGAGCTCCAGGCCCACTCCAGTCTAGACGGCGTCACCAGTTCCCTTGCAAGGCTACCCTCTCCTGCGATGGATACTGCAGCATCAGGTGGGTCACCTAGATCCTCGACCTCAGGGAAGTGAGTCTGCAATGAGTAAAGCCATGTCAAGTGGTCCTCGAAAATTTCGCTAAATCACGGATTCAGGAAATACTCAAATTGAAAAACAATTTTCTTTTAAACCACAATAGATAATGCAATGACATTTTTTAATACAAGTTAAGTAGAGTGTGTAATATCTTTTAAATGTGGAATGGACGCATAATTTTTTAAACAATCAATTTTGCAATAACTTTTTTTAAACAAATGCAATTTTGAATGCTTTATTCACGCTGTTTTGGAATAAATATATTGCAGAATTGTAGCAAAAACGCTACCCTTTAGTAATCTGTAAAGATATTTTTGTACTTTTACTCCGTTTCCGAAATATCTAATTTTCCGCACCGAATTTTCCGGTTGCACCAGCGCGCTCCGCAAAGTTATACAAATGCATCTCTTTTTAACGTGGTCCTTCATGCTTTTAACATAAATAAAGGTACACGTATACAGTGATAGTAAAATTCACAATATTTGACACTTATTAGGCAAGATTTCATCCACTATTAATTTTCTATTAACTGATTTTCATTGCACTGTTGTATTTATTGAGAAAGAATATTTATTTAAAAAAAATACACTTTTCTCCATCGAAGTACATACTATATTTATACATTTCCACACTTATCGCAATGCATTAGAAGCATAAATTTGACAATTTTTTTTACAGCATACTTTAACTTGCAAATATCGTTCATTTCATCTAAATTTATTCCGCGTTCATAACAATAAAATTAATTATTAAACATCTCTTGCTCTTCTATAATGTTTACTTAATAACACTTTTCACCAAAGAAACGTCTTTCGAGAAAATTTTACTCTGAATTTGTTTTCCATTTACAGGTCGAAACTGATGATACTGACGAGTTTTTTTTTCATTGCTATCGCTCTGCTCAAGCGAGTTTGGATTTTTTTTTTTCGTGTGCATCATGATCAAGTTGAGAACAGAAATCAAAATCAATTGTTCCGAAGGCATTTTTCGCCCATTTATAAAGAGCTTTAGGGCTATTTATATGATCACCAGTTACACGTTGCATACTTGCTTTATGCGCTAATCTCTTTACAGCCCCTCCATCGCAAGCTCCTTTGCCATTCGGCTTCGATCGGGAAGTCATTTTTATGATAGCATAAATTCAAAAAGTTGAATTTGTTTTTGTACTGCGATCCAGCGCCATCGGAGAAGTAAAACAATTTTCTTACACTTCTACATCCAAATTTCTTTTTTAAATAAAGTAAAAGTCTATATATAAGTGGACAGAATTTGCGTCATGAGTTATTTTTTGAGATATTATAACAAAGGTCAGGTGATTAGTCTTTTCATCTTCCAATGATGGGACTGGATCGCATCTTAAATTTGAAAAGAGTAGTTTTCCGCAAAATCTAAGCTGACTACAAAATGTTTTTTAATTGAATTGGATATGAAAATTTACAGAAAAAAAATTGAAACGATTGTGATATCACCCTATGGTACAATTGTCACAAACGAAAAGCAAACGTTTCTCGTTGGGGAAAATGACAGTGAATCTTACAATTTGTTTCTGACTATGTAAAAAACTGTACAAAACCACAAATGAAATGAAGATCGATGAGCAAATGGGAATTGTTGTGTACAGTTTATTTTCGTACTCTGATTACAATGATAAAAAAATCATGGGAAAACCCGTCAGTGTTTATCCATTGGCTGAATGTTATTTGCTTGACTTTATTTTTCGATCATAGTTTCTTGAAATTTCTTCACGAATACAGCTACTCCAGGACATTTTTTGCAATCATGCACGATCTGGCGTTGAATTTTGGCACAGAACGATTTATTAGGTCGCCCATTGACTCATCGGAAGCGATTTTACATTTTTTCAATTCCTGCTTGATCCCATAAACTGTCAGGGCTAAAATTTGGTGTGATTTACATACGCAAACATTGTGCGTCCCACTCTAGCCAGCTACAATGCATTCTCGAGGCCCTAAGTCTTTTTACAGGCCAATCAATGCTTCTGGATTTTCTATTCTAAATTGTTCATGTAAATCATTAAAATTAAATAATAGTAATCTCTTTTGAGCCTTTCTTTTTTCACCGTCTTCAATCACAGTTTCACAGTCTCTTATTGCGGGTAATAATCTGCTTTAATGATCAGACAAATAGAAATTACGAACGTTTTTAACAGTCAAGTCCAAAATTTATCTGGCACAGATGCATAACCACTTTTTTAATTAAGTTTTTAGCTTTTGATATCAATTTTTATTTGCGTTTTTGAAAAGTAAATCCTTTTAAAGCTGAAAATAAATGAAATACATTCATATATATAAATACATATTTTAGAAAATCAGGCTTCCCGTATTAGGTGCATATCGTCGTTTAAAGTACGAAACCGCGTATCGTCATTCTGCAAAACCGCGTAACTGACATTTGCTGCCGAAAATTGGATTTGCTCACACAAGCTCTTGGCTCAACCCTCATCCATTCGTCCTGAAATATATCTACCAGCCAGAAATGCGATTGCTTTATAAAAAAGAGAACCATTTTAAAATATGAGTGTTTTTCTGTCTAGAAAATAATTTATGCAACCTCATATACGCGGTTTTGACTCTAAATGACGTTTTTAAATAAGTACATAGGTACACAGTTTCCAACTTCTTTGTAAGAATCAATGAAATACCTAATCAGCGTGAACAACCACATTGGATATATTGTATAATTAAGATTAAACAATTAAAAATTGGACTGTATTGAACTATATCGACGCTCAGCGCGAAATACCTCGTATACGCCAAACCCAGTACCGCGTATACGATGGTAAATAAATTTTACAAAAGCACGAAAAACCGATTTTTTCAAAGCTGTGGTATAAGACTATTATTATTAATTTTAACTTAAATTAATAAAGTAAACAGTATTGGAAAAATAATAAACAAATCCCTTTTGTACTGTACATACATGACGTGGTATTGGATTCCGCATATACGAGGTATTTACAGTATTGGCCAATACAATAGCACCCCCATTTCAAAGTGATATTGTTTGCCACTCATGTTTATTTATTTATTTTTAAGAATTTTCAATTAAAATACAGTTCATTCTCTCACAAAACTCACATAAACTCAAGTTTAAAACTTTTTAAAAGACCGCAAAAAAGTTAAACAAATTTTCACCCATATTTCAAACTTTTTCCTCAGAAGCGGTATAATTTTTTTGAATACAACAGTTTTATAGCCCATTCAATTTTAGTGTAATAATGTGCAAGTTTCAAGTGGCTAAAAATTACCGTTGATTTTTTAGAATTTTTTTCGCCGAGGATGTTGCGGGTTTCTGCCATACAAAAATAAATTGTGTTTAGTCGTTATATGGAAGTAAATGATACAAAAAAAATTCTAAAAAATCAACGGTAATCTTTAGCGACTTTAAACTTCCACATTATTAGACAAAATTGAATGCGCTATAAAACTGTGTACTCAAACAAATTCTAGAGCTTCTGAGAAAAAAGTTTGAAATTTAAGGGAAAGTTTGTTGCACTTTTTTGCGGTCTTTTAAAAAGTTTAAAACATTAGTTTATATGGGTTTTGTTAGAGAATGAACTTTATTTTAATTTAAAATTCTTAAAAACAAATAATTAAACATAAGTGGCGAACAATATCGCTTTGAAAGGGGGGTGCTATAGATATGTCCAATACTGTATATATGTACTATCTGAGTATGTATTCATTTGATGTAGTCCTTAGCCGACCATGTATATTATGTAACCTGTATATTATAAAACAAATACATACATATGTAAGTAATTAATACATTCATTCCAAATATTCTCACTTGGTTTCACTAATGAGGGTTCCACTGTTGCTGTTACTCTCCTCAACCTCGACAGGTGTAGCTGGCCTATGTCTTATAACGAGACTAATTTAAAAGTTTTTTGGAAATGCATATTATGCAAAATAAAACCAAAATTGTGTATTTTTTGTTCACTTATCTTTAGCAATGAGCCGTATAAATTAACTTGAAACAACAATTTTGCGCGGAATTCTAATAATTTTTCGCGGCCTTTTAATGACTCTCATATTATTCAAATGTCATTTCAGGTACATACTAGGGGTCTTCATCAAAAGTGATCAACTGTTGATAAACTTGATAACATGATAAAATTATCATTTTGATAAATGCACGGTCAAACTTTGTATGGACATCTATTTAACCAAAGTTGATCACTTTATCAAACGATTTTGGTGGATAAACGTATAAATTTCAGCAAAATGCAGCCCTGATTGATTTTGCTACGAACACATAAAAAGCAAATTAGCAAAATGGGCGAGGTAAGAATGTAATGTAAGCAACTAGCCAGATAAGTTAAATAATGAACAATTTGAAAGAATGCGGATAAACTGATAAATTGAAGCAATTTATCCCTTTATCACTTTAGATGAAGACCCCTACTATGTAGGTGTGTGCAAAGAACATAGAAATGGTATAACTGTCCGGCCGTTTCAAAAACTTGGCGATTAATTCTCCACGATTTATTAAAGACACGAACTGATAGTTGCACCCTCGAGCTTTTACATGTTCTTTTGCATATGTAAACACCTGATTATTATCGGAATAAGTCGAATCTTGAGTTGCCATTTTAGTAGTAATAACTTTATTTAAATAACCATATTGAGCAGAATAAATGTATTTGTTTGTACTATTTTTCAAAGATTTAAATATTGTAGTATACAAAAATTAAAAACTACAGTAAATGTTCAAAAAAACCAAAACTAGGTGTTCTGACCCCCTCCACCAGAAATGTAGGATTTTAAAGCACTAAAAACTTGACAAAAGGCAAAATGTGCTTTGAAAAAAATGCATACATTTTTTAATTTTGTTATGTACTTCCTTTATGTACAATATGCATGCCCAATTAAAGATATTAAAAAATTCATACGGTGCCCATTAGGTCAAATGATTCATTTGGCTATGCGAAACTCCAATTTCGTAAGGACAGTTTTACATTATTTTTTGTTGCCATTTCTGTAGGGAATACACCAAAATAACATAAACTTCACTTTGTTTTTGTAAAATAAAAAAAACACCGTTAGACGGCAATAAACCAAAGTTACTCTTTCAAAACGTTATTGACACGTGGTTTTCGCAACCGGTTTATTTTGTAAGTTTCAAGTGCATTTTTTTTTGTAAAGGTCGAATAATGAAAGGAAGATTTTAAATGGAAAACAAAACTATAACTGAGTCTGTATCATTTGTTTGAAAAAAAACTGACTTATTTGCATAACCTCAAACATTTTCTGATTTATTTCCATTTATGATTTTATGTAAGCTTTTACAATTTTGTTAACTTTCGGCAAACGAAATGGAAAAGGTAATGGATAAATTAAGATGTAATGAGTTAATTTTATTTTACTTAGCCCTTAGGCTTTCATGCTATGTATTACAAAAGGCGAGTTGTTTGAAGTTTGGCTGCTTGGATGTTCGAAAAAAAGAAAACCTGTGTCGACCAGCAGCTGGATTCTAACTTTCACTATCGCTAAAATGTTAAACTACGAAAGCTAAAATTTTTCAGAATTTTTAGCTATCTCCAAAAATTGCGGTTCTGTCCTCTCTTTCGCTAAAAAATAGCTTAGCCCAAATTTTTTTGTAATAAATAGTCAATTTTAATGGTGATAAATAGTGAAAGTGGAAGTATGTGATAGCAAAAAAAATAGCAGCCTATATTTGGATTACATTTCATCTCCTATAGGGTACCCATGGCCATGTTACAAAGGCACATGCGCCAATTCGCAAAGACCATTGCTGAGCAGCCTTCGCAAAAAGGCAAATCCTTGAGAGAATCTACGGATTGAAATTTCGAAATTTTTTTGACCCTATTAAGTTGGCTTTTCAGGGTACTATTTTATATATATATATAAGGAAAATTTTAAAGTTAGGGGGGGCTCGAGCACCCCCTGCCCCTACCTGGCTACGCCCATGGCGAGACATGTAGTAAATATTTTTCTGTTTTTTAATTTAGGAATTTCCAGAAGAAACCATTTATGTACATGTGACCATTCTTATTTGATTATGTAGCTCATTTTAAGGGGGAGGGGGTTGAGTATGTTAAGAAAATAACTTGAGTCAAAACCAAGCTAATTGGACAATGTTTTTGAGTACTACTTAAACACATATACTCATAATTTGAACGTACAAAAAAGCAGAAGAGTCTGTTTTACGAAAGCCAAGTAATGCTTTCACATTTTATTTACTGCCTTTACACTATTTTTAACGTTTTCCATGTTTTTACATTAAAATAATGCAATCTTTTAGCTGCTATTAATTTCGCACAGAAAAAGTGATCAAATGGGAACATTTTTTTTTTCGTAGTCAAAATATTGGAAAAATTTCAACAAATTAATTTTCGTGATTGGGATAAAGAAACATTTTTGGGTATTCGCACAATTAGGATACGATTTACACCAAATTTTGGCAAATACTCAATCCTGTGACACAGCCCTTAAACTTGTATTTATACGGATGTTGTTAAAGAATGAACTATAAAAAACTAACCAAAATTAAATAACAAAAAAACTAATATTTTAAAATTTGTGAAAATTTGGTGCGGCTATAATTTTTTCGACTACTGTACATAAGTTGGCTATGATTACTCGGCCATGCTATCATAGGAGCACAATGCCAATTAGTGCATTTTAAAATTTTCAGACAATAGCTTCATGCGATTGTCGATTAAGTTTTTTTTATTTGTGCGAAATATTTTATTTTTATCAGTATTTTTCTTTTAATAAAAATATGTTGAAATACAAGTAATTTTTAAGCAAAAAACCAAACCGACTTCAATTCTCATATAAAAATTTGGGATTATCGTTAATCTCTTCATATTCCAATGATCGGATTTAAACCAAATTAGAATGGGACCACCTGTGAGGTAACACCCTTTCCTTTAAAAAAAAAAATTATAGAAATCGGTTAACGTGGCCCAAAGTTATGCGGTAACATACATAGAAAAATATTCCGACGAATTGATAACCTTCCTCCTGTTTGTGAAGTCGGCTAAAAAGTGCAAAGAGAAAAATTTTTTGCCAGAAATTGGAGTTATTGGAAAAGGGGTGTGGCACCTCATAAAAAAAACCGAAAATTTTTAAAATCGGACGATAACCACGCCTACATCCCATATAACGGTAATTTAGAGAAATACAAAATCTTCGATAAATCAGTAAATATTGAAGCTTATTTACTCAAAATTGATGCTTGCAACAATTCTTTACCAATAAATACGTTTATGGTAAAATTTTGGAAAATGGGCGTGGCACCGCCCACTTATGATCACCTATATGTAAATCGGTAACCGTTCTACCAATTTGTACCAAACTCGGTGTGGTTATTGTGCTTGCCACATATAAGCAAAACGTTGAAAATTATTGCAATCGGACTAAAATAATGGCCGCTTCTCATATAACGGTAAATTTCAGAAATGCTTGAAACTTCAATATTTCGAAATTGAAGGACGCTAATTTACTCAAAATTGATACACCCCGGCTTACCATCTAGCGGAAGGTTTCGGAAAGGTGAAAAAACATATATTTAATACTTGCGCCGGGTATTTAATGTTCGGCTCCGCCCGAACTTAGACTTTCTTACTTGTTCATACTGTATATCTCTGGAAATGTTCATGGTAGAGTACCGGAACTTGGTATGGAGATACTATGTATATGAAATCAATCGCATACTCTTGAGAAAAATTGGAGCTATTGTAAAAGGGGCGTGGGACCTCCTATACAATAAAAAATTTTCATACTGCTTATCTCTGGAAGTGTTCATGGTACAGCACTGGAACTTGGTATGGAGATATATGAAATCAATCGCATACTCATGAATAAAAATTCGGACTATTTGAAAAGGGGGCGTGGAACATCCCATATAAACCGAAGTTTTCATAATTAGTACCTCTGGAAGTGTTCATGGTAGAGTACTGGAACTTTATACGGGCGTAACACCACCCAAACAAATTGAATTTTTCCTACTGCATATCTCTAGAATTGTTCTTGGTAGAGTACTGGAACTTGGTGTGGAGATATATGAAATTAATCGCATAGTCATGGAGAAAATATGGAGCTATTGGAAAAGGGGGCGTGGCACCTACCATACAAGCCGAATTTGATAGTGAATATCTCTGGCAGTGTTCATGGTACAGTACTGGAACTTCGTATGAAGATATATGAAATCAATCCAATACTCATGGAGAAAAATGGGCTCTTTGAAAAGAGGGCATGGCAAAGCACAAACGTACTGACTTTTGCTTAACTTTGAATGTGTATATAATTCTTCTGTAGGTATGTTTGTGAGTGAAATCCTAAATGGCTAAGGGATTTTAACAAAGTTTTCTGTGTGTGTTTGAGTGGGTCTCGGGATAGTTTAGTTTTACATTTGGCACTGGAGTTGAGTTATTACTAAATCTTTTTTATGATCCGCTTTGGCGATGGTAAAGGCAGTCCGATTGCAGAAAAGAGCTGCCAGGTGGTGCTGAGGTCGAGTTATTACTAAAAATTGGCAAGTAAGAAAAGGTGCCGTGAATGTCACACTAAATCGACCTGTGAAACATTGAGAATACGATTGGCCCAATGACTGCCAACACTATTATGCGTTAAAACTTCATTCGGAAAATCATCAGTGGAATTCTAATTGAAAATCAGTGGGCCTAAAAGCACGCAACATAAAAGTAACAGATGCAATGTATGAGGAGCATATAACTAGGTGTTGCATGTTTTAAGGCGCGCCTGCTATTCTTTTGGAAATTTTTAGCGATCAAAATTAGCTATAGCCTCCTCAGTCCCGAGACTAAAATAATTGAAAAACTAAAACAAAAATGATGTTTTTGCGTTATATTCTTCTCAAATAATTAGAAAACCCATTTTTTTTTTTAGCATATAAGGATTCATAGCACTGGCAGGTGCAGCCAGCTGGACATTTGGATCGTATGCCAACGAAAAAGCAAATAATTTTTAAATTAAGAGTATTTTAAAACATGCAGTTAATTTCAATAAACGGTTAACTTATTACTAATTTCTTACGAATGGAATTCCATAAAACAGTGTCTATCGCTCGCGATGCACAAAAACACATTACAAGAAACGCATTTGAATCTTGTTTTTTGGTTACATCCTTCTTTACGGCATCTCATAAATTTGTTTTTGTCCTGGACACCACAGATGGGTAAATGTCTGTTTTCAGTCCTTCTCACGTCCTTTGGGGGTAGGGGCTGTATGGACCTAACTCTTTTTGTAGGGACATCGTCTTCGATTTCGATGTCACTTAGCCTTCTTTTACCAGCACATGCGGACAAACATTCTCCTACGTACATCTTAAAATCTAAAAGGTCCATCAACTCGCACCTCCTTGCACCACAGGAAAGTTTGTCTTTTTTATAAAGAACCCAGGAATTACACAGAGCGACATCAACCATATGCCAAAACACTCGTGTGGGCCACTTCTTTGTTCTGATGTTAATACGGTAATAGGATATCAACCTGTCCGCAAGGTCTACGCCTCCCATTGACGTGTTGTAACTTGCTACCGTATTCGGACAATTGACATTTATGTAATTTTTGGCTTTCTTATCCCATTGACGAACAGATATAAGTGGTCGTGCTCCAGTCGACGTGGTCGCCATTAGAACCGAACGACTGTCCATCCATTTTACAATCGCTAGTTTCTCATCTTCTCTCACAAATTCATTGAAGGTACCTCTGCCTCTTTTTAGAAGATCATGGTCGGTTTACAGTTTTGTTCGCAGTTCTTTGGGGATTCGGTTTTGTTGAATCTTGCCCGTAGCATATATTCCATTATCCAGCAAAAACTCTAGCAGTTTTATCGAAGTAAAATATCGGTCAATAAATATTTCGCTGCCTTTACTAACATTTTCTGCAAGTCTTTGCACTACTGTTCCTCCGATACCTAAATCGTGGTTGCATTTGTTATTGGCCCAAGTTTTTGCTCCCTGGTAAATGAAAAAGTCCAGTATTAAACCATCTGGACTAGCGAGGACAAAATTTTTCAAACCAACAGGACAGGGTTTCCCCTTAACATATTGTTTCAATTGCGTGGTACCAGAGAATGGAATCACATGTTCGTCGATGCTCAGTTTTGCTGGCTTTGGTAGCAATTGACATTTTTTCAAAACGGCTTTTATTATTGGTTCAACTTTCCACAATTTGTTGTTTTCTTTTTCTTGTGGTGTAGCTCTTAAGTTGTCGACAAAATGCATATAATTTCTTAATTTAAAAAATCGGTCCCTTGGTATCTGTGTAATGGCTGGAACTTTAATAGCAGGTCGGTAGTACATCCTTACGCGCGGAAGTTTCATGCAACCAGCAAGTATGTGGGCCCCAGATAGTTTCTTGTACTCATTATAGTTTGAATTCAAATTTTGGCCGTTTTGTAGAGCGTACATATTACTTTGCTGTGAAATTTCGGGCCAAAAATCATCGTCAAAATACTGGAAAGAAATATTGGAAAGGTGTCCACTCAAATCTATCTTCTGCGTTCCATGCCTCGTCGGCAGCGGGAGTATTACCCACGACAAATTCTTTGGCTAGCCATTAAAGCGGTTTTTTATTTTGAAGATTTGAGGGGCTTTCATTTGCATCAACCAACTCTTGTTCAGCAATATTTTCTTCTTCATTATCAGATTCTGCATTGTAGTCAGAATCGGAATCACTTGAAGAAGCCACATTCGAACAATTAGGAACGAGTTCCATGTCTTCATCGTCGGACAAACCTTCAAAATCACTGTCAATGAGCATCTCCATCACCTCCTCTTCCGTAAAATGTTTTTTCGACATGATAGCTACCAAATGTCCAGCCCACTGAACATTTAAGAAACAGTATTCATATCCGAATTTTAATAAACTTATTTAAAAGATTTTTATTTACCTTAAAGAGCAAGTATTTTTCGATTGAATTTAATAAAATATTAAACTTGATTTGAAGAAATATAGCGAAAATATTAATTTGAAATTACATTCACAAGGACCACACGTTTTTTCAAATAACTGTTCACTTCTTGGATCGTATTACGACAGTATTGCCACAAAAGCAAAAAAAAACAATTCAATTGTAAACTTAAGATGTCCAGCTGGCTATAAAGTGGGATCGAATTGAAATAAATTTAAAATTTTTTATTATATGTCCACTTAAAAAGTGTCCAGCGGGCTACACGCGAGGACCGAGGAGG
>NW_023458564.1:11367238-11385333 GCF_013731165.1 Rhagoletis pomonella | reverse complement strand
TAAAAAAAAATTTTGAACGGAATCGTAATGATGAGATTTTTGATGCTGTTTTTTAACATTTTTCAAATATTGGTATAGTAAAAACCTTTTTTTGGTGATGCAGTCTAATATAAATATATAGAGGAATTGAAGTGTTTTATTTAATTTCACTTTGTTGTGCGAATTTTTTGCGGTTTATTTCAACCTCACTCGGCACCTCCTCGACCCTCGTTTGCCGCGGAATCAGTTATGTTGCACAAAAATGAAAATGTGTTGGTGGTAATGCACAGAAAAAAATTCTGTGTTATATAACTTATTACCCTCATCATTATCGGTCTCCTTGTCCTTGGATTGACACAAGTAGAATTTTATTCTTTTTCTCTTTTCCTTCTTTATTGGCGCTGTAACCGCCTAAGCGATTTTGGCCGAGTCCAAAACAGCACGCCAGTCATTTCTTTTCTGTGCTAACTGACGCCAATTGGAAATGCCAAGTGAAGCCAATTCCTTCTCCACCTGGTCTTTCCAACGCAGAGGAGGTCAGCATCGCGGCCCGCGTTGAATATTTTCCGAGCAGGATCGTTTCTGTCCATTCGAACGACATGGCCAAGCCAGCGGAGCCGCTGAATTTTAATTCGCTGCACTATGTCTATATCGTTGTAAGGGTCCGTAAATCTTTCTTTCGATTTTATCAGTCTTCTTCTTCTTTATTGGCGCTGTAACCGCCTAAGCGATTTTGGCCGAGTCCAAAACAGCACGCCAGTCATTTCTCTTCTGTGCTAACTGACGCCAATTGGAAATGCCAATACACCTGGTCTTTCCAACGCACAGGAGGCCTTCCTCTTCCTCTGTTACCAGCATCGCGGCCCTCGTTGAATATTTTCAGAGCAGGATCGTTTCTGTCCATTCGAACGACATGGCCAAGCCATCAGAGCCGCTGAATTTTAATTCTCTGCACTATGTCTATATCATTGTAAAGCTCATACAGCTCATCGTTAAATCGTCTGCGATATTCGCCATCACCAACGCGTAAAGGTCCGTACATCTTTCGCTGAATCTTTCTCTCGAAAACTCCAAGAGCCGCCTCATCAGATGCTTTCATTGTCCATGCCTCGGCGCCATACACCAGCACAGGCATGATGAGCGACTTATAGAGTGTGATCTTTGTACGACGAGAGAGGACTTTACTTCTCAATTGCCTACTCAGCCCAAAGTAGTACTTGTTGGCAAGAGTGATTCTCCGTTGGATTTCAAGGCTGACATTATTATTGGTGTTATTGCTGGTTCCCAAATAAACGAAGTCGTCTACTTTTTCAAACTTGTAACTGTCAACAGTGACGTGGGTGCCAAGACGCGTCTGCTCTGACTGTTTGTATGATGGCAGGAGATACTTCGTTTTGTCCTCGTTCACCACCAGACCCATTCGCTTTGCTTCTTTATCCCATTCCGAGAAGGCAGAACAGACGTAGCCCTTGTTTTTACCGATAATGTCGATGTCCTCGGCATACGCCAGCAGTTGTACGCTCTTGTAAAGTATTGTGCCTGAGCGGTTCAGTTCTGCGGCTCTTATTATCTTCTCCAACCACAGATTAAAGAAATCACACGAAAGGGAGTCCCCTTGTCTGAAACCTCGTTTGGTATCCAACGGCTCGGAGAGGTCCTTCCCTATTCTGATGGAGCTGGTGGTATTGCTCAACGTCATTTTACACAGCCGTATTAGTTTCGCGGGGATACCAAATTCAGACATCGCGGCATAAAGGCAACTTCTCTTCGTGCTGTCGAAAGCGGCTTTGAAATCGACAAATAGATGGTGTGTGTAGATCCTATTCTCGCGGGTCTTTTCCAAGATTTGGCGTATTTTGAATACCTGATCTATGGTGGATTTTCCAGGCCTAAAGCCATACAGAAAAGGTCCAATCAGCTCGTTCACGGTGGGCTTCAGTCTTTCGCACAATACACTCGATAAGACCTTATAACCTATGCTTAGAAGGCTGATTCCGCGGTAGTTGGCGCGTATGGCGGGGTCGCCTTTCTTGTGGATTGGGCAGAGCACACTTAAATTCCAGTCGTCGGGCATGCGTTCATCTGACCATATTCTGCATACGAGCTGATGCATGCACCTCATCAGCTCCTCGCCGCCGTACTTGAATAGCTCGGCTGGCAGGCCGTCAGCTCCAGCAGCTTTGTTGTTTTTCAGCCGCGTAATCGCTATTTGTACCTCGTCATAGTCGGGCGGTGGGACAGCTACTCCATCATCATCCACTGGGGACTCGGGTTCGTCTTCTCCACTACTTTCAGCGCTGCTGCCTTTCAGTAGGTTGTAAAAGTGTCCCCCCCACAATTTAAGTATATTCTGGATATCGGTCACTAGGTCGCCATTGTTGTTCTTACAGGAGTTCGCCCCGGTCTTGTAGCCTTCCGTAAGTCGCCTAACCCTCTGGTAGAATTTTCGGGCGTTCTTCCTGTCGGCCAGCATCTCAAGCTCTTCGCACTCACGTATTTCGGCCTCTTTCTCCTTATTGCGGCAAATACGTCTCGCTTTCTTCTTCAGTTCCCTATAATCAAATAAATAAAACTGGATCACAAATTTTAGTTTGGTTTTTGTTCTCCAGACACCACTATCCAATTTCTACGTAGAATTGCCCGGTGATTCCGAAAATCGGGTAAATTTTTTTTCTTTGGATACGTTTTCGAGATATTTTCAATTTACTGTTATGCAGCTCAAAACAAAAAGTGGTTCCACTTAATCACGTATATCTTACGAACCACAACAATCTTAAAAGAAGATACGTCAAATCAAAGCTTATGAAATTCTCCATAAACCATGTAAACATCACTTTGCGATAGGACTGATAGTTTCTGACAAATTAATTAATCAATCCACTTTCTTTATTTTTTAATGAGAAAATGAAAGGAATCATACTTTAACAGAAGAAAATTTAAAAAAAATGACAGGTTCTGTGCCAAATTTTTCCATCTGTGCTAAAGCCTGTTCAGTTACAAACAAAAGTCAAGTTACTATTGAAGAAAATCGATGGATAAATAACAAATAATGAGTGGTCAAATGAAAATGCGCCAAGGTTTTTTGTATGAAATATGAGCAGAAAAGCGTGTTGCTCAGATGTACGTGGCGTATGAGTAACTTTATTTCCTGCTCATTTTTCATACAAATAAAATTATAGTTTAAAAAACCAAAACCTCGCTATTATAATTTCCATCCGTACTGTCATCAAGTATGTAACTTGAGAATATAAATCGCTGCATCTTTTAGGCGCATCATTATTACATAGTTACATACCGAGCTAATAAAAGGGAGGTAAAAAATCTTTGCATATTTTCATTTGGCCACTCATTATTTCTTATTTATTCATCGATTTTCTGCATTAGTAATTTGATTTTTTTTTTGTTACAGAACAGGCTTTAGCAAAATCGCAGAAATTTCCACGGAACCTGCTATTTTTTAAATTTTTTCTTCCGCTAAAGTTTGATTCATTAAAAAATAAAAAAAGTTAATTTTTTCAGAAACTATAAGTCCTATCGGAAAGTGATGTATATAAGATATACGTGATTAAAAGGAACCAATTTATTTTTTAAGCAGAATAACGGTAAATTGAAAATATCTTGAAAACGTAGCCATATAAAAAAAATTAACTCCTTTTTCGGAACCACCGAGCAATTCTACATAGGAATTGGATAGTGGCATCCACAGAACATTTTTGCTGTAAATCAGTGTAATCGTTAAAATCGGTTGACTTATAAAAAAAGTTATGGGCGGACAAATATTAAAAAAATATACTTGGAGAATAGAAACTCCTCCTCCTTGTTGTTGGAAATCGGTTAAAAAGGCTTTAATTTTTTTTATTGGTACGCGACTTTCTTTTAATAAATAATCTTAGGAAATGTTTATCGTTTTAACGAGCAAATCGTCAATTCATCACAGTCCATATTTCACTTCGACTCCGCAATTTGCCTGTTTACACGACCCATCTGTCGCATTTTAGTAATATTTGGAATTATCAACCCTCGCCCATAGCTCATCATCGTTCATCTACTTGCATACTCGTGTGTATTGTGCATATGTGTGTATGTATGTATGTACCTGCATATATAAACATATTAGTACCTACATATATATGTATGTAGTTATATATATACATTAGGGTGGTAACAAAAAAGATTGAAATGTTAAGCTCTCACCCCTGTTTGAAAAAAAATTATATTTAGAACTGCTTTAAAGCCTTAGAGAATTTCCTCGACCGAAACTCGAAAACTCTGTTTCTGTTCAGGAGATTTCCAATAATAATACCCAATTATTTATTTTTAAATTTTAACGATTTTTGTGAGTTCCCCATTGCATTTTCTGGATTTTTTTGGAAACCTTTAAAAAGCTTAATACTAAAAAATGTTAAATAAATAATTGGGTATTGTTATTGGATACTAAAAAGAAACAAAGTTTTCTGATCGAAAAATATTGATTGTCAAGAATTGTATACCATTTCAACGAAAAAGAGTTTTACCCACATAAAATACATGGGCAACTTCATGGGCTTGCGGCAGTTCTAAATATAATTTTTTTTTAACAAAAAAATACGTGTAATCTTTTTTCCATTTAGAAAAGGCCGAGGGGGTAAGAGCTTGACATTTTGAACTTTTTCCTTGCGTGTACCCTAATATTCATACATAGTCGTAAAAGGAATATCGAAGCGGTTGAATTATTTCGGTGAATAATGGAGGCAAATAAGTTACATGGAAAGCAAACAAGTGCCATCAGATTGATTTCGATTAAATCGTTAGGAAATTTTGCAATCACATTTCTCTAATATCATCGCTAATTATCGCCGCTGCTTACGACCGTAACTTATTCATGCGAGAATGAATGCAATAAGCCTAAGCACATTTGTCGCACTGGTTACCCATGGAAAACGGTCGAGTCCTGCAGCAAATGAAAGACACACTCACGAACGCTCTGTATGAAGGGAACGCGAAAATTGTCACCATATGCGTCAACACTCAATAATTCACCAGCAAATAATCCAAACAATTGACCACGTTGCTAATGCGGGGGGTGTTCAGCGCACTAATTCCGCTGATATGCCGTAGCTAATGCTGCTGATACAAGCGAAAACGTTAATGTTTTCTTTTTTGTGTTGTTTAAGCTGCGGTGGTAGCAGGGGTGACTTTAGTGCAGGCATGCCCAACGCCGACAGAACTCCATAAGCAAGTGCCCTGCGCGGCACAATCTATAGGCAAGTGCCCTGCGCTGGGCACGCCTGCTTTAGTGAATAAAAGTACGATGCACTTGCATGCGTGTCTATGCCACTGACTGCGCTAATTGAATTTATTTAAACGATCAAGTGTTTTTCCGCCCATATCGAACCATTCATCTCTTTTTGTTGTATGTACATATGTACATACATAGCGAAGAATTCGGACGTAAATTAAAATTAGAAAACCTTATGTTTGGCTAATTATTGAAATAATGGGAAAAACTTTATACATATACATAAATACATATATGGATTTATATTGAAGGCATGGCTTAATGTTCAAAAATCCTAAATATATTATGTGCAGTTTTCCTACATTTGTATCCTCGAGCGAACTTGTGCACAAGGGTATATTTACTTTGTTCGCATACCGATTGTTTGTAACAGCCGATATCTTTTACTTTATACCTTGCACCTTCTGCGATGTACGGTCTACACAAGCGATATATCTCTTACGATGTTTCGTATGCGAGCGCTCAAGGCAGATATAGACGTACCAGTAAAGTAATCGAGAAAGATGAATATGCATTCGCTAATAGACTTTCACACCTCCTCTCAGAGAGCACTCTTCACAAACTGACATATGCGAGCAATGAAATCCGCGGCAAGTGATCGGACTTAAAAAGAATTCTGTGTGGTAGAATCTGGAAAAAATGTGGTAGATTTCAAAAAGATTTGGTAGACCTCAGTTTTTGGATAGTTTATTATTTATTTATCTCTTTTTTGTACTACGAAATAGAAAATGTAATAAGTATTAATAGGGTCGCGACAGTTCAACAAGTTTCGACTATTTTTCTTTTGTTTGTTTAAGGTTTATTAATTGTCTACAAAAGTATAGCTCATTGTCTAAAAGACCATATAATCCGAGTTTCAAACTTTGTGCAAAAATTAAAAAAATTGTGCAACGTTTCACATAAATTGCAAACTTTTCAATTAGAATCTCCAGAAAAAAACTTTTAAATTTTACTGCATGTAATGAAGTGCAAATTTTAAGTTTCTAAAAACTGCGTTAAGTTTTGGACTTTTTTTCTTGACAATGTAAAACAGTTCCTTCCTTATAAAGATATTTCTCGAACCTACTTTGAGAGATTTCTCCAACGTTGCGGAGTGCTGTCTGCTTTTCTTTTTACCACATAACGATTTAGCGAACAAAGGTGGTGCGTTCCACAAACTGCTTTTTGGGTTTTGCCTATTCTCAAGTGAATGTAAACAACGCCTCAGAGACTTTAAATGCACTGAAATTCAGTAATACTTTCACATCTCCGATTTTTAACATTTTCTTTATTAATTATTTTTATAAATCATATAAGTTTTTTGCATTTTAAGGCAATTGATACACGTTTACTGTCGAAAAATTTAATATTAAGATTTACTCTTTTACAGTTTATTTTTATTTTATCCTCCCATTCGGCGTTGTTTACTTTTAAATCTGTTAAAATGTTTAAATCTCATCGCCGCTGGAAACGCGAAATCTTGTATTCTCTCATTCTTGTTACATATTGTGTTCAGCAGTGTTGCCAACTTTTGATTTTCAAAATTTTTGATTTTCAGCCTCTTTTTGCATAATTTCGCGAAAAGAACTTTTCGAACAATGAAAAAATCTCACCAAACATTGAGTAAAAAGCGAGTATTTACACCTAAGTCGTTTTATAGTATAACATTTGTTTTCTGAGAGTGAAAAGCAGGAAACAAAAATGAGCCAAAATTCCATCATATTTAACGACTGGGCTCACATTTTTTTTAAGCTTTGGACGTTATAGTGATCCAGTCTTCCCCATATTCTACATTTAGGTTTTTCTAATAAAAGAGACAGCACAAACTAAATTTCATCGAAATCGGATGAAATTTAATGTTTCCGCCCCCAAGAGTAGAAGGCGTGGCAATTATTCCATCTTTACCAAATTTCATAATTCCCCATTCCTAAGTAAAACTAGAGCCCATGTCAAGTTTCAGTGAAATTGGTGCAAGTTTACTATTATTTCCACCTGCCTCCATATAGTCGAAACACTGTGCGACGTAATACGTATGTAAGTACTGCACATTAAAACTGATATATCTCAAGAAAGAAAAATCTAATCCCAACAAACGAAAATCATGCCCTAAGTAGAAATGAGCAGAAAAAATATTTGTTTTCATTATATAACCTCAAATATCGTCAAAAACTGTGATTTTGCACTTTGAGTTAGGGTATCTCAAAATTCCAGTGCTAGAGCAATTGTGCGGCCAGATTTGGATCCAGCACCAAGAAACGATGTGTTTTACTCAGGTGGTACAAAAATAAAAATTTTTACAAATAATTAGAAAAGAAAAAAAGAAATACTTAACTTACTCGCATAGCTACTAGCATTTTCAACGCGAATATAATTGAACAAGGCGAATTTGCAAGTTCAGCCTTTTATCAATCATGATTGTATTTAAGTGCATTTAAATTTGTAGATTTTGGTAAATTCAGTGCTAGCACAGCTTTAAATATTTAAAAATTATTTCAGGTTTTCACTATATCGGAGTAATTTTAGTTCAGAAAAAAAACACTAAAAAAGGCACTAGGCACTAAATAATTTTTTTTTTTTGGCGTTTTAATTTTCAAAAAGCACTAAATCTAGTGCTTAAAGCACCAAGTTGGCAACTATGGACAATTTTTGCTCCCAAAACTAAAAAACATAAAAAAAAATATGTCGAGCAAAAATTAAACTACTCCAAAACGCGAATATGTGATAGACTTCAGACCTTGTTTGGCAGAAGTGGTAGATGATCAAAAAAGTGGTATGTAGTTCTACAATGTGGTAGAAGTCCGACCACTGCCCACGGCTACCACTGTTGGTTGTTTCCAACCAAACTTGGTTGTTTTTCTTTTAGTTTTTCGAATTTAGTTGTTTGGTAGTTTTTTTCTCTGACTTGGTTGTTTTTTTATAATTAGAAATTAGCAAATTTTTGCTTTACAAAAAGTGTTATTGCATACTGAATGCCGAAAAAGAATAAATGAATTTTTCAAATTCCTATTTTTAATGTAATATGTGCATATAAAATACATATAAAAAGTAAATATGTGATTTAACGCCCAAGTATTTCAGTAATTTTTGCTTTTTATAATAAGTTTTCCTTTTTGTAATAGATACGTGAAAAATAAGTTTGGTTGTTCTTTATCAATTTTATTTTTCATATTTTGGTTGGAAAATTTCTGTAACAAGTGGCAACCGTGGTGAAACCACATTTCCCGTCGAAGAATAGTTGGATTTCAGAGAGCCAGAAGGAATAACTGGTACGATGAGGAATGCCAAGAAGTTGCACAGAAAAAAGATGTCGCCTACAGGGCCACGCTGCGATCGAGCGTAACGCGAGCCATGTGGGACCGTTATAGGGAAATAATGATGGAAGCGACACGTATTTGTCGCAATAAGAAGTGGGACGTGAGTGCGAAGAGCTTAAAATGCTGGCCGGCAAGAAAAATGCTCGACAATTTTACTAGAGAGTTAGGCGACTTACGGAAGGTTTCAAGACCAGGGCGAATTCATGTAAAAACAAAAATGGCGACCTAGTGACCGATGTCCAGAAATATAGAGTTCCACCGCCAGAAAAATAACAAAGCTGCTTGAGCTGACAGTCTACAAGCTGAGCTATTTAAGTACGACGGCGAGGAGCTGATAAGGTTCTCTTATCCAGAATATGGTCAGATGAACGCATGCCCGAACACATGTGCTCTGTCCAATCCTCGAGAAAGGCGACACCGCCATTCGCTCCTTCTAAGTTAGAAGATCTTATCAAGCGTATTGTGTGAAGACTGAAGCCCACCGTCAACGAACTGATTGGGCCTAATCAGTGTGGCTTAAGATCCGGCAAATCCACCATAGACAGGTATTCACAATACGCCAAATCTTGGAAAAGACCCGCGAGAAAAAGATCGACACTCACCATCTTTTTATCGATTTAAAAGTCGCTTTCGACAGCACGAAAAGAAGTTGTCTTTATGCCGCAACGTATGGATTTGGTATCCCCGCTAAACTGATACGGTTGCGTAAAATGACGTTGAGAAATACCACCAGCTCTGTCGGAATTGGGAAGAACTTCTCTGAGCTGGTTGGTACCAAACGAGGTTTCAGCCAAGGTGAAACTCTCTGTGTTATTTCTTTAATATGATGTTGGGAAAGATGAAAAAAGGAATTTACAACAAGAGCGTGTAATTGTTGGCGTATGCCGATGACATCGACATCACCGGTAACAAAAACCGCGAAGTCTTTTTTCCCTTTTCCATGTTGGATAAGGACGCAAAGCGAATGAGTCTGATGGTGAACGAGGACAAGACGAAGTATCTTCTGTCAACAACCAAACACTCAGCGCATTCGCGCCTTGGCATCCACGTCACCAGGGATGGGTAAATTCGGTATTCAAAGCTTCGAGATTCGCATTTTAATCGAATTTTAGTTCCAAAATGGCTAATTTTCGAAATCGAACTTTGGGGTGATAAAATACGGTTAAAATCGAATTTTTCTAGAAAAAATCGTATTTCGTGTTTATTTTCAAAAAAATAACTCTGCAACTTTCTTTTTTCTGACTAATTTTGGCATAACTGTGTGTGGCACCACATTTTCTTTATGGATTAAGTCAAAAAATACATCGATGTATATAAAAATCGATATTTGCGATGCATCGAATGAATAAAAAATATAAACGAAAATTAAACTATCGGAACTTTGACAAATGTTTAAGTATTAACTCACAGTGAAATGTATTTCTTGTTTTCAATAGTTACACATCCCAGTTACACAAATCGAATAATCTAATAAATATTATAAATGTGAAAGTTTGTATGTTTGGATGTTTGGGAAATCATCACGCGGAAACGACTGAACGGATTTGCATGAAATTTTTTACGCAGATAGCTTATGGGCCAGATTGGTTAATAGGCTATTTTTTTAAGAGTTGTCACCTGTTAAAAAAGTTTCATTTATTTAATATGCGGGAACGACTGAATGGATTTGCATGAAAATTTGCACACAGATAGCTTATGACCCAGATTGGAAAATAGGCTACTTTTCTTAAGAGTTGCCACCTGTTAAAAAAGTTTCATTAAATTAATACGCGGAAATGACTGAATGGATTTGCATGAAACTTTGCAAGCAGATAGCTTATGACCTACAGTGGAAAATAGGCTAATTTTTTGGAAGAGTTGCCACCTGTTAAAAAAGTTTAATTAAATTAATACGCGGAAACGACTAAACGGATTTGCATGAAATTTTGCACATAGATAGCTTATGACCTAGGTTAGAAAGTAGGCTACTTTTTTTAAGAGTTGCCACCTGTTAGAAATGTTTAATTTAATTAATACGTGGAAATGGGTGAACTGATTTGCATGGAAGTCTTCACACAGATAGCTTGTGAGCTAGGGTGAAAAATAGGCTACTGTTTTAAGAATTGCCACCTGTTTGAAAATTAAATTTTGCTCAAAGATGGTTTATGACCTGGATTAAAAAATAGGCTACTTCCTTAACCGGCTTTCCGATCAGAACGGAATTTAGTACACTTACTACGGATTTCGGAAGGATGGTCTTAGACTGAAAGTAAGTCCGATAACTCAAGGCCCCCCCCATACAAATTATAATTTTCATATTACATACATATCTCTGGAAGTATTTGTGGGAGAGAACTGAAACTTGGTATAGTGTTATGTATGTGAAATCAATGTTGGCATTAATCGATTGATGTTTTAATTAGTTAGTTAATTCGATTAAATTCAATCTGATTGCAGTTAATCATGATTAATTTTAATCCGACTAAACAGTTAACCGTACCGCAATTAAAAAATTAATTTTTAATCATTAACTCTTAATTTGATCAAGTAGGTTTGGTGATTAATTAAGTTATGCTGGAATTTTCCTGTGCACGCAAAGCAAGAAGAAGAGAAGAAGAAGAAGAAGAATAACAATAATTATTATTTTTTTATATTACGTGCTTTTTATAAGCGTAAAACACAAAATAATTACTATAACTGGTGTTTGGTTTCAAACTCGGACAAACTAGACAAATTAATCAGATTTTATTTTTAATTGGATTAACGATTAATGTTTTAAATTAATTAAACGTAATCGGAGCCAGCGATTAACGATTAAAAAAATGTTATCATTAATCGTACAGTTGATTACGACTAATTAATTTTAATCGTCAAAGGCGATTAACATTTTAATCGTTAATTTTTAATCGTTAATCAGATTAACAGTTTGCCAAAACTGGGTGAAATCATGTTCATATTCACGGAGAAAAATGGACGTTTTTGGAAAAGAGGCGTAGCACCTCCCATACTGACTGAAAGTTTCATATTGCATATCTCTTCAAATGTTTGGGGTAAAGCACTCAAGCTTGGTATGGAAATACATATGTATGCGTGTATGTATGTGAAACTAATACCATACTCATGGAGAAAAATGGGAGTTATTGGAAAAGGTGGTGTGGCAACTCCCATGCAAATTGATTTTTCTATGCTGCATATCTCTGGAGGTGTTTATTGCAGAGGACTGGAACTTGGCACCGAGATGTGTATACAAAATTAATTCCATACTCATAGAGAAGAATTTGTGTTTTTCGAAAAGGGGACATGGTACCTCCCGTACAAATTTACTGTTTTATACTGCATATCTCCAGAGATGTTCATGGTAGAGTACTGGGACTTGGTACTGGGGTATGTAAAATCAATTCTAAATTCATGGAAGAAGATTAGGGTTATAAGAAAAATGGGCGTGGCACTTCCTGTACAAATTGACTTTTTCTTGCCACATATCCCTGAAAGTGTTTGTGGAAGACAGAATAAATTTCATTAAATGGAAAAGGGAGAGCCGGGTTCGACCTTATAATCTAAAGCTCTCTTGAGGCATTTGCTACAGTAATGAGAAGTTGTATTTTATCAAGGCCAGGTTACTAAATTTGAGTTGGAAATATTAGAACTCGCCGTGGCACCTCCAAGAAGGTTTCACGTTCACGCGTCGTATACCTGGAAACCTTTTAAGGTAAACTTAGAGGGAGAAGAGAGGAGATTTTATAATTTCATAGTTTTAAACGGCCTAAATACCTTAACTCGCTTAGAAAATAACGAGCTATAAGGAAATGGGCACGGAAATAAAATCTAACATCATTAAATTATTTTTCCTATTTGTATAAAAGCGCGGGGTGAATCCCGCGGGTATAAGCTAGTAAATATATAAACAAGAAATTTTTAAGCAAAAAATAAAACCGGCTTCAATTCTCATATTTAAGAGTCCCGTTAATTTCTTCATGATCCAATGATCGGATCGAAACCATATTAGTATGGGACCACCTCTGAGCAGTGCTGCAGTTTACTAATTTTCGAGCGAAGTGAAAACACATTAAAAGTGAAGTGTTTCCTAGCATGGGCGTAACCAGAACGAAATTTAGGAGGGAGGCTCATACAAAAAAAAAAATCAAAACCAATAACTTACTTACTAAAAAATTAATTATTATAGCTTAAAATTATTGTAACCATATGTTGTACAAAAAACAAATAAACAGAAGTTCACAAAAGCTGATATAAAACTATTCGTCGATCTAAATTGTTAACTTTTTACTGAGCATGTTTATTTTACGAGGAGGAAGCATCGAAAGCCTAACCCCGTCAGTGTGAGACTTTAACCCAAACTAAACTTCCTACCGTCATGTACCGTTCCCCTCCTGGTACCACCGTCAAGGATTTCGTCGGGGTTATAACACTGTGTGACTGATAAAGTTATAGATCTATTCTCTTATTCTTCTTCTTCTTCTTATTTGGCGCTGTAACCGCCAAAGCGATTTTGGCCAACTGACGCCAATTGGAAATGCCAAGTGAAGCCAGAATACTTTCAGAGGTGGGGCGTCGGTGTCCATTCGAACGACATCGTCAAGCCAGTTAAGCCGCTGTACTTTAATTCGCCATATACCAGCACGGGCATGATGAGTGACTTATAGTGTGGTTTTCGTACGTCGAGAGAGGACTTTACTCCTGAATTGAGTACTGAGTCCAAAGCAGCACTTGTTGGCAAGAGCGATTCTGCGTTGGATTTCAAAAGTGACGTGGGTGCCAAGGCGCGAATGTGCTGATTGTTTGTTTGATGACAGGAGATACTTCGTCTTGTCCTCGTTTACCATCAGACCCATTCGCTTTGCTTCCTTGTCCGACTTGGAAAAGCCAGGACAGACTTCGCGGGTTTTCTTACCGATGATGTCAGTGTCATCGGCATAAGCCAGCAATTGTACGCTCTTGTAGTAAATTGTTCCTGAGTAGTTCGGTTCGGCCGATCTTATTATCTTCTCCTACATCAGATTAAAGAAGTCACATGAAACAGAGTCGTCCTGTCTGAAACCCCGTCTGGTGGCGAACGGCAACAGAGCAGAGCTGGTGGTATTACTCAACGTAATTTTTCACAGCCGAGGTCGCCTTTCTGGTGGATTGGGCAGAGCGCACTTGAATTCCAGTCGTCGGGCATTCACCTTATTACCTCCTTGCCATCGTAATTAAATAGTTCAGCTGACATGCCGTCAGCTCAAGCAGCTTTGGCACTTTTCGTCATAGTCAGGCGTTGGGATATCGACTCCATGGTCGTCGACTGGGACCTCGGGTTCGTCTTCCCCACTTCTTTCAGTGCTTCTGCCATTCAAAAGGGTCGAAAAGTGTTCCCTCCATAATCTGAGTACGTTCTGGACATCGGTCACTAGGTCGCCATGGTTGTTCCTACAAGAGTATTGAAACCTTCCGTAAGTCGCTCAACTCTCTACTAAAAATTTCGGGTTTTTTTTCTGTCGGCCAGCATTTCAAGAATCTTCTCACACTCCTCATCGTACCAGTAATGAGCGGGAAATGTGGGTCCACTGATCGCACAAGTCGGTTTGTTGAAGAGTGCTCTCTCACAGCAGGTGTGAGGGTAAAGCGCCGAATCCATTGGCCGTCTGTTTTGATTGCAGCTTTTCGACGTTGAACTTTCCTTGGATTGTTGGGGCCCTGTTTTTGCTGCGCCGAGGTTGGGTCGTATATTGGATGCATCAATATAGTAGTGCGAGTCGATGGTTGGCCCTCGGAGTGTACGTACATCTAAAACATAGAAGCATGCCTTTCGTCTATCACAACATCCTCGATTTCGTTTCCCGTTTTTTGATGTGGAGACATCCACGTAGCTTGATGAATCTTTTTATGCTAGAACCCAGTAATACGTACTGCCAAGTTTCGGGCCCCGGCGAAGTCGATAACCCTCAGCTAATATGTACGCTCTAAGCTAAGAGCGCCTTGGATGCCTCGTCCCTCTCTTCCATCGGGGCATTGTTGAAGAATCTCGCTTCGATGCGGATTGTGGCTAGACTTTCGTCCCCGAGATGGAACGCCGGTCTCTCTCCCACCACAAATCCAACACCGAATTGCACTCCTTTACGTGGCAACTGTAGTAGACGTCGCAAGGCTCCACGCTTTTCTTCCTCGCCCCGTCCATCACATTTCGTGGATGGCGGTGATGTCAACCTTTATTTTCCCTAGGACATCAACCAGCCGGGCAGAGGCACCATCCCGATTAAGGGTTCGGATATTCCAGGTGCATAGCCTAAAATCATACTCCTTCCTATGTTTGCCGTGATCGTCATCAAAAGAAGGGGGTATCATCCGAGGCATGTGTTTTTTTTATTGGGCAGGGTTTTAACGTGGCGGTACCCAAACCCAGTGCACGCGGGCCACTCCCAGTTGAATGGCAGTCAAAAGCTTTGTAGTACTGGGAAATGTACGAAACATAGTGGTCAAAAGCGAATATCTCAACTAAACCCCGATGTATTTTTTAAATTCATAGCTCTACATACCTGTATAGTAAACCAAATGGCCAGGCCAGACGTTATTCAAAATAAAAAATTTAAAAAAAATAAACTTTTTTCAGTATACTCTGTAATATTCCTCCGCAATTTTGTAAGGTAAATTAATAATTTATAATCATTGCTTTGCAGCGAAATATCTTCTCTTAAATTATATTGTATTGAACATTTTGAGTATGCAGATTTTTTATGCTGGTATATTCATTTATGCCAAATATAATAATAATAATAATAATAATAATAGATTGGCGCTTACACATATGTTAGTGTTTGGCCGAGCTTCTCCCCGATTTGTGGCGTGCGCCTTGATGTTGTCACACAAAGCGGAGGTTTTACGCCGACTCCGAACGGCGATTGTATTTTTATGAGAAGCTGTTTTTCATGGCAGAAATACACTCGGAGGTTTGCCATTGCTTGCCGAGGGACGACCGCTGTTAAGAAAAAACCTTTTTTCTATATTTTTTGCGATGTTGCTTTGACCAGGGTTTGAACCCAGGTGCTGCGGAGTGGAAGCGCGCACTGCTTACCACTACACCACAGCGGCCGAAATATATTACTTGATTTTATTTTGTCGCACTTAAGAAGTAAACATCTTGGCTGTTCACCCAACCGGTCTATAGTTTTATCAATAATCTCAGATTAGTTCTGTGATACAAAACTTTCGTTGTACGCTTGGAAAAGACACAAACCTAAAGACAAAGCAATAACCAATTGAACTATTTTTGCTCATTGTCGACTGCAACCAGGTTTTTACCCTTTTTAAATGGAAGTGCTTTGATGTTAGAGAGAATAACTTGATACAGAACTGGATGATCCACATATCCTCTTTTTAAAAAATCCCTGCCCCTACCTGGCTACGCCCATGTTTCCTAGTGACTTGCTAGGAAAAGTGATGTGATTATCGAAGTAACGACTTTCGAGCACAATTAAGAATGTGAGGTTTTTCGATTGGTCAATCTATTATTTTTTATCACATTAAAAGTAATCTTTTACCTTTATTAATTTATAATTTACTAGCAGACCCGGTGAACTTCGTCCGCCCAAACTTAATTTTTTTATTGAAAAATTTGGCCAGCAATTCACGTTCACGTTTGGTTTTGAGGTCGACAGAAGCCACATCCTTCATTGTCTTCTTAAGTAACCTGACGAAAGCGTTATACCGGAAAGCAGTAAGGAATCGTCCTTGAATCCTTAGAGTTTAGTGGGTGGCACTTTCCAAACTGGCGAGTATCATTGGTCCACATTCTGTTTATTCAACGTAAAGCAAGGGCCGCAATGGTTCTGATGGTTGATTTAACGGGGGTAATTTGACTTTGACCTCTGCTGCCTCGGAATTGACAAGTTTTAGCAATAACTCGGCTCCAGCGCCACCTTGCGCATATTTTTTGCAATAGTATTGCCCCTATCGTTACCAATACATATGCATATATCTCGAATATGAGTCAAATCGGATCACAAATACGATTTTGAGTAATAACTCGACTCCAGCGCCACCTGGAGTTTTAATTTGTGAACTTAAACTATACAGGGTCCTACTCAAATACATAAAAAAATGTCATTAAACCGTTTGGGTCGTTTAGAAGAAGTCCACCAACCAGAATAAGTATTTTCCATACTGACACTCTTCAGCATTTTTGCCCATACAAAAAACAAAACCACTATCACGCATTCGTTATACGGAGAAAATGTGCAACATCATCAGCGAAAAAGTTCTCAAAAATCAACGGTAACTTATAGCCATTTAAAACTTGCACTTTATGATACTGAAATTGAGTGAACTACAAAACTGCATACTCAAAATTAGGTGACATTTGATGCAAAATTACCACTTTCCAGGACACTACTACAAATATTTCCAGAGATATACGCTATGAAAAAATCGATATGTATGGGTAATGCCACTCTTCCTTAATATATCGAAAGTCTGCAGAAGGTGTCCAAATTTCGGTACAGCCGCTCGCGAGATCACCTCTTATAAAAAGAAGGAGCTTCTCTTTATATAATTAGTGTCGGTAACACAGAGCAACACCGATTTTGATGCGGCAAATGTTAAAGCTGTGTTTCATAGACTTGTTTGTGCTGATTACGAATCCGTAAGTATAAAGTTTTCAACAGCTCCAGATTTTGAGAAAAACGTGGTGAAAGTGTCAAAAAATCGCGTTTTTTTGTAATATTTGAGAACCTCTAGCAAGGAAACGAAAGGTGATAGAACCTTCTACTTAGGCTTAAATTTAAGCTTGAACTACAGGCTACTGTCCCTAAAAATACTATTCCTGCACCTTGCCCTGATGGTCACCTGTACTCATTTACTTTTTATCGCCCAACAATAAAAAAATACTGAAAAATTATGCAATTGAAAAAAAGTGTACAAATCACTGTTAGCTGTTCAACAAATGACTATAGGGGACCTTAGGGTCAAGGTGCAGGAATGGTATTTTCAGGGATTGAAGTCAGAAGTCCAAGCCTTCATTTAAGCCTAAGTAACTAACACCTTTTGCTTAATTGCAGTAGGTACACAAACTTCCCAAAATGAGTTTTTCCTGTTCAGCAAATGACTATAAGTGACCATCAATCAAAGGTTCATGAATTTGCAGGGATAGTAGTCGAGATTTTTTGCTTAAATCTACGCCTAAGTGGGAGGTTCTACCACCCTTTGTTTCTTTGCTAGAGCTTCCCAAATATAGCGAAAACCCGATTTTTTGACACTTTGACCTCGTTTTTCTTAAAATCTGGAGCTGATGGAAACTTTATGCTTACGTCAAAAAAGCGTTAACATTTACTGCATGTTTGCGGCGCCTTCAAACACCTTTCGAACTGTAAAACAATGACTCGATTCTATTATACGCATATCACAGCGCACGGCAGCGCGCGCGAGTGACCAAAGCAGCCACAGTAGCTTGCTGAAATGACTCGCTTATATCACAACGCACGGCAGTGCGCGCGAGTGACGAAAGCAGCCACAGTAGCATGCTGAAATGACTCGCTTATAACGGGTGATTTTTTTGAGGTTAGGATTTTCATGCATTA
>NW_023458564.1:11365372-11367138 GCF_013731165.1 Rhagoletis pomonella | reverse complement strand
ATTTTCGTCACGAAATTGATATCATAAATTTTGTGTTTCTAGTTCAGCTTTCGTCACTCGAAAATTTTACCTCAAAGAGGTGTTTTATTGGATATCAATTATTTTGGGGTAGCAAATTTTAAATCGACGAAAATATAAACAATCATCTAAATGTTTTATTTTTCTCAAATAAATTGCTAAAAATATTGTCTAATTCTAAATTATGTATTCAAGTCGTTGTGTCCATTGAAACATATAATTTTTCGAATACGGAATAAAGCGAAAAAGAATGATCATATCCTTTGTATTCGAAAAAATTAAAAATTAAAAAATATGAGAAATGATAAAAACTTATCAACTTGGTACCAACTTTGGATACAATAAACAACTGTATTTGTCTGATAGTGTCGTAGTTAATTTTTGTTAAGATTCCTACCGGGTGTGGGGCGCACAATGTGCTATTAAACTAATGCTTTTTTCTCAAGTAGTTTTGCTCGGTGGCGATTTATACATTTTACGTAAGTAGTAGCGGGACAATGGGTCAGCTAAATGCATTTATACATACATATTTATGTACAACTGTAGGTAATATTGTAGGCGTCTTCCCAGGTTGGTTAAGTGCGGGTGATAAACCCATGTAGCATAGTTAAATACTGTGTACATACCTGTAATTAAAATGAGGAAAAATGTTATAATTTCGGCATGCGACTGAAAAAAAACTCTAAAATACACATAAATTGTGGTTTCCAAGACATGTACAAAGTGATTAGCACAGCTGCATCCTTCAACTTGTCAACTCGCGGGAAATTCCCCCGATTTGCAGCGAATTTCGGTTTAAAGGCCGGTCAACATAGAACTTTCGCGTTGGCTTTGGCGTTGGCGTTGGTTTGACAGAACGCACGTTAAAAGTAAGATTGTCACAATGAACGCTTGGCAGCGAATGCTTGGGGCACTAAATTAACATACTACCGACAGGTAAATTAATATTTCATATCAATAATTGCATTAAAAACGATAATTCTTGCCCGCACTTGATTAAAAAGGAAAAATATTTCACGTAATTTTATTTATTTGCAACAGCTGACAAGCGACGCATGCGAAAAGATGAGGGTTGGCCATCTTTTTGCTTTGTGTTGGCGTGAGCGTTGCCGAATTTTGGCTATGTGGACGGCTGCATTTGAATTCATGTATTCATAGTCAGCTGTTGAAGCGACGCCAACGCCAACGCCAACGCAACGCCAAAGTTCTATGTGGACGGGCCTTAAGTGGCAATCGGGGAATGGGCAATTTTTTCCGGTGAACTGGGTATGTTATTTTTATTTCTTAAAGTAACCAAATTAGACGAATATGTTAATTTTTAACCATTGGTCGTTATTTGGGGCGACTTTTTTAAATTTGAATCGCCATATCTCCATAACAAGAGTTTTACCAGATACAAGCCATATACCAAATGAGATTTAAGGTTTTGGGCTAGACTTGAGGAAACATAGAATAAAATCGACTAATCAGTTTTTGAGAAAGTGCCCGAAATCTATATTTTCAGCAACCCATTTTTAGTTTTCAGGCGATAACGTTATGACATTTATAGATTTGATTAACACAAAAGATAGCGTTAGATAGCTTGTTTTAAGACTCTTCTACTGATATCCACTTCATGGTATCCAATGAGTAGTGCGACCTCAGTGGTAGTTTAAAAAATTGTGTTTTTCGAATTTCAGGCAGCACCCACGCCCACAAAGGCATACGAATCAAAACATCCTGGAACAGAACCTTCTCAGTTTTTTTTT
>NW_023458564.1:11353307-11365272 GCF_013731165.1 Rhagoletis pomonella | reverse complement strand
GGTTTTATATTTCTGAATATATATCACCGGAAAATACTGAAAATTTGATTCAGATAATACGCTCTTTAAAATACATTCATGCAAGTTTTATGTACAGTATGTAATAAATAAATAAACGTTTTAAAATCCATAAACTGCACTTTATTTACATAAGATTAACAGAACTCAAACACTTTTAACCGACTTCAAAAAAAGAGGAGGTTATCAATACGCCGGAATACATTACTTTTGACCACGTGAACCGATTTCAATAATCCTTTTTTTATTGGAAAGATGGTACCTCAAGGGTCGTCCCGTAATTTGGTTTAGAGATCCGATGATTGGATCATGAAGAAATTAACGGTACCCCTAAATTTGAAGTCGGTTGTGTTCTTTCCTTAAAAACTACTTGTTTAATAAAAAGTTCTATAAACTCAAGATGCGCTCAACTTTTAAAAGTACCCAATAAAAAATTTTAAAAGGGTGAGTAAAAATAAATTTATTGATTCCATAAATTTTTGCACTTTTATGTTCATTTTTTCGATTTCTGGTTTTCGATGGAGATGGTGAGTTTTCACGATTGCTAAATTTTTTTACACCCGAGCGCACTTGTGCACAAGGGTATATTAATTTTGTTCACATAACGGTTGTTTGTAACAGCCAAAACGAATCGAGATAGATATAAACAAATGTATACATAAATGATCAGGATGAAAAAAGAAATCGATTAAGCCATGTCTGTCTGTCCGTCCGTCTGTCCGTCCGTCCGTCCGTGTACACGATAACTCGAGCAAAACTTGAGATATCTCAACGAAATTTGGTACGTAGGTTTCCCTTAATCCAAGGTAGGTTGGTATTGAAAATGGGCGAAATCGGACTGTAACCACGCCCACTTCCCATATAACGGTAATATCCAGAAATACGAAAACTGCGATATTTTAGTAACTACTGAATATAATTCACTCAAAATTGATATTTACAATAATTTTTAGACGACAAATAAGAATATTATAAATTTTTGGAAAATGGGCGTAGCCACGGCCACTTATGGTTACATGTGTATATCTTGGTAACCGCTGCACCAATTTCTTCCAAACTTGGCACGGTTGTTGGCCTTGGTACAACATACAAAATAGCCGAAAATTTTTAAAATCGGACCATAACCACGCCTACATCCCATATAACGGTAATTTAGAGAAATACAAAATCTTCGATAAATCAGTAAATATTGAAGCTTATTTATTCAAAATTGATGCTTGCAACAATTCTTTACCAATAAATACGCTTATGGTAAAATTTTGGAAAACGGGCGTGGCACCGCCCACTTATGATCACATATATGTAAATCGGTAACCGTTCTACCAATTTGTACCAAACTCGGTACGTTATTGCGCTTGCGACATAAAAGCAAAGCGTTGAAAATTATTGAAATCGGACTAAAATTACGGCCGCTTCTCATATAACGGTAAATTTCAGAAATGCCTGAAACTTCCATATTTCGAAATTTAAAGACGGTAATTTACTCCAAATTGATACACCCAGCCTTACCATGTAGCGGTTGCTTTCGGAAAGGTGAAAAAATATATATTTAATACTTGCGCCGGGTATTTAATGTTCGGCTCCGCCCGAACTTAGACTTTCTTACTTGTTAATATTTCGAATACCGAAAAAATTAACTAAACTCTCAAGAAAAACGAAAAATTCATATAAAATGACGGACGAGAAATGGAAAAGAAATTTTCTTCTACCAAAATTTCTTAAATCAGTTTGCAGCTCTCAAGAAAAAAATGCTCGTATATTTATTTCCTCATAGAAATTTACAGCAAAAGCAAAGCGCTTTTTCAGGCAACAGAAATTATAATAAATATTTCTTATAATTCCCTTGAGAGCTGGATTCTTAGCTTTAAGATACAGTTTGTATTTGAGGTTATTAGTTTTAGGGGGGGTTTGAACCCCAAAACCCACCCCTTGTGTGCGCTAATGGTCCTAACACCTTTTGCTTAATTGCGGTAGGTACTCAAACTTCCCAAAATGAGTTTTTCCTGTTCAGCAAATGACTATAAGTGACCATCAAGCAAAGGTTCAGAAATTTGCAGGGATAGCAGTCGAGATTTTTTGCTTAAATCTAAGCCTAAGTGGGAGGTTCTACCACCCTTTGTTTCTTTGCTAGAGCTTCCCAAATATGGCAAAAACCCTATTTTTTGACACTTTGACCTCGTTTTTCTTAAAATCTGGAGCTGATGGAAACTTTATGCTTACGTCAAAAAAGCGTTAACATTTACTGCATGTTTGCGGCGCCTTCAAACACCTTTCGAACTGTAAAACAATGACTCAATTCTATTCTACGCATATCACAGCGCACGGCAGTGCGCGCGAGTGACGAAAGCAGCCACGAGATTTGGAAGTTTTTATCCAGACGCCCAATCGAAATGTTTGGGGTATCGTTGGAAAGGTCTTGCAGAGTGTGTCCAGAAAATGTATTCAAGCTTCATAAACGATTAACCGGATTCTTAAAAATTAGGCTAAAGTGTTGCGAAACAAAAAACGTTGTTTTGCTTTTGCTGGTTTAATGATGCATGTGGGTACACCCAACATATATAGTGTTATTCTATAGGCCAATAACTTTCAAACGATACCTTATATATTAAGTTCCGGCTACTAGTTGGAAAGATATAGAGGTAAGTGTGCTTTGGTTCGTGTCTCCACTACGAGATGCTTTGGTATGTATGTGGCGTGTGTACGTACCTTCATTTAATTTCTTTCAAACTGTCAGGAATTAAAGTACAAAAAAAACTAAGAAGGTTCTGTTCCAGGATGTTTTGATTCGTATGCCTTTGTGGGCGTGGGTGCTGCCTGTATTTCGAAAAACAGAATTTTTTAAACTACCACTGAGGTCGCACTACTCATTCGATACCATGAAGTGGATATCAGTAGAAGAATCTTAAAACAAGCTATCTAACGATATCTTTTGTGTTAATTAAATATATAAATGTCATAACGTTATCGCCTGAAAACTAAAAATCGGGTTACTGAAAATATAGATTTCGGGCACTTTCTCAAAAACTGATCAGTCGATTTTATTCTAAGTTTCCTCAAGTCTAGCCTAAAACCTTAGCTCTCATTTGGTATATGGCTTGTATCTGGTAAAACTCTTGTTGTGGAGATATGGCGATTCAAATTTAAAAAAGTCGCCCCAAATAGCGACCAATGGTTAAAAATTAACATATTCGTCTAATTTGGTTACTTTAAGAAATCAAAATTACATACCCAGTTCACCGGAAAAAATTGCCCATTCCCCGATTGCCACTTAAGGCCCGTCCACATAGAACTTTGGCGTTGCGTTGGCGTTGGCGTCGCTTCAACAGCTGACTATGAATACATGAATTCAAATGGAGCCGTCCACATAGCCAAAATTCGGCAACGCTCACGCCAACACAAAGCAAAAAGATGGCCAACCCTTATCTTTTCGTGTGCGTCGCTTGTCAGCTGTTGCAAATAATTAAAATTACGTGAAATATTTTTCCTTTTTAATCAAGTGCAGGCAAGAATTATCGTTTTTAATGCAATTATTGATATGAAATATTAATTTATCTGTCGTTAGTATGTTAAAATAGTGCCCCAAGCATTCGCTGGCAAGCGTTCATTGTAACAATCATACTTTTAACGTGCGTTCTGTCAAACCAACGCCAACGCCAAATCGGGGGAATTTCCCGCGAGTTGACATGTTGAAGGATGCAGCTGTGCTAATCACTTCGTACATGTCTTGGAAACCACAATTTATGTGTATTTTATAGTTTTTTTTCAGTCGCATGCCGAAATTGTAACATACTTGAGAAAAACGCATTAGTTTAATAGCACATGTGTGCGCCCCACACCCGGTAGAAATCTTAACAAAAATAAACTACGAGACTATCAGACAAATACAATTGTTTATTGTATCCAAAGTTGGTACCAAGTTGATAAGTTTTTATCATTTCTCATATTTTTTTTAATTTTTAATTTTTTCGAATACAAAGGATATGATCATTCTTTTTCGATTTATTCCGTATTCGAAAAATTATGTTTCAATGCACACATCGACTTGAATACATAATTTAGAATTAGATAATAATTTTAGCAATTTATTTGAGAAAAATAAAACATTTAGATGATTGTTTGTATTTTCGTCGATTTTAAATTTGCTACCCCAAAATAATTGATATCAAATAAAACACCTCTTTGAGGTAAAATTTTCGAGTGACGAAAGCTGAACTAGAAACACAAAATTTATGATATCGATTTCGTGACGAAAATTATACGCATTTTTTAACTGCCTTGGAAACGTACGGAAAATCTTTTTTTATTTACAGTATATTTTGCTTAGCTGCACATCCCTCTTTGCACGGAAAACTTGTGCACCTAACCGAAAAAGGCACTTAAGCGAATTTTCTTTACTACTTCAATGAGGAAGGTATCCGAATCCCTATGAAACCAAATAATGGAGAAGCACTTATCACGTAGAAAATAATGCAAGCGAAATTTTTTTCGAATGGTATCTTATTATCTATATAACTAGACAAATTGATAGCCATTTCCGTTGTTCTGCGATATGAGTAAAATAAATAAAAGCTTGTAAAATTATGTCTGAAATTCTGTCTACTGCTAGAAACACAAAATAAAAAACAGAACTTTTGCAACGATTCGTATGAATAAAAAAAGATTTTCCGTACGTTTCCAAGGCAAAATGCGTATAATTTTCGTCACGAAATTGATATCATAAATTTTGTGATTCTAGTTCAGCTTTCGTCACTCGAAAATTTTACCTCAAAGAGATGTTTTATCTATAATACGGGTATCGAATTTCAAGCAAATCGGACCATAAATAAGATTTTTTGGAAAAGATCGGTCCCTGGTCCACCTATCGGAAAAAGTATATATGTTAATCCTGGCAACAAGTTACCTACATGCCAAATTTCAAGCAAGTCGAACCATAAATAAGATTTTTTCCAAAAGTTCGGTATCTGGTCCACCTATCAGAAAAATATCCTATATGTTAACCCAGACCATAAGCTACCTACGTGCCAAATTTCAAGCAAATCGGACCATAAATAAGACTTTTTCGAATAGATCCACTTAACGGAAAAAATGGATCTATATGCTAATCTATTTAGGCAAAAGGCTACCTACGTACCAAAATAATTTTTTTGCGTAGCTCGACCCCTGCGCCACCTATCGGAAAAATTAAAACTTTGTGCACTCCTCCTTCTAAACACCTTTCCAAAAAAGCAGCAACCATTCGAATCGGTTATGAAACATAGGAGAAAATTCTTCCCAATTGATTCATGCTCACAATGAATTTCACAATTATCCGAAATTTTCCAAGATTCACAACGATTTTTCCACATTTACATCATCCAAAATCATCAAATCATGCGATAAAATGCAAAATTTCGTAAAAAAAATTTAAATTTTTCGCGTTCTTCCGGATTTTTCCGAGTTTTCCACTTAGAATTTTCTATTTTCTATTCGAAAGCCATTCCGAAGGAATTGCCCAAAAATTCCATACAATAAGATCAATTTTCGATTTTTCCAATTTCCCAACTTTTCCGGAAGGTTTTCCCAAAATTTTCTTTCGTAAAAACCTTCTCCTGGCAATAACGAACAACTGAAAAAAAAATTGCCAAAAATATATAGATTGTGCAAATTAGTGCTGGAATATCTTCAAAAACACAATGTCTCAAACGTTAAGAAAAGAAAATTAAAAATTACAGTACACTGATGATATTAACACTAAAATATAATTAATAGAGTATCGATTCACAGCAACAAAGTCATCACCAGATACACAGCAACAACTTCATCACAAGATTCACTTACCTAAATATTTCCTTTTCGGTGTGAAATTGATTTTATTCATTTCTTCAATCAGTACGCTAATGTCCTGATTTTTCAAAATTTGTACTGATTTGTACTGAATTTTCAATTCAAACAAAATACTTTAGGATTTTCTTAAGGTTTTTACACAACGTTGGAACTTCCTTAAACTGTACTGTAAAAAATAAGAAGAAATAGTTTAGTTATAGTTGACATGTTTCAGATAATGTTTGATATGCCCAAGAAATTAATACAACAAAAAGATCAATAGTTTTACGGGCATATCGCCGTGTCGTTACGTACCAGTTGCGATAATCTGATGGAGCTTAAATTACACTATGCGACAGTCAAAATCGGGATGGGATGAAACCAACGGGAAATGTTATATCGGTCAAAAACAAGTTATACGTGTTCCGGCGTTTCGCTGGGTCACGTCTAGGAATCGAGATATATATATAACTATCATATAGGGGAAATTGTCACCTTTGGTGGTCTTTTTTTGACATAACTCGAGAACCACTAGTCCGATTTTGCTCAAACAAATTTAAAAAAATTAAAAATTGCAATTCCTTTAATCTGTTCATATAATGTTTTTCTATATAATCAACAGTTTTGCCGGTAAAAATAAATGTATGAAGAAAAAAAATATTTTTTGCCTAAAATATAAATTTTTTTAAATCTGTTGATTATATAGAAAAACGTTATATGAACAGATTAAAGGAATTGTAATTTTTAATTTTTTTAAATTTGTTTGAGCAAAATCGGACAAGTGGTTCTCGAGTTATGTCAAAAAAAGGCCACCAAAGGTGACAATTTCCCCTATATGATAGTTATATATATATCTCGATTCCTAGACGTGACCCAGCGAAACGCCGGGACAAGTATAACTTCTTTTTTACCGATATAACTTTCCCCGGTAGTTTGAACCCTTCCCGATCACTGACCCCTACCATTTGTCTCACAGTGTTATTCAAAAAGAAGGCTGATGTTTTTTTGTCGTGTGCTGTTAAATATCTCGAAAATAACTTTCAGTTTAATAACAACAAATTTGCCTATAACTTACAATTCTTTTTTCACTATTCACTGACATTGTAAACGAGTTTAGCGAATTCTTAGTCTTTCAAAGTTTTTGCGTAGTTGAAAAAGTTAATTTAAGCCATGAGGAAATATAGATGAAGTCCTTAAATAGTGGTACTTTTCCACAGTTTGAAAAAACTTGTAATTTAGTTTTTATTCAATACCACACTCAAACGAAGCAACTGAGAGGACCTTAAGTATATAGTTATTTCCTGACGCAAAGAGAAAAATCGGCTTCTAATTAAAATTTTTTAAAGTGAGCTTCAAATTAAAATTAATTTTAAAATGAAATGTACAGAATTGTTTGACTATTTAAACACTGACGATTCAAATGGTCTCATTATTGCTATTCAAAAATGTCATAAGGATTTATAAAATAATTTATTGGCTTGTGTGTACAATGATGTTTACACTAGGGTGGTCCAAAAATAGTAAAGTCGAAATTGTAATGCTCTCACCCCCTAGGCTTGTTCTATATCGAAAAAAGTATACCCCTATTTTTTTATTTTGAAATTAAAAAATATTTAGAGGTCGCTCAAAGCGATCAAAATTTTCCATGTATGGAGAAAAAACAACTTATCGTAGAAATGGCATACAATTGTAGAAAGTCAATATTTTTCGATCTGAAAACTCTGGTTCTCTTCAGTAGACTTTCAGTAACAATACTTAATTGTTTATTTAAACATTTTTTAATATTAACGATTTTTTATTGGTCCTCCCATTGCATTTTTCGGGGTTTTTGTGGGTTTTTGGCGGGCCTATAAGTTATAGTTGCGATGAAAAAATGCTTAAATAAACAACTGGGTATTATTACTGCGAATCTCCTGCAGAGGAACAAAGTTCTCCTATAGAAAAACATTAATTTTTAAGAATTCTATACCATTTCTACGAAAAGTTGTTTTTTCCCCATATAAAAATACATGGAAAACTTTGAGCGACCTCTAAATGTTTTTTGATTTCAAAATAAAAAAATAAGGGTATATTTTTTCGGTATATAACAATTCTAGGGTGTGGGAGCAAAAAAATTCCGACTTTACTTTTTCACATGCATTTTTGGACCACCCTAGTGTACACTCATGTTAAAATGAATAACACTTTTTTTATGAACTATACTTCTCTGGCGATTTAAAGTATTATCTGTTACTTACATTCATAATTTTGCTTTGAATAAATATGTACAGAAAAGTACTGGAAAAATCTAACGTACTGATCTTGCGCATAAAAAATCTGGCAACCCTAATTAAACCTAAAATATAATTGTTATTTTCATCCAATATTTACTAAATAATTATGAAACCTTATTCATACATTCATTTCTGTACGCTTTAAAACTATACATGTGAAAATAAAAATCAAAATTACCTTCCAAATACCCGATGCCAGATTGGAAATTTAATTTATTAGGCGTTTTTATAGTAGCTTTTTGCGAAAAGTTACTTCGTCATACTTACTACTTAACAAGAATTTTAGCAAAAGATTGATGATTTTCGTTAAATAAATCATTTATTTCAAAGACATTTTTATTTAATTTGGAGATAAATCTAATTTGTGGAAAGTGAAGTAAAACGAAGTAAAAGGAAGTGGAAAACTTCAATTGAAGTGACAGCGGCAGCACTGCCGCTGAGGTACACCCTTTCCTTTAAAAAAAAGAATTTTAGAAATCGGTTAACGTGGTGTAATGTTATGCCGCAACATAAATAAAACAAAAAATCCGACGAATTGATAACCTCTCCCTTTTTTGAAGTCGGTTAAAAATAAATAAGATGGTTTTCATTTTGTCAAAATTACTGACATCAACTAACCTCAACTGAGCCTCAACTAACAGCTGTTCATTTGGTGTCAAATGCGTTTTCATTACATTATAAAAACTGATCAGACGTAGATATCGCAGTGCATGTCAAAGACTGTCGTTAAATTTTGGTGTCAGGTGAATGACATTCCGCCTTCATTACTGATGTCTCAAAGGTGAAGTGAAATTTTTGGCATAAGTCAACTATCTAAAGTTTTAGAAAACTTTTACTGGTTTTGCGTTCTCGTACCCAAAAAACTTGCAAAGTAGGGGAAATTGAGAGAGCAAAATGTGAAAGAGAGCTGCAAATTTCTGCTAAACCCAGCTAAAACTTGCAAGTAAGAAAATCAGCTGATCACAAACACATGTTTGTAAATAAACAAAAGAAAATATGGCCTTTTTGAGTTATTATTGCAATTTTTATTATTAATGCTAGTATACAACTAAAAAGTGCGTAAATTTAATAAGCACAACGTTCATTGCGCTCATTTTTCATTAATTTGCTATTAATCTCCAGTTTGTTTACTTTAGTGTGTGCTGACTATGGTTGCCGTATGACATTTTTCGTTTGTACCATAATTTACCTTTAAATATACCAAAATAGATTTAAATGCAGCAAAATAGATTTAATTTTAAACCTACTCTATTACATATTTTTGGATCAATGATGGGTGTTTGGAGGAGATACTATTGTTTTTAATGCGTCACCATGTGATATCACAAATAATTATGAGAAAAATAACTTATTCATTCCGATATAATTAAATCGTATTTCAAAAAGGTTTTTCTTATCCAAAACTATTCAAATGTATAAAATGCCAAATCGGAGGAAAATGCACCAAGCAGAAAATAAATTGCCAAATTAATCACCAGTGGCAACTGTGCAAGCGATCAGCTGTTTCGAAGGTTGCAAGTTTTTGCAAATTTTGCGTTCTCGTACTTTTGTTGATATTTCGTCTCTTTGAGAGCGAATGCTGCTAAATTCTCAGAACTTTTGCTGCTGGAGAATTTTGTCCTCCCAATACGAGTACACACCTAATTTCTCATGCACATGCAACTTGTATGGGACCAACTGAAATTGGACGGCGCACAGTGGGGTAATTGATGTCGATATTGCGTATTAATTCAAAAAATGGATTTCAAAATACAAAGAAGGGTTTAATATCAAATGAAAGTAGATAAAATTCTACATCACTATGTAATCAAATATTTGCCTAAAAATTTACCGTTTTCTTGCAATATACTCTTAAAGCCGTCACTTTTCCTTTGAGTGTGCGCAAAGTGAAAAACGTGATTTAATATTTCAAATTTCCCAGCTATATCTGAGTTTTCTTTAAAGATATATCAAAAACGGCAATGGAACCTTCTTGTTCAGGTATTTAGGAAATACAAAGTGATTTTAGTTTTCTTTTACTGTGGTTATAAGTATTTTATTTTATTTTTTAGCGTAAGCTTAAAAATAAGGGGTTTTTGGCTATATACGTAGACATATAGTTGAGAAGTAGGTGCGATCAAGCAAAAGTTTAATCACATACATATACCTTGGACGTTATATTGTCATTCTGTAATAAAAAAAGTTGCGTCATGTCTGCGCACTTTTTCAGTATATCGATTTATATAATACTAGCTTATACCCGCGGGTTTCACCCCAAGCTTTTATACAAATATGAAAAATAATTAAATGATGTTAGATTTTATTTATGTGCTCATTTCGTTATAGCTCGTTATTTTTTAAGCGAGTTAAGGTATTTAGGCCGTTTAAAACTATGAAATTATAAAATCTCGTCTGCGCGCTAGGCATACCTAAGATATCAATCCCTCTAAGTTTAGCTTAAAATGGTTCCAGGTATACGACGCGTGAACGTGTAGCCTTCTTGGAGGTGCCACGGCGGGTTCTAATATTTCCAAATCAAATTTAGTAACCCGGCCTTGATAAAATACCACTTCTCATTACTGTAGCAAATGCCTCAAGAGAGCTTTAGATTATAAGGCCGAACCCGGCTCTCCCTTTTCCATTTAATGAAATTTATTCTGTCAGTACGGCACTTATTAAATAAATCTCCATAACAAATTTAAAATACTTCGAGAAATTTTCTATCCTTCCAGAGATATGTATTAAGAAGTCTTTAGTATGTATGGGAGGCGACATGCCTCCTTTTTTAATAACTCACATTTTTTCCATGAGCAATTGATACATTTTGCATACACAACTCCATACCAAGTTCCAGTATTCTTCCACAAACACTTCCAGGGATATGTGGCAAGAAAAAGTAAATTTGTACTGGAAGTGCCACGCCCCTTTTTCTTATAACCCTAATCTTCGTCCATGAATTTAGAATTGATTTTACATACCCCAATACCAAGTCCCAGTACTCTACCATGAACACCTCTAGAGATAAGCAGTATAAAACAGTAAATTTTTACGAGAGGAACCATGTCCCCTTTTCGAATAACGCAAATTTTTCTCCATGAGTATGGAATTAATTTTGTATACACATCTCGGTGCCAAGTTCCAGTCCTCTGCAATAAACACCTCCAGAGATATGCAGCATAGAAAAATTAATTTGCATGGGAGTTGCCTGCCACACCACCTTTTCCAATAACTCTCATTTTTCTTCATGAGTATGGTATTAGTTTCACATGCATACATACATATGTATTTCCATACCACGCTTGAGTGCTTTACCCCAAACATTTGAAGAGATATGCAATATGAAACTTTCAGTCACTATGGGAGGTGCTACGCCTCTTTTCCAAAAGCGTCCATTTTTCTCCGTGAATATGAACATGATTTCACACAGTGTTTGGAAACTCTTATTCTGATTAACGATTAAAAATTAACGATTAAAATGTTAATCGCGTTTGACGATTAAAATTAATTAGTCGTAATCAACTGTACAATTAATGATAACATTTTTTTAATCATTAATCGCTGGCTGCGATTACGTTTAATTAATGTAAAACATTAATCGTTAATCCAATTAAAAATAAAATCTGATTAATTTGTCTAGTTTGTCCGAGTTTGAAACCAAACACCAGTTATAGTAATTATTTTGTGTTTTACGCTTTTAAAATCACATAATATAAAAAGCTTATAATTATTGTGATTAGTAATACATAAACTGGGAACTTTTACAAACCTAGTTTGTAAAACGTTTGTTGGTATATATCTTAATGAAAATGCACACCAAATTGCTTAGATTGATCAGGAAGCCCGACTTAGCCATACCAGATTAACTTGCTTTGTGTGCACAGGGAAATTCCAGC
>NW_023458564.1:11341179-11353207 GCF_013731165.1 Rhagoletis pomonella | reverse complement strand
AATACTAATGCATGAAAATCCTAACCTCAAAAAAATCACCCGTTAAATATTTCCTTTTCGGTGTGAATTTGATTTTATTCATTTCTTCAATCAGTACGCTAATGTCCTGATTTTTCAAAATTTGTACTGATTTGTACTGAATATTCAATTCAAACAAAATACTTTAGGATTTTCTTAAGGTTTTTACATAACGTTGGAACTTCCTTAAACTGTACTGTATAAAATAAGAAGAAATAATTTAATTATAGTTGACATGTTTCAGATAATGTTTGATATGCCCAAGAAATTAATACAACAAAAAGATCAATCGTTTTACGGGCATATCGCCGTGTCGTTACGTACCAGTTGCGATAATCTGATGGAGCTTAAATTATTCAAAAAGAAGGCTGATGTTTTTTGTCGTGTGCTGTTAAATATCTCGAAAATAACTTTCAGTTTAATAACAACAAATTTGCCTATAACTTACAATTCTTTTTTCACAATTCACTGACATTGTAAAAGAGTTTAGCGGATTCTTAGTCTTTCAAAGTTTTTGCTTAGTTGAAAAAGTTAATTAAGCCATGAGGAAATACAGATGAAGTCCTTGAAAAAATTTTTAATTTAGTTTTTTTTTCAATACCACACTCAAACGAAGCGACTGAGAGGGCCTTAAGTATATAGTTATTTCCTGACGCAAAGAGAAAAATCAGCTTCTAATTAAAATTTTTTAAAGTGAGCTTCAAATTAAAATTAATTTTAAAATGAAATGTATAGAATTGTTTGACTATTTAAACACTGACGATTCAAATGGTCTCATTATTGCTATTCAAAAATGTCATAAATATTTACAAAATAATTTATTGGCTTGTGTGTACAATGATGTTTACACTAGGGTGGTCCAAAAATAGTAAAGTCGAAATTGTAATGCTCTCACCCCCTAGGCTTGTTCTATATCGAAAAAAGTATACCCCTATTTTTTTATTTTTAAATTAAAAAATATTTAGAGGTCGCTCAAAGCGTTCAAAATTTTCCATGTATGGGGAAAAAAACAACTTATCGTAGAAATGGCATACAATTGTGGAAAGTCAATATTTTTCGATCTGAAAACTCTGGTTCTCTTCAGTAGACTTTTTGGCGGGCCTATAAGTTATAGTTGCGATGAAAAAATGCTTAAATAAACAACTTGGCATTATTACTGCGAATCTCCTGCAGAGGAGCAAAGTTCTCCTATAGAAAAATATTAATTTTTAAGAATTCTATACCATTTCTACGAAAAGTTGTTTTTCCCCATATAAAAATACATGGAAAACTTTGAGCGACCTCTCAATATTTTTTGATTTCAAAATAAAAAAATAAGGGTATATTTTTTCGGTATATAACAATCCTAGGGTGTGGGAGCATAAAAATTCTGACTTTACTTTTTCACATGCATTTCAAAGACATTTTTATTTAATTTGGAGATAAATATAATTTGTGGAAAGTGAAGTAAAACGAAGTAAAATTAAGTGGAAAACTTTAATTTAAGTGATAGCGGCAGCACTGCCTCTGAGGTACACCCTTCCCTTTAAAAGAAAGAATTTTAGAAATCGGTTAACGTTATGCCGCAACATAAATAAAACAAAAAATCCGACGAATTGATAACCTCTCCTTTTTTTGAATTCCGTTAAAAATAAATAAGATGGTTTTCATTTTGTCAAAATTACTGACATCAACTAACCTCAACTGAGCCTCAACTAACAGCTGTTCATTTGGTGTCAAATGCGTTTTCATTACATTATAAAAACTGATCAGACGTAGATATCGCAGTGCATGTCAAAGACTGTCGTTAAATTTTGGTGTCAGGTGATTGACATTCCGCCTTCATTACTGATGTCTCAAAGGTGAAGTGAAATTTTTGGCATAAGTCAAGAATACCAGCCGTTTATAAGCTAACCTAATATTCACGCACACCGCTCATTTACTGTCAAAAATTTCTCATGCACATGCAACTTGTATGGGACCAACTGAAATTGGACGGCGCACAGTGGGGTAATTGATGTCGATATTGCGGATTAATTCAAAAAATGAATTTCAAAATACAAAGAAGGGTTTAATATCAAATGAAAGTAGATAAAATTCTACATCACTATGTAATCAAATATTTTACTGTTTTCTTGCAATATACTCTTAAAGCCGTCACTTTTCCTTTGAGTGTGCGCAAAGTGAAAAGCGTGATTTAATATTTCAAATTTCCCAGCTATATCTGAGTTTTCTTTAAAGATATATCAAAACCGGCAATGGAACCTTCTTGTTCAGGTATTTAAGAAATATAAAGTGATTTTAGTTTTCTTTTACTATGGTTATAAGTATTTTATTTTATTTTTTAGCGTAAGCTTAAAAATAGGGGGTTTTTGGCTATATACGTAGACATATAGTTGAGAAGTAGGTGCGATCAAGCAAAAGTTTAATTACATACATATACCTTGGACGTTATATTGTCATTCTGTAATAAAAAAAGTTGCATCATGTCTGCGCATTTTTTCAGTATATCGATTTATATAATATAACCTCGTTGGTGAAATGTGCATGAAATTCTCGATGAAGAACAAAACCAAACATAGCAAGTAAAAACTAAGTACAAAACATACAAGAAAGTAATATACAGTAAAACCCGCTTAAAAACCTCACGAAAATTTCAGCTTTTTGAGGCATTTAGGCGGGTTGGGTACTTAAAAGTACCCGCTTAAGTATCTCAATGCGGGTACTTAAGCGAACATAATTGTTATGTAGTTTATTTAGAATGGGAACATACCTCTTTGTCAAAAGCCTACAAAACGCTTTCAAATAAAACATTTGACGCTTAAAGCAAGTGAAGAAAAGCTGTAATTTGGCCAGCCTTCATACGTATTAGTATATTCCAAATAACTTTTGACAGTTCTCACAGCGAAGCAAGCAAAGCAAGCCTGCATTGGGCCAGTACCTTAAATATAAAGTTTGCTTCCTGGCGCAAAGAGAGAAACCGGCTTCTAATTCAAATTTTTTAAAGTGAACTTCATATTAGAAGTAATTTTAAAATGAAATGTATAGAATTCTTTGACTATTTCAACCCTGAAGATCGAAATGATCCAACTATTGTCGTACTGGCAACCCTATCTTTGTTATTGTTTATAGTGTTGCAATATCTATGCATGAATATCATGTGCAGTGAATAGAAATAATGATAGTGATGATATTTTTAACTAATATGGTTACGGGTAGACGGTGAAACGGAGACTTTAAAGGCCGAACTATATGACTATTTTATTTATAGGAACGAGCTCAAATATCATTTGGTCTACTCGTCAAAGCCTTTATGAAATAATGAAAAACTCTGGCGGCGATCAATTCAATGATAGATTTAACGTTTTAACGGGACAAATGAACGATCGCATTAGGCCATCTGATGAAAATTTAAATGAATTTAATGAAAGGATGAGATATTCTATCTCTGAGTTCAAAATTCGTGGGAATATGTACTGTAGTCACGAAGAACGTTTTTTAAAGCAAACAAAAGTTGGCTTGAGTCCTCTACAGGTTTTCCGTGCAAAAAAAAATAAAAAATAAACGTCAATTGCCAGAAAGGCTCTAGAGGCGCGAAAAAGGTTTTAAGAGCTACAGAGAACATTTTTCTCGCAAGGGCAACAGATAAAAGACGAATGAAGATATATTAAATTGACTTTTGATTAGTTCCGACCCAGTGTATCAAGTATGAGAAAACCACCCAAAAAATTGCAGAATTTGCCGAAAAAAGCACAACAGTTGTTTTTTATGAAGCCTTATAGCGATGATGAAGATGTTGATATTGATGACAATGAAAGGTTATAATTCTAAATTACTTTCTAGGCTTAACAAAAACATGTAGATATTTGTTGAAGAGAAAATTTGAACAATTCGTATTCGTTATCATATAAAAAATTACCTAAAAAAGTAATGTTATGGGTGATGTTGATGATGAAAATAGTAATGCAGATAATGATGAAGATAATTATTATAATGATATAAGTGATGTTTAACTTGTAATAAATGATGATTATGATTTTAACAAATTATCATTAATAATAAAAATTATTTATCGAAGAAACAATTCAATTTTAACTTTTCTCGCTCTTTGGTAACGCCATAAAAAACTACGTAAAAACAAATTCCCACTAAACCATTTTCGGATTTGGTTTTTTTTTACTTCATTTTGTGCTAGTTATACAAATACATCAAAATATTTTACATTAAATGTACGTATGAATTGATCTCCACTTTCAGGGTCGATTACCCCACTGTGCGGCGTGCGTATGAAGCTAACTCAATTTCCAATTTTTGTTCTGCGTGACATTTTGATTTGACTTTTCGCTCAATGAACTCAAATGCAAACGCATGCAAGCCAATTTCGGGTGACGCAAAAAAACAAATTCGACGGCATGCGTACCAAAACGCAAGCCGCGAATATTAGGTTAGCCTGTTAGCTATGAACAAGCCAAAAATGTGGCTGGATAGAACTCTTCATGCCCTATTTTTTTGTTAATTTTTTACTTAAAGACCTCGATTCAAAAGCAAAAATCATACGTTGTCCTTAAATTTAAGACTTTTTTATTCGCTGAATAAGTATAAACACACGTCGAAATGTACATACATATAAGTATGTAATGTACAGGATGTACAATTTTTTTTTGTTTTTGTAAAACAAGAAAAATAAATAAAAGCACATTATACGTCCCAAAAAATTAGTTTTAATCAAGGCAATCAAACAGACAGGAGCATTAGAGCAAAAACAACATGTATGTGTATTTCGTTCTTGGTTATCAAAAAGTGTTCTGATTTATTTCTTTTAAATCAAAGTGTGCTATGTGAAATACAAAGAAAAAAAATGGAAATTGGAAAATATAATAAGTGCTGCAAATTTGTTTCTTAGTAAATTAGTTTGCTTCTCGAAGCATTGATCTATCCTTTGCAAGGCTCAGTAATCAGCGTTTGTGCTGCTGAGTTGAGTGAACGTTCCAAAAGCTGCTGTTCAATCTCTTTTTTTTGTATGGAAAAAGGTTTCACATGGAAATAGATTTTAACAATTTAGAATATTTATGAGAAGAAATTAAAAATATTTGACATTTTAGAGAGCCAATAATTAAAAAAATATCAAATCAGCTGCTCTACTGATACTACCTGATCACTGTGCCTTGGTTTCATTATACATTTTTTTAAAATTATTTTAATTGACAGATACTAAAAAAAGACATCGTATATTTGATAAATATTTGGATTTTTTTAAGATGTTTATTTCAGAAAAAAATATTTATTTTTGGTTGTGAAGTAAAAGCGATGCGGATAATTAATAATATTAATGTAAGTTCAAATGAATCTCTTCCGATTTGAGTTATCATTCTTACAAACACAATTTCGTATCGAATAATCGAATGGTCGCACTGAAGTTAAAATTTCGTAAAAGTGCTACGAAAAACTTTCGTAGTCTTGGTTTTCGTACAATGTGCGAAACTTTTTCTTCTTCTTTATTGGCGCTGTAACCGCCTAAGCGATTTTGGCCGAGTCCAAAACAGCATGCCAGTCATATCTCTTCTGTGCTAACTGACGACAATTGGAAATGCCAAGTGAAGCCGCCAAGTCCTTCTCCACCAGGTCTTTGCAACGCAAAGGAGGCCTTCCTCTTCTTCTGTTACTAGCATCGCGGCCCGCGTTGAATATTTTCAGAGCAGGAGCGTTTCTGACCATTCGAACGACATGGCCAAGCCATCGGAGCCGCTGAATTTTAATTCGCTGCACTATGCCTATAGCGTTGTAAAGCTCATACAGCTCATCGTTAAATCATCTGCGATATTTGCCATCACCAACACGTAAAGGTCCGTAAATCTTTCGCTGAATCTTTCTCTCGAAAACTCCAAGAGCCGCTTCATCAGATGTTTTCATTGTCCATACACCAGCACAGGCAAGATGAGTGACTTATAGAGTATGATCTTTGTACGACGAGAGAGGACTTTAGTTCTCAATTGCCTACTCAGTCCAAAGTAAGTCTCCGTTGGATTTCAAGGCTGACATTATTATTGTTGTTAATGCTACGCTTGCCATGGTCGTCATCAAAAAAGCGGGTCTTATCCGAGGCTTGATGGAATTTTTCTTTCGGCGGGGTTTTAACGTGGCGGGACCCAAACCCAGCGCACGCGATGTTTTACGCCTTCCCACTTTAGCTCGCTCCCAAACGGGTGTTTGGTTGCTACCCAGAGGATACGTGGATATAAATATCCGGACGATGTGAGCTGCGATTTGAGTCATATGCACAAGAATCACTTCTGGTGTACTGACGATTAAAAAATCTGATTGAGAAGTAATAATCATTTTCATTTGTTTATAAAATTAAAAAAAAAGTTAAATACTTTATACAAAATAATGATTATTTGAAAAATTGAAACAATCAGGCTAAAGCGTGCCTAATTAGTAAGATACATGCTATGAATCAGTAGATAATAAATAACTACTGAATTCATCAAAAAAAAAGTTAAAAACAACCACTTTTGTAAAAATTCGAATTTTGCAAAATTGTTCAAACTATATTTTTTTATGGTTGTAAACCGAATAAAGTGATTTGTTCGAAAAAATCTTGACCATCCAATTTAGGGTGGCCCGCTTGAGAGATTTTCACTCTATAGAAATACAAATTTCAAGCATTTTGCTAAAAATTATACAAATTCTGCAAAGTTCCACCAAAGTTCCAAACTTGTATCTAGAATTCTAACAAAAAAAAATCGGCATTCTGTTTCGTAGCCCATTAGATTTTAGTACAATAATGAGCAAGTTCCAAGTTGGTGAAAAAATCCCGTGATTTTTGACATGTTTTTTTTCAGTGTCACACATTTTCTTCCATACAAAGTACGTTCGAAATTTTTTTCCATACATACATACCTACCATAAAAAATTTTTTTGTCAGAAACTTATAGTTAAAAAATGTAGTTAAATCTATTACGTTTACGATCACAAACTTAAAATTTTTTCATAGCAGCTAGGAATTTGAAATAATAAATAATTTAGTTATGTAACTGAAAAAATAGGAGTGGTTTTACTTCTTAGATTAATGTCTTAAATTTTCTTTTTAAAACAATATTAGTCAAAAAACTATCAGTTTGTGTAACATTGAGTGCCCACCGCAGGCTGGTGATCAGGACAAATCCATTTGCTAAAAGTCTTGCACCACTTTTTGTGGATGGACTTAGAGCTCTGGTACAATAGGTGAACCGACCAACTAAAATTTGGTATTACATCGTGCTGTACCTCTTGAGATGCTTCTAAGAGCTTCCCTATTCCAAATTTTAGTTGTTAGAGAAGTGTTTCAATGGATGTACAGCGATTGAAAGCGGGTTTCAAAAAATCCAGGGACTATTCTTGTAAAAAGTTATCCGTGAAATTTTCTTCAGTATTGACATTCATTTGGTTGATTATGAGAGTTTCGATTGCAACAATGTTCATCAAATCGAAAAATATTTTAAGTGGCTATCGGCGGCAGTTTCTACGACCACTGATGCACCGCATATGCAAAGTAACCAAAAAAACGGGATTTGCTGGATAAAAATACAATACAAAATTAAATATTAAAGCTGTGGATATATGCTTTTAAGCATACAATGTTTTTAACATCACCTGCGTTTAGTTATCTACTAGCTTATACCCGCGGGTTTCACCCCACGTTTTTATACAAATATGAAAAATAATTTAATGATGTTATATATTATTTCTGTGCCCATTTCGTTATATGCAGCTCGTTATTTTTTTAGCGAGTTAAGGTATTTAGGCCGTTTAAACTGTGAAATAATAAGATCTCGTCTGCGCGCTAGGCATACAAAAGATATCAATCCCTCTAAGTTTACCTTAAAATGGTTCCAGGGATACGACGCGTGAACGTGTAACCTTCTTGGAGGTGCCACGGCGAGTTCTAATATTTCCAACTCAAATTTAGTAACCTGGCCTTGATAAAATACCACTTCTCATTACTGTAGCAAATGACTCAAGAGGTATGTATCCATAATGAGAGCTTTAGATTATAAGGCCGAACCCGGTTCTCCCTTTTCCATTTAATGAAACTTTTTCTGTCAGTACGGCACTTATAAAATAAATCTCCATAACAAATTTAAAATACTTCCAGAGTTTCTATCCTTCCAGATACATATATTAAGAAATTTTTAGTATGTACGGGAGGCGACATGCCTCCTTTTTTAATAACTCACATTTTTTCCATGAGCAATTGATACATTTTGTATACACAACTCCATACCAAGTTTCAGTATTCGTCCACAAACACTTCCAGGGATATGTGGCAAGAAAAAGTCAATTTGTACAGGAAGTGCCACGCCCCTTTTTCTTATAACCCTAATCTTCTTCCATGAGTTTAGAATCGATTTTACATACCCCAGTACCAAGTCCCAGTACTCTACCATGAACACCTCTAGAGATATGCAGTATAAAAAAGTAAATTTGTACGGGAGGTACCATGCCCCCTTTTCGAATAAGGCAAATTTTTCTCCATGAATATGGAATTAAGTTTGTATGCACATCTCGGTGAAAAATCAATTTGCATGGGAGTTGCCACACCACCTTTTATAATAACTATCGTTTTCCTCCATGAGAATGGTATTAGTTTCACATACATACATACATACATATGTATTTCCATACCAAGCTTGAGTACTTTACCCCAAATATTTGAAGAGATATGCAATATGAAACTTTTAGTCAGTATGGGAGGTGCTATGCTTCCTCACCAAAAACGTCCATCTTTCTCCGTGAGTGTGAATATGATTTCACACAGTGTTGGCAAAATGTTAGTCTGATTAACGATTAAAAATTAACGATTAAAATGTTTATCGCGTTTGGCGATTAAAATTAATTAGTCGTAATCAACTGTACGATTAATGATTACATTTGTTAATCGCTAATCGCTGGCTGCGATTACGACTAATGAATCATTGAATTTCAATCCAGGTCATAAACCAACTGTGAGCAAAATTTCATTTTCAAACAGGTGGCAATTCTTAAAAAAGTAGCCCATTTTCCAATCTGGGTCATAAGCTATCTGTGTGCAAACTTTTATGCAAATCAGTACAGTCGTTCCCGCATATTAAATAAATTAAACTTTTTTAACAGGTGGCAACTCTTGAAAAAAAGTATATTAACCAATCTGGCCCATAAGCAAGCCCAAGCCAGGAACAGACGCACTACTTAATGAAATTAAAAGTAAGTACATGTCTTATTTTTCACAGAAGCTTGATTTTTAGATGCCTTATAATTTTCCTTTAATTTATAATCAAAGAAGCTGCGAATCTCCCAAGAACCTCCACGTAAATATATTTAGTGTTTAAAAAAGTAAAACCAGTCCTTTTTATATATTTTCATATTTTATATCTCATTATATTTAAAAAGGTCGGTGTTATGCAGACAAACTTTTGTTTGGCAAATTAAATGGCGGGTGCGTAATTTGCTCGGAGGTGGTTATGTCGAGCTTATTGTGGTTTTCTTGGCTATTGCCAACATGAAATTAATATTTTGTATGATATTATATAAGAAATCAACCGTGACCTAAGTTTTGAAGCTCCTACAGCATAAATTCATTTCACTGTTTTTCGGTATCACTGCAGTTTTTGTGTATAATAGCAAATACCTAAAATTTTGCGTATGGCAACACTACTTTTACAGCAGTTTAACCCAACAAAACTAGTTTGCTGTGAGCTCGCTCTCTCCGAATTTGCTGCAAGAACAATGGAACCACGATTGAGAGAATACAAAGGTTGCGCCGATCTCGGACCGCTATTCCTCTCTTAACGAATTTGACAGAATCGTTGTTTGCATGACGTCACACTGGTGCAACTTGTTTACGTTTTCCTTGCAACATTTTTTCTTCTTCTTCCATTCTTGCTCACGTTTTGGCATTTCTCTCTCGCAATAGCACCAGTGTGACGTCACACAAAAGTTATTCTCAAAAATCCTCTCTGATCGGCGCAATCTTGTATTCTATCATTCTTGCAATGGAACGTAGTTTGCCAAATAAAATTTCTGCAAAACACCGACCTCAAGGTCTTATTATGCATACTTCGCACAATGATTTGCAACAGAAATGTAACTTAAGAAAATGTGAAGCAAAATCTAAACTAAACAGAACGCTAAGGTTTTCAAAATTCTGCTAATTTATGGGTAATGGAATACATACATACAAAATTCATGCAAAGTACATAAGAGATTACAGTTTGAAGTTTATGCGAAGTTATGCGAAATATGCATAATCAGCCCATAAGAGTGTTGAGTTTCATAATTTAACACTTTCCATGAATGCAGGCTAAGCAATAAAAAATATGTAGTATTCGTATGCATATAAATGAAAGAATTAAGTTTTATTATACGTTAAATAATCTTTTTTATTAGTTTTAAACTGCAGTGTAGTTAGAAAATTTAGCGAAAATTTATTATTTACGACAGTTATATACCTGTAATATCTGCAATTCTTTCGTATAAAAAACATAGCTCAAATTATAACACAAAACTTTCATTATATTTTATTCATTAATGGTAAGCGTTCTTGCAAAACATTTTGTTAAACAATTTAAGCGTTTTAACGATAAAAACAAAATAAAACTGTTGTGTTATAATTCGTACTATATTGTTTACAGTGTGGAGAACGAAAGCAATCGCATATTCTACGAAACAAGCGACAAACATCGATGTTAAAATTCATCGGTTATAAAAACGATACATCGATGTTTTACCGATGTTTTAATAACTCATCTACTACACGAAATAAAATGTAGCCTGAAATACTTTTTAAACTCGAAAGAACTAGATTCATATATCCCCTACAAACCATAACTTTATACAAAACTTTGAAAAATTCAACACATTTTTATCTTAATTTTGAACTTTTTTATCTGAATTTTTAGAAAAAGCCGCTAAAAATCGCCTTGATTTTTAACGAATTGGTTTCGCTGACGGATTTTGCACATTTTACCTTTAAAGTAAATTTATTGTAGAGTTAAATGCGAAAGACCTTTTGCAAACAAATTTAAAAAATCAACGCCAGTTATTATAAATTGCTCCTTTTATATGAAAAAAAAACACAAAAGCCGCCAGAGAAAAATCATTAAAAATCTAAGCGATTTCTAGCCGCTTAAAACTTGCACCTGTTTTATTAGAATTACATACCCAGAATTTTTTTAAATATTCAGACTAAAAAGTTTAAAATGTAGATGAAAATTTGTCAGCATGCTCTCACGTTTGATCGTCAGTGTATGTATGTACATATATCGTCATGTATCGTCCAGCACAACATCCATGTTAACATCGATATTTTTAGACGAAACATCGATGTTTTGAAAACATTGATGCATCCTTTGCATCCCTAGCGAACGCAGGTAGGGGTTTTGGGGGTTCAATTGCATCGTATTGCAGATAGGCGCAACACTTCTTGTGACAGTTGCTTCCTGCGAATGCTCCTCCTTAAGCTTAAATCATATTTACGAAGTAAAACTGGGGAACAAAGATTAAATAGTTTAGCTTTACTTAACATCGTCAGAGATATGAAAGTAACGAACGAAGGAATATTGAATACAATTTTTTCTTTTAAAGACGAAGCAGTAATAAAGTATGTTTCTAATTTTTTCATGCATTCATATGCACTTTATTTATTTAAAAAAATGAAAATATAGACTTATTGGACCACATACAGCATATTTAGTGGAACTGATTAAAAAAGAAAAAAAAAAATTTATTAAAATTGCGTGCAAAATTTGTATGCGGATCCCGATTATTGCCTAAGAAAACAAAGCTAGAGTTGCGACAGAGTTGCATTGTCTTCAGTTTATCAAGTTTATTCAGTGAAATCGCTGGATAAATTTATCAGAAATGTGTAAACGAGTTTCCATACACAATTTACACAATTATAAATTTATACGGTTTACAATGCATTTATAAGGTTTGATGAATACCCTTATTGATTTATTGTTATGTAAATAACGTGTTTTCACAGTTAAATTTTTTTTATTCATCTCCTTCATAA
>NW_023458564.1:11337673-11341079 GCF_013731165.1 Rhagoletis pomonella | reverse complement strand
CTGACCGATTCTCAATACACTCAAATAGAAACCAATACACATAAAAACGCTGTAAAAATTTCCCTTCAATTTTAAGGCAGTAAACCAACGACCTTAAGTTAACATCAACCGAGGCCATATGTTGACAAGGGATGCAAAATCACAGTTACACAAAAGAACTTGTCAGATTTTTCAGAAATCCCTTCAATTCTGATGTAAAATATGATGCCAAAAAACTGCAGATCTCCCATTTGGATGGCCGGTCATATGACCGGCAGATGTCTCGTAGGATTCCCAGAGAGTTTTGCTTTACATAAAAATTTGTGCTCTTTTATTTTCATTTTGACTCACTTCAGTGTTGGTTCCTTTAATTCAAGTTGGCATTCGGTTTTTGGAATTTATTTAAGTTCTCAGCTAAAAAGTTTGTTTAAAAAAATACATATGTGTACATAGTGCTTGAAAATATCAAATTTTCCCTTACCTTAAACCTTTGGGAGTGGGCAAAAATGATGTTTTGTAATTTAGGCAGAATTAAATATGCGCTATCTGGGAAGACAATATCTACATGTAATATTTATTCTGTTTGTTGGCATTAATCCAAACACAAACGCATCTTAAGTGTCTTAACAGTGAAACAATTTCATATTTTCTAAGTTTGCGAATAAAACTTCACACTTAAAATTAAGACATTTATAACAAACATTTTATGAAGAAAATCCCTTATTCGTTTAAAATAAAAATAAGCGAAATCGGCCCAATTTCATACAACCCTGCCTGACATGAAAATTTTCTCCACGATAAGGCTAGTAACCATTTCTAACAGATTTTGGGTCGCTTAGTCAAAAATGGAAACATATATACGTATTTGAAATTTAAGAAAACAAGGCAAATAGCAAAATCGGCTAAAAACGGCTAATTTTTTTCTGCAAAACGGCTAACAAATCGGCTGCCGGCTAAATCGAAATTTCTCCGGCTGTTTGCTATCGCAACCGGCTAAATCTAGTCGGAAAACGGCTAAAATGGCAACACTGCTTATTATGCATACTTCGCACAACGATTTGGACCAGTGCAACAGAAATGTAACTTAAGAAAATGTGAAGCAAAATCTAAACTCAACAGATCGCTAAGGTTTTCAAAGTTCTGCTAATTTATGGGTACATACAAAATTCATGCAAAGTACACAAGAGATTACAGTTTGAAGTTTATGCGAAGTTATGCGAAATATGCATAATCAGCCCATAAGAGTGTTGAGTTTCATAATTTAACACTTTCCATCAATATACTTTATTGAATGAAGGCTAAGCAATAAAAAATATGTAGTATTCGTATGCATATAAATAAAATAATTAAGTTTTATTATAGGTTAAATAATCTTTTTTATTCATTTTAAACTGCAGTGTAGTTAGAAAATTTAGCGAAAACTTATTATTTACGACAGTTATATACCTATAATATCTGCACTTCTTTCGTATAAAAAACATAGCTCAAATTATAACACAACACTTTCATTATATTTTATTCATTAATGGTAAGCGTTCTTGCAAAACATTTTGTTAAACAGGTTAAGCGTTTAAACGATAAAAACAAAATCAAACTGTTGTGTTATAATTCGTACTATATTTTTTACAGTGTGGAGAACGAAAGCAATCGCATATTCTACGAAACAAGCGACAAACATCGATGTTAAAACACGTCGGTTATAAAAACGATACATCGATGTTTTACCGATGTTTTAATATCTCATCTACTACACGAAATAAAATGTAGCCTGAAATACTTTTTAAACTCGAAAGAACTAGATTCACATATCCCCTGCAAACCATAACTTTATACAAAACTTTGAAAAATTTAACACATTTTTATCTTAATTTTGAACTTTTTTGTCTGAATTTTTAGAAAAAGCCGCTAAAAATCGCCTTGATTTTTAACGAATTGGTTTCGCTAACGGATTTTGCACATTTTACCATATAAAAGTAAATTTCTTATAGAATTAAATGCGAAAGACCTTTTGCAAACAAAATTAAAAAAATCAACGCCAGTTATTATAAATTGCACCTTTTATATGAAAAAAAACACAAAAGCCGCCAGAGAAAAATCATTAAAAATTTAAGCGATTTTTAGCCGCTTAAAACTTGCACCTGTTTTATTAGATTTACATACCCAGAATTTTTTTAAATATTCAGACTAAAAAGTTCAAAATGTAGATGAAAATTTGTCAGCATGCTCTCACGTTTGATCGCCAGTGTATGTATATACATATATCGTCATGTATCGTCCAGCACAACATCGATATACATATTTTTAGACGAAACATCGATGTTTTGAAAACATTGATACATCGTTTGCATCCCTAGCGAACGCAGGTAGGGGTTTTGGGGGTTCAATTGTATCATATTGCAGATAGGCGCAACACTTCTTGTGACAGTTGCTTCCTGCGAATACTCCTCCTTAAGCTTAAATCATATTTACGAAGTAAAACTGGGGAACAAAGATTAAATGGTTTAGCTTTACTTAACATCGTCAGAGATATGAAAGTAACGAACGAAGGAATATTGAATACAATTTTTTCTTTTAAGACGAAGCAGTAAAGAAATTATGTTTCTAATTTTTTCATGCATTCATATGCACTCTATCTATATATATAAAATTAAGTGGCAAAACTTCCTGTTCGCATACTCCTCCTAGACGGCTTGCCCGATATCAAAGAAATTTTCAGGGGTGATTGGGGTCTGTGTGGAGGGTGCACATAAGAAATTTCATGTGTGTATCTTTGCACGTTTTGCAAAAACAAAAAAAAAAAATTAATTCTGTTTGGCTTTACGTGTTTTCTTCGGATTTCTATCATTCCTAGACGGCTTGCACGATTTCAATGAAATTTTCAGGGGTGATTGGGGTCTGTGTGGAGGGTGCACATAAGAAATTTCATGTGTGTATCTTTGCACGTTTTGCAAAAACAAAAAACAAAAAAAAATTAATTCTGTTTGCTTTACGTGTTTTTTTCGGATTTCTATCATTCCTAGACGGCTTGCCCGATTTCAATGAAATTTTCAGGGGTGATTGGGGTCTGTGTGGAGGGTGCACATAAAATGAAATTTTCAGAAGTGATTGGGGTCTGTGTGGAGGGTGCACATAAGAGATTTCTATCATTCCTAGACGGCTTGCCCGATTTGAATGAAATTTTCAGGGGTGATTGGGGTCTGTGTGGAGGGTGCACATAAAATGAAATTTTCAGAAGTGATTGGGGTCTGTGTGGAGGGTGCACATAAGAAATTTAATGTGTGTATCATTGCACGTTTTGCAATTAATTCTGTTTGGCTTTACGTGTTTTTTTGGATTTTTATTATTGTTTTGCCGCAAGATTGGCAGTCCTGCCTTTTACTAATAAATAAACAGAAACAGCTGGCGAATGTTTACAATTATTAAAAAA
>NW_023458564.1:11331638-11337573 GCF_013731165.1 Rhagoletis pomonella | reverse complement strand
TATATTTCTCGGAAAGCAACGCGTCAAGCAAAAGAACTTATACGATAAAAATTTTAACAGGCTTATTACAATAAGGGTACACTCATCCATGCGCCCAAGTTTCATATTTGGGGAATTGGGCAACTTTGCGCAGTGTGTTTCATGAGGAAAATTTTATATTTTGTGCAATTTCAGATATTTATTTGACAATGCTTAATTAAAAATGTGGAATAATTGAAACTCGAGTTTAAGTAAATATTTAAGTCCTAAGAAAAAGCGTTGAGCACAAATCAAAATGAAAGTAAACAAAATAGTTGATTGAGGATTGCGCAATACACTGCGCAAATTTGCGCCCTTTGCCTTTTTCTGCAAATGGCTTTCCGTAAAAATTTTGACATTTCATTTGCGAAGGATTTAAATTGCACAGTTTTCCCAGTTTGCGAGAGCTTTGCGCTTTTAAATGAGTACCCTTAATATATTATTAAAAATACTTACAGAAATTCTTGTTGGGAAAAAGCGACGAAAGGGCAATTCAAATGTTTGGAAACATTTTAAGCTGCACCCTGACAAAAAGAACGCCAAATGTTTGTCGTGTAAAAAAATGTACAAAACGAGCGGAAACACTACGAACCTCTTGGATCATCTTAAGCGGTCGCACCCTTTGCTTATTGAACCCACAAAGTCTGACCCCACACTAGAAGGCTATTTTCCAAAAAAATCCAATTCCACCTATGAAAGCAATTCCTCGCGGAAAGCAGAACTGGATTCAGCTCTCGCAAGAATGATTGCTTCGGATATACAACCGTTTCGTATAGTCGAAGACAAGGGGTTTAGGGAGTTCGTGCAGTGTCTGGACCCGCGGTATAAATTGCCATCCCGACCTACTATTCAAAATGTTCATTTGCAGAAAATATTTGATGATTTGGAGAAAAAATTGCAAGCTAACCTTAATAATATCGATAGCTGTGCTATAACTACAGATGGTTGGTCATCAAAGGCGAATGAAAGCTATATCACCGTTACGTGCCATTTCATAGACAGCGAATTTAAATTGCGATCGGTTGTTTTAGGGACATCGAAGCTTGCAAATGAACTGAATCACTCAGCTGAAAATATTTCACAATCACTGCGTGAGTGCCTAAACAAATGGAATATACTTGAAAAAGTTAACTACGTGGTTACAGACAACGCTGTTTCAATGCTTAAGGCTTGCGAACTTCTTGAGAAAAAAAATTTACCCTGTTTTGCACATTCCATCAATCTTGTGGTGCAAGATGCTTTGTCGACGGAAAAGGTCAAAGTAATTCTAACAAAATGCAAACGTATAGTGGCCTACTTTAAAAGCAGCACTATTGCTTATGCAAGATTAAGGAAGGAGCAGGGGGATGGAAAACAGTATAGCCTTATTCAGGAAGTGCCTACAAGGTGGAATAGCGCGTTTGCTATGATGCAACGAATTTTAGTCATCAAAGATGCAATATTTTCAGTACTTTTAAGCACACCAAAAGCACCACAGGTTTTTACAGCAGACGAGGTAGAGCAACTTGAAGATTTGTGTTTATTATTGGGACCATTCAACGCAAATACAAACATTATATCGGGGAACCAATACGTGACGATTTCGCATATAATTCCTATAGTCTGGGGTTTATATTCCACGATGTTGAAGTCGAAATGCAAATTGAAAACAGCTGTGGGATTAGACACATGTACGTACTTAGCCGAAAGAATTCACCAGAGGCTTTTTATTTACGAAACCAGAAGTGCTTCAAGGCTGGCTACCCTATTAGACCCGAGGTTTAAAAAGGAAGGCTTTCGGTCTGCTCAAAATGTATCACAAGCATTCGCTGTACTGGAAAATGAATTAGCTGAGGTGAAAAGAATTACTGCGTCGACATTGGAGGGCGACATACAGGAACCGTCAACATCTAAAAGTATGGAAGTACCTGAAATTTACGAATTTATGAAAGAAAAACTTTCCTGCAAAATAAAATCAAATAGAGCCGATTCTGTTATCGCTTTACGTGAATATGCGGAAAAGCCCAATGAACCTTTAAATTCAGACCCATTGGAGTACTGGAAGGTTGGTAATACTTCAGATAATGCATTGCCTATATGTATTATTAACAATATGTCTACATTTCAGACTAGAACGTCTGATATGCGACATTTACAAATTTTAGCACTCAGGTACCTCTGCATTCCAGCTACTTCAAGCGAATCGGAACGAATGTTCAGCAAGGCTGGGGCCGTAATATCCGACAGGCGTACTAGACTTAAAGAAAAAAATGTAAACATGCTCCTTTTTATAAACAAAAACTCATGGATGATCTCGTGAATACGTATTGTTAAAGAAGTTCGTTGTTTTCCACTTTTCTGTTAAGTTTTTATACACACCTATGCCTAAAATATTAGAAACACGAAATTTTGACCAGTTTTTACTATTTTTTTCGTTAGTTTTTTTTGTATACGGTTCATTAATTTTTTATAAATGTATAGCTCGTATAGACCAATAAATCTAAGTTTCAAACTATGTACAAAAATTTGAAAAATTCAAGAAAGCATCAAAATTTCGAACTTTTTTAATCAGAATTTTAAGAATAACTTTTGGTAGTCGATTATATTAGTATAATAAAGTGCAAGTTTGAAACCTGCTGAAAATGACTTTGAATATAGGCTTTTTTTTTGCTGACAGTGTCACGCATTTCCTTCCATACAAAGTATGTTCGAAACTGTTTTATATGGGAGAAAGTGCGCAACACCACCAGCAAAAAGAAAAAAATTATCAAAAATCTACGCAATTTTTTGCCGACTTCAAACTTGCACTTTGTTATAAAAGTTTGAAATTTTGATGCTTTCTTGAATTTTTCAAATTTTCGTACATAGTTTGAAATTTAGATTTATATGGTCTTTGTTATATAACGAGCTATACATTTATAAAAAATTAATGAACCGTATATAAAAAATTTAACGAAAAGAATAGTAAAAACTGGTCAAAATTTCGTGTTTCTAATATTTTGGGCATAGGTGTACATGTGAATGTGTTTCTGAATGTACATACATACATAAGTACAAAAATAAATATGAATTTATTGGCAGTTAAAAAATTCTTTCTAGGAACCATTTAAATACGATAGTACTATCGATAGTACTATCGATAGTTTATTTTTTTGGAGACTATCGAAGACTATCAATAGTTTTTTTAAACTATCAAAAACTATCGATGGTGCCACTATCGATAGTTTTGCAACTCTATGCAAAACCCTTTTGCAATGGCAGTAAATTGTGAAAAAAGAATTGTACGTTATAGGCAAAAGCAATGTGAATATTAAACTTTTTTTTATTAAACTGAAAGTTATTTTCGAGATAACTAGCAACACTCGACAAAAAATCGTCGGCTTTCTTTTTAAATAATTTAAGCTCATCATATTATCGTAACTGGCACAAAAATGACCCGGCGATATGCCCATAAAACGATTCATCTTTTTGTTGTTTTAACTTCTTTGGCACATCAAACATTATCTGCAGCATGTCGACTATAATTAAATTATTTTCTTCTTACTTTTTACAGTACACAGTTTAATATGGTAGACAGACGGAGAAAATTAATTTGAATTAATAAGCATAAATGCAAATTAAAATTTTACCCTTACAGACGGCAGTAATGCGAATAAACCAGCCGCAAGGTCGTGGGTTCGAGTCCTACGGCCGGTATACTTTTTTTATTTATTTTTCATTCTTTTTTTTATAAGTTTTATATTTTTTTACGTTACTTTCAGTTAGTTGTTGTTGAATTTTTAACAAAATTCATATCTAAAAATTAAAATTAACTAATAGTAAAATAAGAAATGTGATATAAAATAAAGCAAATGAAAATAAAATAAAGTAAAATGAAATATATAAATAAAATAATATAAAATAAATAATAAAAACAAAAAATTTTTCGCAATCGCTCCAACCGAGTATCGAACCTGGCAGCTACAGGCTTGTAGCTCGCAACTCTCACCACTCGGTAGAGTTGTCAAACTATCGATGGCACTATCGATAGTATCGATAGTTTCAATTTTTTTAGACTATCAATACTCATTGATAGTTTTTTCTTATACTATCGAAAATATCGATAGTTTAGTAGGACTATCGATCATCTCTACCAATTATTTTGAAATTATTTAAATTTTCTAATTTTAATTAAAAATTTGGTTTTTTAGTGTGATGCCGACGTCATATTCAAATATGCACGCATTTAGGCCAAAATACATGCATATGTTAATCGTAAATTCTGTTTTGTTTGTATAACTTGTGTTTGTTTTTGAACTTTCTAAAAAGAGAAGTATTTTGGCTAAGCATTTACTTAATTTTGAATGATTATAACATTTATAAAATAATATTTATTTCACTATGATCCTGTAAAACAAAGCAACCTAACTGATTTAGCGCTATCGATAGTGCTATCGATAGTTTTGTTTTTTCGCGACTATCGTGAATATTGATAGTTTTTCTGAAAACTATCAAAACTATCGATGGTGTGACTATCGATAGTTTGACACCTCTACCACTCGGCTACCGCGTACGCGGAACTCGACTGCTTCGTTTGCTTTCTTGTACAACAGACAACAACTGGCCGTTTTTACCAGTGTTGTCATCGAAATTTCCCCGGATCCGAGTTAATTCCCAAAAATTTCGTGCATTTGTTCGGCTGCTTATGCTCATTTTAAAGAGGAAAATGCATGAGTTAAAGCAAATTAAGGCTGGTTATGCAAATAATCGAGCCCGTTTGTCTACCGTATAAGGAAGTTATAAAGCGAATTGAAAATTCGGTACAAATCAGTACAAATTTTGAAAAATCAGGACATTAGCGTACTGATTGAAGAAATGAATAAAATCAGTACAAGAGTTGAAAAATCAGTACTGTACTGATAAAATCAATACGTCTGGCATCCGTAAACAAAGATTACAGTGGAACCCGCTTAAGTGCCCCCCCCCCGCTTAAGTACCTAACCCGCTTAAGTAACCAACATTTTTGGACACCGCGAATTTTTTAATATAATCTGAAGAAAATCCCTCTTTTAAGTATCTCCCCGCTTATTAACCCAACCCGCCTAAGTACCTAATTTTTTCGTGCCTGATTTACAATTTTACTTATTATTTTCCCCTTTTAAGTGCTCTTTTAAAATTCCTTAAGATATTTACGTATTTTGAAATTCAGTAGCAGCGTTACACACCTTCGGTACAAAATTCTAAAAAATCAATGGTAATATTTAGCTACTTGAAACTTGCACATTATTACAATAAAACTGAATGGGCTATAAAACTGTATACTCAAAAACACTTCTGGGAAAAAAATTTAAAATTCTGGTGAATTTTTTTCTTTAAGTGTTCTATAAAATCTTAAGCTTAGGTTTATATGGAATTTGTTAGGGAATGAACTGTATTTTAATTGAAAAATCTTGAATAATGCTACGGTCTTGGTTTTAAACTACGTATACTTTATTAAATGTTCATGTTTTATTCAAGGATTTATATATTTATGTAAGTTAACAAAAAAATGTAACTACATCAACAATTATGTTCGCTTAAGTACCCGCATTGAGGTACTTAAGAGGGTACTTTTAAGTACCCAACCCGCCTAAGTACCTCAAAAAGCTGAAATTTTTCGTGAGGTACTTAAGAGGGTTTTACTGTATATGACTTTCTTGTATGTTTTGTACTTAGTTTTCACTTGCTATGTTTGGTTTTGTTCTTCATCGAGAATTTCATGCACATTTCACCAAAGAGGTTATCTTGCTAATATTATAAATGTGAAAGTTTGTATGTTTGGATGATTGGGAAGTCATCACGCGGAAACGACTGAACGGACGTGCATGAAATTTGGTACGCAGATAGCTTATGGGCCAGATTGGTTAATAGGCTATTTTTTTAAGAGTTGCCACCTGTTAAAAAAGTTTAATTTATTTAA
>NW_023458564.1:11330192-11331628 GCF_013731165.1 Rhagoletis pomonella | reverse complement strand
ATAACATTTCGCACAGAGATAGCTTATGACCTATGTTGGAAAATAGGCTACTATTTTAAGAGTTATCACGTATTAGGAAAGTTTAATTAAATTAATATGCGTAAATGACTGAACTGATTTGCATGAAAGTTTGCAAGCAAAATAAGGCACTAAAAAAGACAGAAAATACGAAGAACAATCAAAAAATATATTTTTATTAGAAATGTTTATATTACAAGTAAAAAGAGAAAAACTATGAACTAGTTTCATTATATGAAAAATTTGTACTTTGAATCTTTGACTATTTTATCCTTTCGAGTCTCTAACTCATAAAACTTTAATCTGTATAGTTGTAGTAACATTGAACCACAAGATGCATTTTGAAGTTTTCGGGCAGCATTTTCATTCGATTTTCGCGAAGAAAAGCCTTGAATGTACTAAATGTGCGCTCGACGTAAGTTGATACAAGTGGAGCCCAATTTAAATATGGAACGTTTGAAACCTTCATATTATCAGAAATAAGGGCGTTTTCCTCGCCCTTTACAATTTTATCCACACCCCTTATTGTCTTCAAGCCTACGTTCGCTGAGAAAACGGCTTTGAATTTTTTCAACACCAATTTGGCAAGAGGGCCCTGCGCTTCTATAAGCCGCATGGGCATGTATGTGTATATTTTTTAATCTAAAAAAAAAAAAAATGTAAATGATATAATCACTTTTTCAAAGCTAGAAAAGGCAAAAAAAAGGCAAATATCTTAAAAAAGGCAAAAAAAAGGCAAATATCTTAAAAAAGGCAAAAAAAGGCAACATCAAATGTGTATATATGGAATCAGGGAAAGCTAAATCGTGGACATTCTTAATCGAATATACTCTATCTCTTTAGCAGAAAAAAAGGCAATTTCCATAAAATCCGTTCCCTGCTTATGACCTAGACTGGAAAATAGGCAACTTTTTTAAGAATTGCCACCTGTTTGAAAATGAAATTTTGTTCAAAGATGGTTTATGACCTGGATTGAAAAATAGGCTACTTCCTTAACCGGTTTTCCGATCAGAACGAAATTTAGTACACTTACTACGGATTTCGGAAGGATGGTCTTAGATTGAAAGTAAGTCCGATAACTCAAGGTCCCTCCCATACAAATTGGAATTTTCATATTTCATACATATCTCTGGAAGTATTTGTGCGACAGAACTGAAACTTGGTATAGTGATATGTATGTGAAATCAATGATGGCATTGATCGATTGATGTTAGATATAATAAGTTAATTCGATTAAATTCAAACTGATTACAGTTAATCATGATTAATTTTAATCTGGCTAAACAGTTAATCGTAACCGCGATTAAAAAATTAATTTTTAATCATTAACTCTTAATTTGATCAAGTAGGTTTGGTGATTAATTGAGTTATGCTGGAATTTCCCTGTGCACACAAAGCAAGTTAATCTGGTATGGCTA
>NW_023458564.1:11319988-11330092 GCF_013731165.1 Rhagoletis pomonella | reverse complement strand
TGACGATGAAGCAACTATGATTGGACGACCAATGTGCAGTAAGCCTTTCAAAGTTTTTGCGTAGTTGAAAAAAAAAAAATTTAAGCGATGAGGAATTATATATGAAGTCCTTAAATAGTGGTACTTTTCCACATTAGAAAAAATATGTAATTTTGTTCAAACGAAGCAACTGAGAGGATCTTAAAGGCGCTGGCTAGAGTCAGACCGATGCCAATTTTTTTTTCAGGTACCGATGCCGATGCCGATTAATCGGCTTATGGGGAAAGAATCGGCCGATGCCGATGCTGATTCCATAAAAAATTACAAATAAATGTATAATTCATAAAATCAGTTCATTTCACGGAGTTAAAAAAAAAACAAAAGAAAAGAAATAATTGAATTAATTGGCTTATTATGCAACATTACATACACATGTATGTACCTACATACATATGTATGTGTAAAAATATATGTACATATATCACATTTATTTACATTACATAAAACAATTTTTTATGGTGCTAAGCAAAAAATATTTAGGAACATAAAATTTCATTTCGTTTTGTATTAAAATACACTCTTTTGCACTCAATGCATAAGAACTTATATGCTAGGTATGTATGTACATACATATAGTGATCCACAAAATAAAAGTATTGCAATATTTTGACCGATTTCGTCTTTTTTATTTAATGTTTATTATTTTTTTTATAAAAAATTAGAAAAATTCTACTTATTTTCACCAAAATTTCAAACTCTTTAATCAGAATTTTGGTATGCAGTTTTGCAGACCATTTCATTCTAGTATAATGAAGTGCAAGTTTCAAGCTGCTATAAAATCCCGTTAATTTTTGGCCATTTTTTTTGCTGGCAGTGTTCTCCATATAAAAGAAAATTGTCGCACATACTTTTGTATGGAAAAAACGTAAAACACCTTCAACAAAAAAAAAATCTTTTTTGTGAGTTGTCTGCAAATGTTTTTTAATGTGGGCTGGCGCTTCACCTGAACATTTGAAAAGAAATTCTAAAGAATCGGCAAAGAATCGGCGAAAAAAGGCCAAGGCCGATGCCGATGCTGATGCCGATGCTCAATTTTGTGCCGATACTAGCCGATGCCGATACCGATGGCGATTAATCGGTCGGACTCTAGCGCTGGCCAATGCAGGCTTCCTTTTCACTCCTTACTTACTTTAATTTGCTTTGATTTACTTCAGAAACTCGTTTGGCCGAATGGCGGCATGGAACGCTGTCAAAACTACCAGCTGTGTAATTAAATTAAATCGTCCCTTACATAAAAATAGTTTTCCCACAAAATTCCAAAAAATTAAAAAAAATAAAGACAAAACAATCTTTTCAGTTTTATTTTTAAATTATGGCGAATTAATTTTTGCATTTAAAAGTAATGCTAATAATTATACATATATAAATATATGTAATAATAATAATAATAATAATAATAATAGATTGGCACTTACACATATGTTAGTGTTTGGCCGAGCTTCTCTTCCGATATGTGGTGTGCGCCTTGATGTTGTCACACAAAGAGGAGGGACCTACAGTTTTACGCCGACTCCGAACCTCGATTGTATTTTTATTAGAAGCTGTTTTTCATGGCAGAAATACACTCGGAGGTTTGCCATTGCCTGCCGAGGGACGACCGCTTGAACCCAGGCGCTGATGAGTGAAAGGGCGCACTGCTTACCACTACACCACAGCGGCCGACAAATATAAATATATGTACATTTATTAAAAACAAAAAAAAATCCAATATTTCAGGAGACTACATCATAAATATCGCTAGCTTTGTGTGAAAAGTTGCTTAGTCCACATTTTGTGAAACCTCATATTTTGATAAAGGAAGCAAAAGAAATAAAGCTACTTGTTTTATTTTTTCTCGTTTATATTCAATGAAAGGCAAATTTTCCAAAAGAGGACCCGAAAATCCGTTAAGGCCACAATCGAAATCTTTTAATAAAGACCGAGTCCGTCTGATTCGTATGGAGTTTTGCTTTGCTTTAAACACGCAAAATGTTGCATTCAAAGTTCGTGTAAAATTTTTAAAAATGGGCTTGGCAACTTCTCAGCCAGCGATATGTTAAATATAAATATGGAGCCATAGAATAATTTTTATTAAACTTTGATTTACTTATATTATATATATTTTTTAAATTACGAAAGCAAATTTTTGTTCATGAAAGTGTTCAGCAGTTTGCTTGAATTTATTTAGAATCGGAACATACCTCTTTGTCAAAAGCCTACAAAACGCTTTCAAATAAAACATTTGACTATTTCAAACTTTGGGACGCATAAAGCAAGTGAAGAAAAGCTGTCATTTGGCCAGCCTTCATACGTATTAGTATATTCCAAATAACTTTTGACAGTTCTCAAAGCGAAACAAGCAAAGCAAGTCTGCATTGGGCCAGTACCTTAAATATAAAGTTTGCGTCCTGGCGCAAACAGAGAAACCGGCTTCTAATTCAAATTTTTTAAAGTGAACTTCATAGTAGAAGTAATTTTAAAATGAAATGTATAGAATTCTTTGACTATTTCAACCCTGAAGGTCGAAATGATCTAACTATTGTCGTACTGGCAACCCTATCTTTGTTATTGTTTATAGTGTTGCAATATCTATGCATGAATATCATGTGCAGTGAATAGAAATAATGATAGTGATGATATTTTTAACTAATATGGTTACGGGTAGACGGAGAAACGGAGACTTTAAAGGCCGAACTATATGACTATTTTATTTATAGGAACGAGCTCAAATATCATTTGGTCTACTCGTCAAAGCCTTTATGAAATAATGAAAAACTCTGGCTGCGATCAATTCAATGATAGATTTAACGTTTTAACGGGACAAATGAACGATCGCATCAGGCCATCTGATGAAAATTTAAATGAATTTAATGAAAAGATGAGATATTCTATCTCTGAGTTCAAAATTCGTTGGAATATGTACTGTAGTCACGAAGAACGCTTTTTTTAAGCAAACAAAAGTTAGCTTGAGTCCTCTACAGGTTTTCCATGCAAAAAAAATAAAAAATAAACGTCAATTGCCAGAAAGGCTCTAGAGGCGCGAAAAAGATTTTAAGAGCTACAGAGAACATTTTTCTCGCAAGGGCAACAGATAAAAGACGAATGAAGATATATTCAATTGACTTTTGATTAGTTCCGACCCAGTTGTATCAAGTATGAGAAAACTACCCAAAAAATTGCAGGATTTGCCGAAAAAAGCACAACAGGTGTTAATTATGAAGCCTTATAGCGATGATGAAGATGTTGATATTGATGACAATGACGCAAGCGAAGATGATGATTATTTTTATTAAAGGTTATAATTCTAAATTACTTTCTAGGCTTAACAAAAACATGTAGATAATTGTTGAAGAGAAAATTTGAACAATTCGTATTCGTTATCATATAAAAAATTACCTAAAAAGTGATGTTGTGGGTGATGTTGGTGATGAAAATAGTAATGCAGATAATGATGAAGATAATTATTATAATGATAGAAGTGGTGTTTAACTTGTAATAAATGATGATTAGGATTTTAACAAATTATCATTAATAATAAAAATTATTTATGGAAGAAACAACTAAATTTTAACTTTTCTCGCTCTTTGGTAACGCCATAAAAAACTACGTAAAAACAAATTCCCACTAAACTATTTTCGGATTTGTTTTTTTACTTCATTTTGTGCTAGTTATACAAATACATAAAAATATTTTACATTAACCCTCTAGTAGGCTGAACCGCCTTCAGACGGTCGTTAACTAAACACGTATTTAGTGCACCTATAATAATTTTTTCCTATATTCGAAATGCGCGATCTTTAGAAAAAAAGCGTACCTTTACGACGATGTAAATTTTAATCCGTTATGTCAATCTGTTTTATTTTAATCGGCAGTTGAATCACAGATTGTGAAAGGCTCGGTTAAAATTAATTATTTCTTGCTATTAAGTAATTTCGTAATTAAAGAAACTTTCAAAAAAATTCAGTGGGTTTCGTAGTTAAGAGCACAGTATTTTGATATAAAATTTATAATTATGTCACCATTCGAAATGGAGAAAATTGCTTTCGAACACAGACCGTCTACAGACCGGCTTGCCGACATATAAAAACCCAGTTTGCATTTTGGACCGTCTGCAGACCGGATTGCCGGTTCGTAGGTCAACATTCTGTAAGAGAAAGCTGAAAATACGTCAAAGTATATCGGCGAGCCCGTCTCCAGACGGTCTTGGTTTTTCTCCCCTGTAGGAAAAAGTTACTGTCACAGATCGAAATGGACATAATTTTTGGATTTCTCGTGCTAAAATCACCCATTCCTGAATTTTTCAACTCATAGAAAAATTGGCCTACTAGAGGGTTAAATGTACGTATGAATTGATCTCCACTTTCAGGGTCGATTACCCCACTGTGCGGCATGCGTATGAAGCCAACTCAATTTCCAATTTTTGTTCTGCGTGACATTTTGATTTGACTTTTCGCTCAATGAACTCAAATGCAAACGCATGCAAGCCAATTTCGGGTGACGCAAAAAAACAAATTCGACGGCATGCGTACCAAAACGCAAGCCGCGAATATTAGGTTAGCCTGTTAGCTATGAACAAACCAAAAATGTGGCTGGATAAAACTCTTCATGCCCTATTTTTTGTAAATTTTTTACTTAAAGACCTCGCTTCAAAAGGAAAAATCATGCGTTGTCCTTAAATTTAAGACTTTTTTATTCGCTGAATAAGTATAAACACACGTCGAAATGTACATACATTTAAGTATGTATTGTAAAGGATGTACAAATTTCTTTTGTTTTTGTAAAACAAGAAAAATAAATAAAAGCACATTATACGTCCCAAAAAATTAGTTTTAATCAAGGCAATCAATTAGTAGCATTAGAGCAAAAACAACATGTATGTGTATTTCGTTCTTGCTTACCAAAAAGTGTTCTGATTTATTTCTTTTAAATCAAAGTGTGCTATGTGAAATACAAAAACAAAATAAGAAAATAAAAAATGGAAATTGGAAAATATAAAAAGTGCTGCAAATTTTTTTCTTAGTAAATTAGTTTGCTTCTCGAAGCATTGATCTATCCTTTGCAAGGCTCAGTAATCAGCGTTTGTGCTGCTGAGTTGTGTGAACGTTCCAAAAGCTGCTGTTCAGTCTCTTTTTTTTGTTTGGAAAAGGGTTTCACATGCAAATAGATTTTAACAATTTAGAATATTTATGAGAAGAAATTAAAAATATTTGACATTTTAGAGAGCAAATAATTCAAAAAATATCAAATCAGCTGCTCTACTGATACTACCTGATCAATGTGCCTTGGTTTCATTGTATATTTGATAAATATTTGGATTTTGTTAAGATGTTTATTTAAGAAAAAAGTTTTTCTTATTTGTATTTATTTTTGGTTGTGAAGTAAGAGCGATGCGGATAATTAATAATATTAATGTAAGTTCAAATGAATCTCTTTTCCGATTTGAGTTATCATTCTTACAAACACCCTTTTAAAGTTTCAGTAAAAAAATTGTTGAAAATTCGGAAAAAAAGGAATTGAATCGAATTTGCACCACCAAATTTCGAAGCGAATAATCTAATGGTTGCACTGAAAATAAAATTTCGTAAAAGTGCTACGAAAAACTTTCGTAGTCTTGGTTTTTGTACAATGTGCGAAACTTTTTCTTCTTCTTTATTGGCGCTGTAACCGCCTAAGCGATTTTGGCCGAGTCCAAAACAGCACGCCAGTCATATCTCTTCTGTGCTAACTGACGCCAATTGGAAATACCAAGTGAAGCCGCCAAGTCCTTCTCCACCTGGTCTTTGCAACGCAGAGGAGGCCTTCCTCTTCCTCTGTTACCAGCATCGCGGGCCGCGTTGAGTACTTTCAGAGCAGGGACGTTTCTGTCCATTCGAACGACATGGCCAAACCAGCGGAGCCGCTGAATTTTATTTCGCTCCACTATGTCTATATCGTTGTAAAGCTCATACAGCTCATCGTTAAATCGTCCTCGGTATTCGACATCGCCAACGCTTAAAGTTCCGTAAATCTTTCGCTGAATCTTTCTCTCGAAAACTCCAAGAGCCGCTTCATCAGATGTTTTCATTGTCCATACACCAGCACAGGCAAGATCAGTGACTTATAGAGTATGATCTTTGTACGACGAGAGAGGACTTTACTTCTCAATTGCCTACTCAGTCCAAAGTAAGTCTCCGTTGGATTTCAAGGCTGACATTATTATTGTTGTTGATGCTACGTTTGCCATGGTCATCAAAAAAAGCGGGTCTTATCCGAGGCTTGTTGGAATTTTTCTTTCGGCGGGGTCTTAACGTGGCGGGACCCAAGCCCAACTTGAAGCTTGGGTGTTTGGTTGCTACCCAGAGGATACGTGGATAAATATATATAAAGAATCACTTCTGGTGTACTGACGATTAAAAAATCTGATCGAGAAGTAATAATCATTTTCATTTGTTTATAAAATTAAAAAAAAAAACAGAAGTTAAATACTTTATACAAAATAATGATTATTTGAAAAATTGAGACAATCAGGCTAAAGCGTGCCTAATTAGTAAGATACATGCCATGAATCAGTGGATAATAAATAATTACTGAATTCATCAAAAAAAAGTTAAAAACAACAACTTTTGTAAAAATTCGAATTTTGCAAAATTGTTCAAATTATATTTTTTTTATGGTTGTAAACGAAATAAAGTGATTGGTTCGAAAAAATCTTGACCATCCAATTTTGGGTGGCCCACTTGAGAGATTTTCACTCTATAGAAATACAAAATTCCAGCATTTTGCAAAAAATTATACAAATTCTGCAAAGTTCCACCAAAGTTTCAAACTTGTATCTAGAATTCTTACAAGAAAAAATTGGCATTCTGTTTTGTACCCCATTAAATTTTAGAACAATAGTGAGCAAGCTTCAAGTTGGTGAAAAAATCCCTTGATTTTTGACATGTTTTTTTTTCGGTGTCATGCATTTTCTTCCATACAAAGTACGTTCGAAATTTTAATTTTTTCTTAGCAGCTAGGAATTTGAAATAATAAATAATTTAGTTATGTAACTGAAAAAATAGGAGTGGTTTTACTTCTTAGATTAATGTCTTAAATTTTCTTTTTAAACCAATATTATTCAAAAAACTATCAGTTTTTGTAACATTGAGTGCCCACCGCAGGCTGGTGATCAGGACGAATCCATTTGTTAAAAGTCTTGCACCACTTTTTGTGGATGGACTTAGAGCTCTGGTACAATAGGTGAACCGACCAACTAAAATTTTGTATTACATCGTGCTGTACCTCTTGAGATGCTCCTAAGAGCTTCCCTATTCGAAATTTTAGTTGTTAGAGAAGTGTTTCAATGGCTGTACAGCGATTGAAAGCGGGTTTCAAAAAATTGAGGGACTATTCTTGTAAAAAGTTATCCGTGAAATTGACATTCATTTGGTTGATTATGAGAGTTTCGATTGCAACAATGTTCATCAAATCGAAAAATATTTTAAATGGCTATCGGCGGCAGTTTCTAAGAACACTGATGCACCGCATATGCAAAGTAACCAAAAAAAGGGATTTGCTGGATAAAAATACAATACAAAATTAAATATTAAAGCTGTGGATATATGCTTTTAAGCATACAATGTTTTTAACATCACCTGCGTTTAGTTATCTACTAGCTTTTACCCGCGGGTTTCACCCCACGTTTTTATACAAATATGAAAAATAATTCAATGATGTTATATATTATTTCTGTGCCCATTTTATTATATGTAGCTCGTTATTTTTTAAGCGAGTTAAGGTAATTAGGCCGTTTAAAACTGTGAAATAATAAGATCTCGTCTGCGCGCTAGGCATACAAAAGATATCAATCCCTCTAAGTTTAACTTAAAATGGTTCCAGGGATACGACGCGTGAACGTGTAGCCTTCTTGGAGGTGCCACGGCGAGTTCTAATATTTTCAACTCAAATTTAGTAACCTGGCCTTGATAAAATACCACTTCTCATTACTGTAGCAAATGCCCCAAGAGGTATATATGCATCATGAGAGCTTTAGATTATAAGGCCGAACCCGGCTCTCCCTTTTCCATTAAATGAAATTTTTTCTGTCAGTACGGCACTTATAAAATAAATCTCCTTAACAAATTTAAAATACTTCCAGAGTTTCTATCCTTCCAGATATATGTATTAAGAAATTTTTAGTGTGTATGGGAGGCGACATGCCTCTTTTTTTAATAACTCACATTTTTTCCATGAGCAATTAATACATTTTGTATACACAACTCCATACCAAGTTTCAGTATTCGTCCACAAACACTTCCAGGCATATGTGGCAAGAAAAAGTCAATTTGTACAGGAAGTGCCACGCCCCTTTTTCTTATAACCCTAATCTTCTTCCATGAGTTTAGAATTGATTTTACATACCCCAGTACCAAGTCCCAGTACTCTACCATGAACACCACTAGAGATAATAAGAGAGTATAAAAAAGTAAAATTGTACGGGAGGTACCATGCCCCCTTTTCGAATAAGGCAAATTTTTCTCCATGAGTATGGAATTAATTTTGTATGCATATCTCGGTGCCAAGTTCCAGTCCTCTGCAATAAACACCTCCAGAGACATGCGGCATAGAAAAGTCAATTTGCATTGGAGTTGCCACACCACCTTTTATAATAACTATCATTTTTCTCCATGAGTATGGTATTAGTTTCACATACATACATACATATGTATTTCCATACCAAGCTTGAGTACTTTACCCCAAATATTTGAAGAGATATGCAATATGAAACTTTTAGTCAGTATGGGAGGTGCTATGTCTCTTTACCAAAAACGTCCATTTTTCTCGCTGGCTGCGATTACGATTAATGAATCAATGAATTTCAATCCAGGTCATAAACCATCTGTGAGCAAAATTGCATTTTCAAACAGGTGGCAATTCTTAAAAAAGTAGCCCATTTTCCAATCTGGGTCATAAGCTATCTGTGTGCAAACTTTTATGCAAATCAGTTCAGTCGTTCCCGCATATTAAACAAATTAAACTTTTTTAACAGGTGGCAACTCTTGAAAAAAATAGTCTATTAACCAATCTGGCCCATAAGCAAGCCCAAGCCAGGAACAGACGTACTACTTAATGAAATTAAAAGTAAGTACATGTCTTACTTTTCACAGAAACTTGATTTTTAGACGCCTTATAATTTTCCTTTAATTTATAATCGTGAAGGAAACAAACATCAAAGAAGCTGCGAATCTCCCAAGAACCTCCACGTAAATATATTTAGTGTTTAAGAAAGTAAAACCAGTACTTTCTATATATTTTCATATTTTATATCTCATTATATTTAAAAAGGTCGGTGTTATGCAGACAAACTTTTGTTTGGCAAATTAAATGGCGGGTGCGTAATTTATGTCGAGTTTGGCACAGAGTTGCACGCTTATTGTGGTTTTCTTGGCTATTGCCAACACGAAATTAATATTTTGTATGATATTATATAAGAAATTAACTGTGCCCTAAGTTTTGAAGCTCCTACGGCATAAATTCATTTCTCTGTTTTTCGGTATCACTGCAGTTTTTGATTTGTTGTAAAATTTTTGCGTATGGCAACACTACTTTTGCAGCAGTTTGACCCAACAAAACTAGTTTGCTGTGAGAGTCGCCAAACTCGCTCTCTCCGAGAATAATAAAATTTCTGCATAACACCGACCTCAAGGTCTTATTATCAGTGTTGCCAGAACTTTTTGGACGAACCGGCTAAATTGGCAAATAAAACCGGCTAAAAACGGCTAAAATGTTTCAACTAAATTTCACATGTTTTATTTAAATAAATCACGAGTAAAAAGACTATTTCTTGGAGAGAAGTTACAAATTCGATCCGGAAAAAATTTTGCCAGCAAGAATTTGCAATCAGTTAACAACAGATGATTGTGGCACATGGTTGGATTTTTTGTCGACGATAATTTGAATAAACAAGTTCGTGAAATTTAAAAATTTACAAACTGGAGCGATTTTAAAATGAAAAATGTAAGTTAATACTTGTTTACTTAATTAATTTAGTTAATTCCAATGATTTGAAAGCTACTCGGCAAAAAAAAACTGTATTCTTAATCGGAATGCAATCTCAACCAGAGTTGA
>NW_023458564.1:11318742-11319888 GCF_013731165.1 Rhagoletis pomonella | reverse complement strand
CGACAATTTTCTTTTATATATAGAACACTGCCAGCAAAAAAAATTGCCAAGAATTAACGGGATTTTATAGCAGCTTGAAACTTGCACTTCATTATACTAGAATAAAATGGTCTGCAAAACTGCATACCAAAATTCTGATTAAAGAGTTTGAAATTTTGGTGAAAATAAGCAGAATTTTTCTAATTTTTTTGCAAAAAAATAATAAACATTAAATAAAAAAGACAAAATCGGTCAAAATATCGCAATTCTTTTATTTTGTGGACCACTATATGTATGTGTACATACATACCTAGCATATAAGTTCTTATGCATTGAGTGCAAAAGAGTGTATTTTAGTACAAAACGAAATGAAATTTTATGTTCCTAAATATCTTTTGCTTATCACCATATAAAAAGTGTTTTATGTAATGTACATAAATGTGATATATGTACATATATTTTTACACATACATATGTATGTATGTACATACATGTGTATGTAATGTTGCATAACAAGCCAATTAATTCAATTATTTCTTTTCTTTTGTTTTTTTAACTCCGTGAAATGAACTGATTTTATGAATGAATACATTTATTTGTAATTTTTTATGGAATCGGCATCGGCATCGGCCGATTCTTTCCCCATAAGCCGATTAATCGGCATCGGCATCGGTACCTGAAAAAAAAATTGGACTCGGTCGGACTCTAATTTTGAGTTTAATTAAGTATGTACATACCAGGGCCGGCCGCAGGATTTCTCTTTAGGGGGTTTTTATGTAAAGTCATTCGTAACAGTCAAGAATATCATTGTTCTTTTAAGAGTTGTCGTAAATGAGCGTGTAATACATAATTGGAGAATTATAAGAGAATGACATATGTGTAAAGCAGTGTTGTCACAAAAAAATTACCAAATTCCTCAAAAACAAATAAAAAATCCTCAAAATCCGAAAAAATTACTCAAAATTTTCTTATTACAGATATGAGTATTGTGTACTATTTACAGGTACCAAGTATAAAATTTATTACATTCTCCAATTCAATTGGAACATTTGTTTTTGCGGCGCAAACAAAGTATCACCGCTATTTTGTACGCCTTGCTTTGTATATAATATTGCTGTAACTATATCAGTGCTCAATCTGGTCCTGAAGTCAGTCCTACTCATTTTT
>NW_023458564.1:11317724-11318642 GCF_013731165.1 Rhagoletis pomonella | reverse complement strand
CTGTACACATATTTAATACTCGGGCATGTGCTGCAAATCGTACGATCTCAGCTTTTGAATTCAATGCTTCTGTTTTGATGATACGTTGGTCGTATAACCTTACATTGTACTTTTAATCATAGTCTGGTTTTAAATAAAAAAGTTTAATATGAAATTAATCTATGAATTATTATGATTTATTTTCAATAAAAATATGCATGGATAGGTACTACAATATTTGTATTAAATACGAAGTAAGAGTGAGTGTGCATAGGACGAAAATGCTCATATACAGATGCGTGCAACTAATTAGCAACGAAATTCAAAACGATATTGCTTGCAAAGCCCTACTTCGGAATTTGATTGAAGAACGCCCTATGTCAGAATTTGGTTTTAAAACGCCCTATCTCAGCTGAAAATACATTGAAAATGTGCTGAGATAGAGCGTTTTTGAATCGGCAGCTGTGATAGGGCACTCTTCAACCATTAAATTGTTATTAATTAAAATATTATTAGATACATACAGATGCGTGCAACTAATTAGCAACGAAATTCAAAACGATATTGCTTTCAAATTATGTTTATTTATTTATTTTTAATAATTTTCATTTAAAATATAATTCAATCTATATCAGAAACCACAATAACAAAAGTTGCAAAGCTTGCACAACTTACAAAAAAAATAATCAAACTTCAAAAAATTGTCATCAAAATTTTTAATTAGAATATTTAGATAATTTTCGGGTATGCAGTTTTGTAGCCCATTCAATTTTATTATAACAAAGTGCAAGTTTCAAGTCGCTAAAAATTACCGTTGATTTTTTAGAATTTTTTTTGTCGAGGGTGGTGCGGATTTTTTTCCATATAACACATGATCAAAATTTCTTTTTACATGGAAAAAAATCCGCACCACCCTCGACAAAAAAAATTCTAAAAAAT
>NW_023458564.1:11316571-11317624 GCF_013731165.1 Rhagoletis pomonella | reverse complement strand
CCAAGAAATGGTCAAGAAAAACCTATTGAGCCAAATTTTCTTAAGCACTATGGTTTGCTAAAGTTTATTTGTGAAGAGTACAAGGCACCCTTGTATTGAACTGAAATATATGCCCGTTCCATTATTTCGTAAGGAAAAAGTGAGACAGCAGGCTGTAAAATATCAGATGTCAAAATCCCTGGCCAGAACTTTTCACACACATGAAATAATAGCCATTTATTTCTTGACCATTTCTTATAAGGTTCGTACTTAGCTTTATACTTTGAAATAAGCAAAATAAGCTTGATCGTTGAAATTAAGCTTGGAAACCCTGAATAAGCAGAATAAGCAATTCCCAGCAAATGCTTAAACTTTTCGGCCCCGGCCATGATTATCGCGGTGGAGAGTCAAACTGCTGGTACTGGAAATAGACGTTACGGTGACGATTTAGAAGTTGCACTTAACTGGGTTAGTATCGCTTTTGATGTTAAATCGGGTCAAAGTCCAAATTTAATGAATTATTTTCCCTTTTTGATACGGGTAGCTTTGCGAAAAGTTCATGTGTGCCAGTAGAAATAATAAATGTGCCACAATCAAATAATTTTTATGGAACGCAAGCTTCAACTGCTAGGTGAAATTGATAGTAACTATTATAAAATTCAGAAAAATAAAATAAAAATAAACTACTTATATTGCCCGATTACTCTATGCCAATACCCATAATTCTGGCACGGGATTTTTTACGTATTTTTGTAATTCATTGAAAAGAAATTAGTTTATAAAAAGAGTGTACTGAATTCATTAAATAAAACAAACTTTTGTACTTTGAAACTGAATGACTTTATGTATATGGAAAGATACACAATTTTAAATGATAAGTATATACAATTTTGTAGATATTGTGGCGAATACTGCGGCAACACAAAGCGAACAACGAGAAATAGGCAGAATGTTCCAAGAATGACGTAGAATGTTCCACAAAGAGAAACGTCAAGTTGGATGAACACTGCGAACAGCGAGAGAAAGGGAATGAGCGATAAACTTCAGAATGTTCTAGAGTTGCCATAAGTGCCA
>NW_023458564.1:11277397-11316561 GCF_013731165.1 Rhagoletis pomonella | reverse complement strand
GTTCCACAAAGAGAAACGTCAAGTTGGATGAACACTGCGAACAGCGATAGAAAGAGAATGAGCGATAAACTTCAGAATGTTCTAGAGTTGCCATAAAGGCCAGCGCAGGTATATAAGGGCGCCGCCACCGCGAGGTGAGGGAGTTACAAGACAGCAAGCTACAAGTAAAGTGAGCAGAGAAGTGAGTTGCGAATAAGCAAGATATAAGTTTAATTGCGTTATCAAGTTTAGTTAAGCGCTGTTATTGCTTTAACAAGTATTGTAAAGTGTTTTTACTGTATTAGCGAGTATTGTAAATTGTTTGTTGTACAATAAAGTTAATTGTACTACAATTTGGTCATCGTTAGCCTTTAGTTAACAATCCAGCGATACGAGCCGAGAGATTTGGGAAATCCGGACGAGGTTTCAAGGATAATCGTAACAATATAATGAAAATAGTGAAGATGTAAATGTAAGCACCGAGTTAGCTGAAGTCACTCGTGAATCATGTGCAGGTATTGCGATGCATTTGCCGGAAATTTTCGGTATAGAAATTGCTTTCGATGATAATAAGGTAGATATTGACCCGAATATGATTAGTGCTCATCGTGACGAATTGAATAATATAATCCTAGATACATATATAGCGCCGAAGAATATTAGTATTTATCCTCTAGATTATTATATGAAAATTCATTTAACCACGGACATTCCGTTTCATTGTGACCCTAGACTATTGTCCTTTCAAGAGCAAACTATGGTTCAAGAAATAGTTGACGTATTGCAAAAATATGCATCGGCCATAGTGTTAGTGAAAAAAGATGGGGGTGGGAGATTATGTGTTGACTATCGAGGTTTAAACAAGATAACCGTAAGAGACAACTATCCATTGCCACTAATTGAGGACTGTTTAGAGTATGTAGAAGGGAAAAAAGTATTTACTTTGCGTGATATGAAAAGTGGGTTTTATGAGGTTAATATCTCGCCTAAATCGATCTCATATACTACTTTTGTTACTCCAAATTGCCAATATGAATACGTGAAAATGCAATTTGGTTTGAAAAACGTGGCCCAGAAACAAGATGTTTTCAAATAGTCTTTTTGGTTTTACCATGGTAGCGATTTTTAATTAGTTGCAAAGAAATGTGTTTTCATTCTGAAATCAAATTTTAGTTTTGTATTACGAAACTATGAAAAGGTATCTGCGATGTGCAGACTGAAAGCGTCTTCGAACGAAAAACCCGCCTAGAAAAAATCTCTTTAAAGTAAACAAGCCCCCGTTGCATCCCTTCTTCGGTAGTTCCGAACTAGTTCAAAATTCGCCATATGACATCTAGTTCGTTCTGCATCCCTTTTTCTATATTTTCGAACCAGTTCTAAATTCGTCATTTTAAATAAAGATTTCTAAGAAAAAAATTGTTTTTTAAAAGTATCACATCTCGTTGCTTTTGAACTGATGGCGATCTAGTTACTATAAGACTGGTTCGTTTTTAGCGATAAAGATCTAGTACGGAACTATAAATTTGGTTCACCAGTTCGGGGTTTCCCTACAGGGGAGTCCTTTTACTTATAATTATTTTATCTTCATCTTTTATTCTTTATCTTTACTTTTATCGTTATCCTCATTTCTTGCTCATATTTATCTATCTATTTTACCTTTATGTTTATTATTTTGTTCATCTACATATTCATCTTATATAAGTAAAGTATCTAAATTTACCTTGATCTTAATTTTTGCTTTTATCTTTACACATATATCTTCTTGTTTTTATTTTTATCTTTGCCTTTGTCCTATCTTCATCTATTTTCTCAACTTTACTTTCATAATTTTATTAACCTTAATCTAAATAAGGGATGTGCCCGGTATCCGGAACCCGAATTATCCGGCCGTTTTTCTGTTATCCGACTATCGGGCCGGATACTGGCTCCAATCCGACCGGATTTCCGGATTTTGATTATCGAAGATTCAATTTAAAAATCTAGTCCAGAACATTTTTTGTATGTTTTTCATCAAATTTAATAGTAGATATCTTAGTAGAAATTAAAGTAGAATTTTTTTAGATTCTTCATTATAAAAAGCATTTCCGAATTATCGGAACATAAATGCTGCGCGATGAACTGAACACCCTTTCTGAGTTTACTGAACAATATAGTGCGCAGATATACTTCATTGCCAGTGTAAACAAATTTGGAAATGCTTTCACCAAATTAAATGTTCTTCTTGCCTGGGTATAAGGGGTATTTTTAAATATTTCCCCATATTTGAATCGCTGCCTTTTTTCATGTACGGTCGCTGCGTTGTCTACCCATCGTTTGGCTCTCCATATCACTACAAAAACTGGAATCAGCATCTGAGCCGTTGGTGATTTCCTCAAGGCATTGCCTAATATCCTGGTGAGCTCGCTCTTCAATAGAAACTTTCACTAGAGTTCGGTCTTTTTCATATGATTCAACTGGTTTCTCCACGCTAACTGATTTGTATTTTCGAATTAGTGCATCATTATTATTATGTGAAAGACTGAAGCCCTCATCAGTTTGGCTTTAGCCGTTTCGGCCCCGCTCCTGAACCAACTGTCTGAAAATATTTTTTTCATGATTCTCGTTTTTAATAGACCTAAATTAAGGATTTTTGAAGATTTCAGACTTCTGGAGTTATCGGGTCACTAGATATTGGAAGTTCCTTATAAGCAACTTTGGGCCGTTGAGGAAGTATTTCGTAGCATTGAAAAATGAAAACAAGGTTATGAAAATGTACTTTTCGCTCTTTATTTATTGAAGAATATTTTTTGGCAGTATAATACCTCACGTATGATACGATAGAAAACAATTTTTACTTGTGTTGCAACATAGGTGGATATTACATTTCACACATTTTGATAGGGGTGTTCCCGTCTTGCAAAGGCGGCATCGACCTTTATCTCCCCATACCACCCAATGGCCGCTTTCATCATATCTCTTCGAATTTGGCGGATCATAAGCCACTTTACGGCGTTTGGAACTGGAACTGGATGGAAAAGAAGACGGAGATGACGGTGATGAATCTATTTTCTCTTGTTCCAAAATATTTCCACTGGGTCGTCCTCTTTTCCTTTGTACTGACCTCGAGATGAGTGGTGCAGCATTTAACAACTCATTTGCTATTTCCATCTGAAATTTTATAAGTGGCATATGCTTTGCGTTCGGCTCGACCATTTTGAGGTGCTTGCGATACAAAAGCCAGGAATTTGTTACAGCCGTTCCCAAAGACCAGTAAAATATTCGCATGTACCATTTAACAGAACGATGATTGATTTTATAGAGCTCCATAAACATGTCAGAGAGATCAACTCCTCTCATGCGCTTATTGTATTTTAATACTGTTTAATCCTGCCTTGTATGAAAATGTATATAGCAGGGGTGAGCAAGGCCGAGGCCTAAAAGAGCCACATCTAAGTTCTAAATGCTATAAAGAACCACAAAAAAAATAACAAGAAAAACAAAAATTGTATTTTTAAATTAATCTATTATTAGAAATTAAAAACATTAATTTTATTATTCTTCTATTGTACGTGAGATAGATATAAAAGAAAATTCAAAAGATCCCTTTGCCGAGATTTTCAAAATCTGGTCAGTTAAAGCCCTTCGTAACAATTCTGTTAAATGTTGGATAGTCAATAGGTACGTTCTTTTAAAATCTCCAGTAAAAAATGACCAGTAGCGAAATTCCGGCGAAATGTCATCTGTTATCTCACAAGAGCAAAATATCCAAAATAGTTCGCGAACAGAAAACTTACAGAAACTTGCAAGTTAGACGAACAGCTGATAGAAATTTTCTTTACATTCAAAAGTATAATTGAAAACGTAAGAAAACAAATTCCCAAGTCTTATCCTGACACAGTTCACTGACTAAACTTGCTTCTTACAAGTTTAATTAGTCGCACTTTACTATTTTAACTTCCAAACCATCAAATTTAATTTTGGGATTTGCGTAAATTCCAACCAGCTGTTTTCGATCTGCTGTTTTCTTGATGGCAAACTGCTGTTGGCAAAAAAGGTACGCGAAAGCAACTAATTGTGAACGGTATTTTTACTTTACGAATTTCATTGTAGAGTACAAAGACTCACAGTTATATGTTGTACAAAAAATAGAAAATATACGGCACGCAGCTGTTTTCAACAGCGGATATTTTAAATCTGGTACTTGTTGCCGGAAATCAAGCAATGGCAAAGCTTTATGTTGCATTTCCAGTGCCTTATTTTCTTTTAACTCTTTCGATGCGAAAAGCAGAGAAATCTCGCTTTTATTTATTTTTTTAACTTTGGGATATCATCAGTGTTGCCGTTTTGATCCAAATGGATCAAAATGATACGTTTTTCATCGGATTTTTAAAAGATACTTTTATTTTTAGCTTAGCGTAAATTGTGATACATTTTAATTCAAAAGTCGAGGGTAACTCTTCCCACCTTAAAACTTTTATGATTTTGCGGCCACACATTAAGTTTGTCTCCTTTCATTGAACATACCACCTTTAATTTGCATATGGTATCACTGTTAGCTACAGAAAACTAGCCTGTTCCCGTACTCCAGGATTTAGTCCGAAATAGTCCGAATTCGTTTCCTTTCACACATTTATCATATAGTGTGGTTGTTCTTCAATATAGCTAAGATTTAACAAGTAAGAAAGTCTAAGTTCGGGCTGAGCCGAACATTAAATACCCGGCGCAATTATTAAATATATGTTTTCCACCTTTCCGAAAGCTACCGCTACATGATAAGCCGGGGTGTATAAATATTAAGTAAATTAGCGTCCTTCAATTTCGAAATATTGAACCACAATACCAAGAGTGTAATTGAAATTCTTAACCAAAGTTGGATTTCTTGACTGACTCGGATTTGGGTGGGGAAAATTCCCCTATTCCCCCCGCTCGTAGATCCGGCCCTGGCATTAACTCAATGATGTCCGTACTGATTAACAAAGTGGTACTCAGTAACCTTAGGGGCGTCTATGTTTATCGTAGTTCCATCAATGCACCTTGGTACTTAAGGAATTCCACCAATGTTAAAAATTGTGTGACAATATTTTGCGTAAATTCCGCCCAACAAATAGTTTCCTCCATCAATTTGTTTATCACGGCATTTGCCATTCGATGGATTACTCTACATAGCGCTAATTTGTGGACCCCATGCATTTGACCATAGCATTATTACGCTCACTTTTATATCCCGAACACAACACTGAAAATAAAATTTCGTAAAAGTGCTACGAAAAACTTTCGTAGTCTTGGTTTTTGTGCAATGTACGAAACTTTCTTTTATAATACGAACACGTTTTTCACAACGAAACAAGATTTTACGAACCATTCGTAAATATAACGAAAAGACTTTCGTAAAGCCTTTTTTCAGTACAATTTACGAAATCTTACGTTTATTTTACGAAACACGTTCGTAAATTATTGAAAAAATCTCTGTACGAATAATTTTGTATATTGTACGAAGGCATTCGTAATATTTACGTATGGTTTTAAAATTTACGAAGCCTACAATTCTGTATTCGTACAATTTACTTAATACTTTCGTACATTGAACAAATGCAGAAAAATTTTTTTTTAATTCGTACAACAGACGAATATTTTCGTACAATATACTAAATTACCGTCAGTTTAATATTTCATCATATTTTTATGTACCGCATGTCATTGCTTAACTACTACGTATAGTATAATTTTAAAAGTTTTAAGAAGCTTTTGCTGGATAAAAATACAATATAAAATTAAATGTTAAAGCTGTGGATAACCTTGCTCTGCAATGTGGGACTTCATAAATAGGCAATCTCATCAGCTAGCTATCAACGGCAAGCCCAAGCCAGGAACAGACGCACTACTTAATGAAATTTTAAGTAAGTACATGTATGATTTTTCACTGAAACTTGCCTTTCAGACTCCTTATAATTTTCCTTTAATTTATAGTCGAGAAAGGAAACAAACATCGAAGAAACTGCGAATCTGCCAAGTGCCTCCACATAAAAACATTGCAAAACATTTTGTTAAAGAAAAACGCTAAAATTAAGATTAAAAACAAAATAAAAGTGTTGTGTTATAATTCGTCTTATGTTTTTTACAGTGTGGTGAATGAAAGCAATCGGAAGTTCTACGAAACAACCGCAGATTTTAGGAAAATAATTTCGTTAAATATACGAACTATTTTGAGCATTTTACAAAAATTTCGTAAAAAATAAAGAAATAGTACGAAATTCTTGAGTAAGTAGTACGAAATTCGTTCGTAAATAGTACGAATACGTTCGTAAAATGTATTAAGACCTGATGTCTCATATTTTCGTAGTATGTACGAAAACGGTTTTGTACAATCAACGAAAACTTTCGTGGCACAAAATGACGAAAACTTTCGTAAAATTTACGCAAGTTTTCGTTATATTTACGCAGATTTTATTTTCAGTGAATGAAAACGACGAGGTACGGACTACAGCTGTCAAATTATTTTAACACGTACTCTTATGTAGATAATTATTTTGGCGACGATCGGGCTACGCGACGACTGTGGTTGTGGCCAGATTAGATCTAGATAAGGTTCTTCCTCTTCTTTTATGTCAAACTCATACAAATTCATGATGTCGCTGCCGCGTTCAAAAAAAATCATGTCGTCATCGACAAAGCGTTTAGATAATGAAAATAACAAATTGGCAGCTGTGGTCCATAGCTCGTCGTTTTTATTGTGTTCAGAACTTTTTATTATAGGTTCGCTCCAATTTTTAACAAAATTTTTTCAATTTGGCTACGAGATAGCAGAAATTTTCTACTACACCAATATGTAAACTGTAGTTGATTTGTTCTTTTATGGCACGCCTTTTATTATTTGCAGACTGTCCTCTATAAATTTAATATTTCGAATCGAAGCATTTTGTGTAAACGGGGTTAGATCGCCGAAACAACAGCCCTGGGTCAGGTAAAACCCGAGTCATTCCGGTACGTAGAACCGGCTGTCGTAGTAATGATGAATTTTCGTTGTTGCCTTTAGTTTCGTCACTTTCGATTTTGGTTGAAGAAAACTGAGAAGATGCCGTTAATATGATCTCAACTACCATTTTATTAGTTAAATAAAAGGTTCCCTAAACAATTTAAATTTTTATTGAAATAACTAAAGAATAGAAAAAAACTATAGTTTTTACTACATTAACTAAAACAAGTAAGAAAGTCTAAGTTCGGGCGGAGCCGAACATCAAATACCCGGCGCAAGTATTAAATATGTATATGTTTTTCACCTTCCTTCTATATAACGTTCAGTCCAACATAATAAGATAATCTTATGTATATAGTCATATGTGAGCGGTATCACGCCCATTTTCCAAAATTCCATAAATGTCACTTATTTTCAAGGGATTCTTATTAGTATCAATTTTGAGTAAATTAACGTCCTCAAATATCGAAATATCGAAGTTTCAAACATTTATGAAATTTACCGTTATGTATATGAAAAGTGTAATTAATTTTAGCCCGATTTCAATCATTTTCAATATTTTGCTTTCATGTGGCAAGCACAATAATCATACCATATTTGGTGCAAATTGGTAAAACGGTTACCGAGATTCACATATGTGATCATAAGTGGGCGGTGCCATGCCCATTTTCAAAAATTTTATCATAAACATATTTCCTGGTAAAGAACTATTGCAAGCATTACTTTTGAATAAATTACCTTTAGTATTTACTGATTTATCGAAGAATTCGTATTTCTCTAAATTACCGTTATACGGAATGTGGGCGTGGTTATTGTCCGATATTAAAAATTTTCAGCCATTTGGTATATTGTACCAAGGCACTATGGTCCCAATTCCGTTTTTTTTGGCATAAAGTCGTAGGAACAAGGTATCTAGCTGAAACTTGGCTCATATATTTCTCATACTATACTAATTTAACTGAAATATTTTTTTTCCGTAAATTGCCACGCCCACATCTTATATCCATTTTTTTCAGAGGCAGTTCCATTATTTAGGGCATATCTCCAGTTACAAATAACCAATTCCTTCGTTTCATATATCGAATTAAAGGCAATTAAGTGATGGATAAATGTCTTAAAACTTTTTTAACGTTTCGAAGTCCGTTTGAAAAGTACCAAATGCAAAAACTGTCTTCAAAGTAGTGTATTTTTCATTTATTAACTTATTTTAAATAAAGTTTACAAAAAAAACCATAGTAACTAATTATTTTTTCTTTTTTGTTAACAAATGATAATACAGTTTTGCATGGCTATAAGCCATCTGACATGGTTATAACAAATTTAGGTCCAATTTTTTATTTCAGCAGGCTTATTTATTTATAAAAGTCTTGTAGGTTTAATCGCTCCAGTTATCGGCATCTAAATCAAAAGAATATATTTCAATATCCGTTTTCGGCTCGTCCGAGTATGTGCTATCTGATTTGTTTTCAGAACTCAAATCTTTTGGAGGACGACAGCTGATTGTATTTGTGGGTATGTAATTCACTAGGGGGTTCTAATAGCGCTATTACGTCATGAGGTAATTTCTCTCTTTTTTGCAATTTCTGTCTAACAGACAAGCACAAGGAAGACAAAAGTGGATCCGAAGAGTCCATTGACCTATTAAAAACATCACACATGTTATTTTTTCTTGCGTGTGCGATTCTATCCTTCTTGTAATATTTATTTCTAGCTTCTGAAGCATTTTCACCGAAACAGCCAATTGGAAGTACTGAATTTGAAATAATTTCTGAACCGTGCACTAAGACTTTATGAACTGTTGCCGACATTGGGTACCAAAAATACCTTTCCATGTGTAATGAAGCCGCTTTTTTGCACAAGTGTTCAAATTTGGTAACATTAATGGAATATTCACAGGAAATAGCAATCAAAATTATTTTAAAGCAATGCAACATTTCGATATCAACTTGCGTAATTGAGGAGAAAATTTCCAGATTTTGAAATGCTCTTCTGGCAGTATTTCCATCATTTGACGTTCCATTGCCGTTTGGTCTGGGTTTATCAACATGAAGACTCATTTCCCGCCAAAATTTGAATTTGTAATTCGCTTTTACGCAGTTTAAATGCTTCTTTATCTGACACCTCTCTAATTTGCCATTTTTTTATTCCGATTCTGTACGAAATATGTAAAACAAATTCGAAAAACCGAATCCACGCGTGTAACGGACTTATGCCGAAGTTCATTGTATTGGGCTTTGGTTTGAAAATGTCAGATTTTATATTTTTAGTTGTTAAAAACTGTTTTGGGGTTGCATGACATATTGGACATCTTTGATTCGAATTAGTATTTGTTAAAATATTTAAAACCTTTCCATCAATTAAAGTCATATGCATTTCGTACCTGATATTAATTTTTCTTCCGTTATCGGTGTAGTAATCAAAATCATTTAGATTAGCAATTTGTAAATCTAATTGGTTATTTTGCTCCAGAATTAGGGATTTCGACTCTTTCACAAACTGCATTTTCAATGGCCTACAAAATCGAACGGATTGCGGGGTGCTATTTATCCAAATAATTCGTCCAGATAAATCCATCATTTTTAGTGGTATAACAGTTGTTACAAACAGCGATTGGTCGAACAGTTCAGGTGTATCAGATTGAAATCTTTGTTTAAACGTACTCTGACCTGTTGTTCCGTCGAACCCATAACTCGCAACTAGAATAACATTTTTCACGTCTGCCATTACACCTAAAACGTCATGTTGTAATAGAATAATTCTTTCAGCTGTATGATTTAAGAGATTCTGTAAAGGAACCTCTGCCAAAGAATCAGTTACAGTTAATCCTTTAGGTCGGCAAAGTGCCTTGCACTTAATTAATTCGTTATAATTAGGATATATGTCACAATTCCTTTCTTTATTTAGCAGTCGAATGTTCATATACTGTCGTTTACTAAAATCATTTTCTAGTAGGAATGCTAATGCTTCTTCTGGAGTCAGTGGAATCAGTTTACTTTGATCAGAAGAAATCAATTTTTTTATCTTACTAGGCCGCGTCGGAGAACTTGTAATATGTTTTAAAACAAACGTCAGGTCCTTATTGTTAGATTTCCTAGCAGAAATTTTAGTTGCATGAACCATTAAATCAGTATTATGATCTTGTTCTGATGAAAGATCATTTGCCAGCTTTCGCTTCATTCTGTCCTTTGCGCATGTATAATTTACTTGTGGTCGTCCAATTTTACTTGAACAGGGTTTTTCATAATCTTTGTCGCTAATCGAAATAACAGCGGTTGCAGAAATCCATGTTGCGTGCTTTTCTTTAAATCTTTTTAACGATCTGTTGCAATTCGAAAGTTTTTTTGTCACATAGCTAAACAAATTTCGTATTTTTTTTCGAATGTCATCCTTTTTTTCCAAACTAAGCTCGTTGTTTTTAATCTTTTTAATCACCCATTCGAAAACAACGTCGCTTTTGCGGCCGCATTCTTCCCCAATGTTGAGCAATTCCTCGTGTTGAAATACGAATGTTTCTAAAAAATATGAAATATTTTTAATTTGAGCAAAAATGGGCAAAAATGACGCAAACTAAAATGAAATATATATAATTAGCTTTCACTTCATATTGAATTTAAGAGCAATCTGGAACAATCCACATTATTTTTTTCCTACCAAACACAGAAAAGTTTTCAATTTTTACACAGAATATACGTTCACACAAAATGCTATATTCCCCAAGTACTACATCACTGTTCACATTTTTTTTAATTAAGTCATAATTTAGATACCTTGGCTAAAGTTTTGCATTTTATTTTTTTTTACTAATTCACAACGCTTTAAATTTACACTTGTTTTTGTTTACAGCTTTTCCACACAACAGTTATTGTTAAAAGAAACAATTTCAATACGTCCACTTTGACAGCTTATATTAGGTACAGTGTTGCCCCCTACACTTTTAAATTTTTTAATATGAGTTCCCTGACGCGTTTCTGTTAAGAATACGTACTTTTTTTGTAAAAATCTATCAACAAGTTTCTTGACTTTATGCCAAAAAAAACGGAATTGGGACCATAGTGCAAGGCTAAAAACTGTGCCAAGTTTGGCAGAAATTGGTGAAGCGGTTACCAAGATATACAAATGTAATCATAAGTGGGCGTGGCCACGCCCATTTTCCAAAAATTTATAATATTCTTATTTTTCGTTTAAAAATTATTGTAAATATCAATTTTAAGTGAATAATCTTCAGTAGTTACTAAAATATCGCAGTTTTCGTATTTCTGAAAACTGCCGTTATATGTAAGGTAGGCGTGGTTATTGTCTGATTTTGCCTATTTTCAATACCATCTGTCCTACACCCGAAAGAAGTACACGTACCAATTTACGTTAAGATATCTTAATTTTTACTCGAGTTATCGTGTGCACAGACGAACGGACGGACGGACAAACAGTCACCGCCAAGTCGATGTCTATATCTATCTCGATTTGTTTTGCCTGTTACAAACAATCGTTATGTGAACAAAGTTATAATACCCTTGTGCACAAGTGCGCTTGGGTATAAAAAGTTATTGGTAGATATTTTCTAGGTTTGGTAGATCTTTTTCAAGTGGATGGCAAGTATTTTTTTCGTCAGTGGCAACCCTGGCTGTAAAGCCAAAATTTTATATTTTTTTCATACAAATGTGAATTTATCAGTCAGTTGTCGACCAATTTTTGAAAATAGGCATTCGTTGTACTCAATTCAAGACTAGTGTTGTTGCTCTTCAATATAGCTAAGATTTAACAAGTAAGAAAGTTTAAGTTCGGGCGGAGCCGAACATTAAATACCCGGCGCAAGTATTAAATATATACTTTCCACCTTTCCGAAAGCTACCGCTACATGATAAGCCGGGGTGTATAAACATTAAGTAAACTAGCGTCCTTCAATTTCGAAATATTGAAATTTCAAGCATTTCTGAAATTTACCGTTATATGAAAAGCGGCCGAAATTTTAGTCCGATTTCAATAATTTTCAACGTTTTGCTTTTATGTGGCAAGCACAATAAACATACCGTTTGGTACAAATTGCTAGAACTGTTAGCGAGATACATATATGTGATCATAAGTGGGCGGTGCCACGCCCATTTTCCAAAATTTGATCATAAACGTAAACTTCTTGGTAAAGAATTGTTGCATCCATCAATTTCGAATAAATTAGCTTTAATATTTAATGATTTATCGAAGAATTCGTATTTCTCTAAATTACCGTTATACGGAATGTGGGCGTGGTTATTGTCCGATATTAAAAATTTTCAGCCATTTGGTATATTGTACCAAGGCTAAAAACTGTGCCAAGTTTGGCAGAATTCGGTGCAGCGGTTACCAAGATATATACATGTAACCATAAGCGGGCGTGGCTACGCCCATTTTCCAAAAAATTTTAATACTCTCATTTTTCGTCTAACAATCATTGTAAATATCAATTTTGAGTGAATATTCTTCAGTAGTTACTAAAATATCGCAGTTTTCGTATTTCTGAAAATTACCCTTATATGGGAGGTAGGCGTGGTTATTGTCCGATTTTGCCCATTTTCAATACCATCCGTCCTACGGCAGAAAGAAGTGCACGTACCAAGTTTCGTTAAGATATCTCAATTTTTACCCGAGTTATCGTATGCACAGACGGACGGACGGACGGACGGACGGACGGACGGACGGACAGACAGTCACCGCTTAATCGATTTCTCTTTTCATTTTGATCATTTATGTATACATTTGTCTATATCTATCTCGATTCGTTTTGCCTGTTACAAACAACCGTTATTTGAACAAAGTTATAATACCCTTGTGCACAAGTGCGCTCGGGTATAAAAAGAGGGGATGTAACTGTACACAGAGCACACATTGTCCAAAAGCGTATTAATTAAAAATTTAATATTTTTGATATGCCCTAAAAGTGTTCACGGACCTTAGACATGAATGATGAAATACAAGACATTTCTCAAGTAGAAGTAAGGAAAGCAGAATAGGAGGATAAAATCAACTGTCAAGACAGACAATTTTTTTAATACTAAATTTTTTTATAGGAAACGTGGTTTAATTGTGTTAAATTTCACAAATATATGATTTACAAAAGGCTAATTAAGAAAATTAAAAAAACGGTGTTTTTTTTTAATTATAATGGCAATTTCGTTTCTAAAAAAATGTGTTGCCTTTCCATGGTCCAAAATGTGTTTGATGTTACACTCAATCCTGTAAAAGGGCATGTTTTTGCCTGTTTGATCTGGTCTAGCGCACGCATGTCATAATATTGTCGTTTTAAGCAGGGATGGGCGTTTTTGAATGAATTATTATTCAAATAAAAAATTAAGTTTTATTCATAATAAATTAAAATAAATTTCAAATAACGAATAAATTTTTATTCTTCATTCAAGCACTTTCGAATGATGAATAAATTTTTATTCATCATTCATGCAATTTCAAATAACGAATAAATTGTTATTCATCATTCAAGTAATTTCGCATGAAGAATAAATTCTCGTTCATGATTCAAGTAATACTGAATAATGCATAATTTTTCATATATTTATTCTTTCTTGATCACAGTACCAGGTAGACGATCATGGTAAATGTTTCTGTCGTATATACATATTTATTGTGTATGAAATATTGGAAAATATTATATCAAAATCTACATATGTATGTATATAAGCGTGAACATAAGTATGTACTTATTTAATTATCTATACTAGTATCGCCCACAGTTCGAAATTCGACCACATCACTTATTTTATACACTTTTTTATTTTGCTTGTGACGTTTTTAAGGTCCATCAGCACCTCTTGTTCATTTGGGTCACTAATATTGTAAGCTGGGGTTACATATATACATTCGGTTAAATAATTTTATAATTCATAGGAATAGAAGGGAGAATTAAGCTTTGGTTATACTTGCACTGCAGTGCAGGGCATAGCAAAGCAGCGCATTTGAGAGAGATGCACGATTATACATACATAGCGCACATCCAATGTCAGAGTCAGCTGTTTGAATAATTGTTCGTTTGAGTAAAAGAAAAGTTGATCTTAACGCGCAGAGTAAGTTATCGATGCAAATAAATTTAATTAAATACTAATAACGCATGTTTTTACAAATTTTATTATTTTATTGGTCACCAGAATGGATAGAGATTTTGATGAAGGCTTCCTTGACTTGATGTTTTTAAACATATGTCGTCTGCAAAAGCAACGACAAAAATCAAGACGAGTACGCCGCTGGTGGGTTCATCCGGTTAACAGGGATCGAAACCCAAACGGATACTTTAAAAAAGTGTTTTTGAAATGGAAATTGCATGAAAACAAGCTTTTCGCTCTAACGAGAATGAACCGTCGCACTTACGATATATTGCTGAATATCATGCACCCCTTCTTGAAAAGACTCAAGCAGCAAATCGGTTCCAAAGAGCGCCTTTCGATAACTATAATGTATATACATACACATGTCAAAAGCGATAGTTATAGTTTTTACTTACAAACATTGTAATTACTTTGTGTCTTTAAGGTACCTCGCGCACGGCACCCCTTTCGAAATCATCGCTTCAATGCACAAGCTGGGGAAAACTACGGTTCGCAATATTGTATTGGAGACGTGTGAAATGTTATGGACCGAACTATCTCCAATATATCTCAGCGAACCCACGGTGGCACAATACACAGACATCGCGGAGGACTTTTTTAAGCTTTGGAATATGCCAAATTGTGTTGGAGCGATCGACGGAAAACACGTTGCTATTACGTGTCCAAAAAATTCAGGTTCCCTGTACTATAACTATAAAAAGTTTTATAGTATTGTGTTGATGGCAACCTGCGACGCCAAGTATACGTTTACCTCGGCTAGCATTGGAAGTTATGGTGGACAAAGCGATGGAGGTAATACTAAATTTTTGTAAATCTATTAAACTTCACTAATTGTAATCTTTAAGGTATTTTCCAACAAACTGATTTTGGACGGGCGCTCCTGAGCAATAGTTTGCCATTACCGCCCTCAACGCCTTTGTGCCGTGAGACCACAGAAGTATTTCCACATTTTTTTGTGGGCGATGCGGCATTCCCGTTGAAAGAAAATTTGATGCGACCTTACCCTGGATCTCAACTCCCGCGATACAAAACAGTTTTTAATTACCGGTTGTCGCGAGCTCGCCGGGTAATTGAAAACAGCTTTGGTATCTTAACAGCCCGCTGGCGTGTCCTTCGCAAAGTAATAGATTGTAGTCCAGAGAATTGCGAAAAGATCGTTTTAGCGTGCTTAGTTCTACACAACTTCGTTATGCTCCACGATCTAGAACGTTGGTGCGGATTTTTTTCCATGTAAAAAAAAATTTTGATCATGTGTTATATGGAAGAAAATGCGCAACACCCTCGACAAAAAAAATTCTAAAAAATCAACGGTAATTTTTAGCGACTTGAAACTTGCACTTTGTTATAATAAAATTGAATGGGCTACAAAACTGCATACCCGAAAATTATCTAAATATTCTAATTAAAAATTTTGATGACAATTTTTTGAAGTTTGAGTAGTTTTTTTGCAAGTTGTGCAAGCTTTGCAACTTTTGTTATTGTGGTTTCTGATATAGATTGAATTATATTTTAAATGAAAATTATTAAAAATAAATAAATAAACATAATTTGCAAGCAATATCGTTTTGAATTTCGTTGCTAATTAGTTGCACGCATCTGTATATGAGCATTTTCGTTCTATACACACTCACTCTTACTTCGTATTTTATACAAATATTGTAGTACCTATCCATGCATATTTTTATTGAAAATAAATCATAATAATTAATAAATCAATTTCATATTAAACTTTTTTATTTAAAACCAGACTATGATTAAAAGTACAATGTAAGGTTATACGACCAAAACAGAAGCATTGAATTCAAAAGCTGAGATCGTACGATTTGCAGCACATGTCCGAGTATTAAATATGTGTACAGGTACAATTCAATATACATACATATATAGTAGTAATCATATAAAATAAAAATAAAAAAACTTCATATAACAAATTACGTGTATTATGATTGCAGTGAAAGCAATACAAATTCATTTTTAAGTTGTTGAACCTTAGGTTGCATACATACATACATAGAGTATGGGTGCATTCCAAAACGTCAAAATACAAAGCATCAGTCCCTTTTATTTCTAAGCCGCACTAGAACAAAATGTTTGGCTTGCGCAACCTAGTTGAAAATTAGCATCTCACCGTGGTTGCGCACATTGGGCATTACAATCTACTGAGGTTTAGAAATAAAAGAGAGTGATGCTTTGTATTTTGACGATTTGGAATGCACCCTATGTAAAAATAATTAGCAAATGTAGGGTTTTGTTAAAAGATTCAGAATGTTATCAAGTTACAATTAAAAAGAAAAAGTTTTTCAACTGGTTGGAATATTTTTAATTTTTAAATCAGTAATATAAACACATTATTAATTGTTAAACATTAGGTTCCATTCATGCAGTATGTAACAAAATTGAACAAATGGTATGCAGTATGCAGTATGCAGTTTTTGAAGCCTCTAACAATTTGCGTTGATTTGCATTGTTTTTTTTTTATAGTATGTACTCCGAATTTTTTTCAATAAAATATTATTTGTATACAAAAACAGCAAAGATCGTTAATAGATAAGTTATCACAAATCAACGCGAATTTTTAGAGGCTTCAAAAACTGCATACTAAAACCTTTTAAAGAAATTCAGGTTACAAATTTTAAAATTTTGATGAAAACTTGAATATTTTTTGGATATTCATACACTATTATAAAAAAAAATTATTTGAAAAGTTTGTAAAATATTTACTCAAAAATCACCATCTGCCCATTTTTTACATACTGAACGTATGCAACCTAAGATTTAACAATTAAAAATTGTGTTTGTATTGCTGATTTAAAAATTTAAACTATTTTAACCACTTTCAAAAACGTTTTGTAACTTAAAAAACACAAATATTCTAATACACTTCGATTTTTAATCAACAAATTCAGTTCCGAGTTTAACTCAATATATATTAGCGTCTAAAAGCTATGACTTAAGAGTTGCGACCTGCAAAGAAACAACCTTTAATTTAAAAACACTGCAGTATATGGGTTCAGCCTACCTTCCTATTCTTCAGGCTCCAATTTGATGGCCATGATGGTATTTGTGACGACTTGTACCGCCTTTACCTGTTTCGCTTCACTCATCTCACTGACTGTGGACACAATCATTTGCCCGAAAGCACGTATGGTCTGGCTTCCTTTTTGTGCTGCCCGCTCCTTACACATGTCTTTATACAATTGACATGCTACACGGAATTCCCCATCTGCATCGCTTTCCTGCCGTTTTCGCTTCTTTTGAGAAGTTGTCGGCGTTGGTTGCTCACATGCCAACTCCTCAGTTGAGAACGTCGCCTCCACTGCATCAGGTGAACCGGTAAACATTAACGTCTCTGTCAAATAAAATATTCGTTGTACATCGTGTTCTTAAAATGTAAATTGTTTTAATGTTATTAAATAAAACACAGTGAATAAAACTTAATAGTGCTATTCACCAAAGGGAGCAAGTGGGCTGCCAGAGTGCCAGGCCACTTGCTCAATTCGGTGAATACCACTAATGTAAAGAAATTAAACACCTACGCCCTGGGCTTTACAAATTCTTTAAGGAAGCCCATGCTTTCAAACAATGGCCATGTTTCCGTCAGTGCGGCCGCACTCCCCGATGGTGCATCCAATCTTTTTAGTTCTCGGGAATACCTTTCCCGCAAGGACTGCCAACGTCTGGTACACTGATCTTCTGTAGGTATATCATAATAATAAATGGATTGAAAATGCATATAATTAAAATTTTACAAACCTGTTGCACCCAGCTCTTGTGCCACACTTGCCCACGCCGCCTTCTTTTTTTCCGGAAATCTATATGACAGGCTTCTTTTATTGTTTAGGGCATCATTCGCCCGCACCAAATCGACCAGCCTTTCGTCATCAATCATTCTGAAATAATATAAAAACAATACAACAATTAAAATTTATTATTTCTCATAAATAATTTCATACTTACATTCGCCCGCTTTTTTTGCCGCTTTCCAAATGTCGAATGTCAAATCTCGGCGTAAATGACATATGGCAGTGCACAAATGAGAGCGTCAGCTCTCTTTGCAAATGTCACATAGGCAAAAATCAAAATTCAGCAGACTTCGCTGTCATGCCCTGTCATGCGCTGCGTCGGATAATCGTCTGTGTGCAAAACTCATTAAACAGATTCGATAAGTGACAATACACATGTTATGCGCTGCAGCACAATGCAAGTATAACCAGCGCTTTAGATTTGTATGGAAATTCGATTACGTAATATTATATAAGATGACATGTTGCTCCTCTAACACTCAAAATTAAATTTCGTAAAAGTGCTACGAAAATCTTTCGTAGTGTTGGTTTTTGTACAATGTACGAAACTTCCGTTCATAATACGAACACATTTTTCACAACGAAACAAGATTTTACGAACCATACGTAAATATAACGAAAGGACTTTCGTAAGGCATTTTTCAGTACAATTTACGAAATCTTACGTTTATTTTACGAAACACATTCACTGCAACAGCACTGAACAAATCTCTGTACGAATAATTTTATATATTGTAGGAAGGCATTCGTAATATTTACGTATGGTTTTAAATTTACGAAATCTACAATTCTGTAATCGTACAATTTAGTTAATACTTTCGTATAAAGTACTAATGCAGAAACATGTTTTTTAAATTCGTACAACATACGGATATTTTTGTACAATATACTCAATTACCGGCAGTTTAATATTTCATCATATTTTTTGTATCGCGTGTCATTGCGGAATTAAGTGTCGGCTGCTGTGAAACGTATAATATAATTTTGAACGTTTTACAAGGGATTTGCTGGATAAAAAAACAATACAAAATTAAATACTAAAACTGTGGATATACTATGCTTTTAAGCATACAATGTTTTTAACATCGCCTACGCTGCGCCTTGCGCTGCAATGTGGGACTTGATAAATAGGCAATTTCATCAGTTACCTATCAACATATATAATACGTGAAGGGATTTTTTGTCCAGGTCACCAGATCTGCACCGTTCATTCGATTTTAAAAGATGAGGTGTCGAATGAAAGGGCTCGGGCTGCAGAAGTGCTATGGGGTTTTACTTTTTCGAAAAGAGTTGCCACCGTTTAAAAAATTTAACTCAAAAAAATAAACTATTTAGTACAATATGGGTATCAATCTAAATGGTTTTGAAAAGGTTTTATTTTTTTATTACATACAAGGGGGTTGCCACCTGTTTAAAAAAATCAAATTCAATTTAAATTATGGAAATTAGATAAGTGAAATATTTATCACAGTGTGGGTGTCGGGCGAGAGAGTTTTAAGGAGGTTTTAGTTTGGAAATATTTTAATGAGGGTTGTCACCTAATTTAAAAATCGAAAGTAATTAAATTATGGAGAAGTTAGTTAGGTATGTGAAATATTAAAACATGAGTGTCAAACAAAAGAGAGTTGAGAGCTTTACTTTGAGCATCCAGACTATATTTGTGGTTTTTAAAAAGGGTTGCCACCTGTTTTAAATGTTAAATTCAAATTAAATTAAATAATAAAAGATGGGTATCAGTCGAAATAATTTTCAAAAAAGTTTATTTCTAATCTTCTTGCCTTCCACCTATGCAGGAAGCATAACTGTTCCTTTCCCTCCCTTTCCATACATAACACACCCATTCCCCATTCAGATACCTTGAAAATACTAGGTATAATATTTGATAAGCGACTTAGCTTTAAGCATCATTGTCAATACGTTAGAGCAAGCTTATTCTCTAGGCTAAATATAATTAAATATTTGTCATCCAAACATTGCTTTGTACACCCTAACACGCTTACTAATATTACTAAAGCATTAATATTATCAAAAATACCATACACAAGTATCCCAAAAATTGCACCAGTACATTGGAATATAAGGGATTTTTTAACGAAGCTTTAAAACCATTTGAGAGCTGGGATATCTTATTTACGGATGGATCAAAAACTGATACCAACACTACGTTTGCTGTGACAAACAAATCTGGTGTCACCATCTCCGTCGGTACCTTGCCCCCGTACTGTTCAGCATTTACAGCCGAAGTAGCTGCTCTGCTTGAAGCGGTATTATATGCCTCTCATATAAAAGGAACGCACGTGATATCATTGATAGCAGATCTACAATCGATGCTATACTAAGCCCTAAAAACGACTCTCCCTTGTTAGAAAAAATCCGTGAAATACTTTTACTTCACAATAACTTTATTAAAATTATGTGGCTACCAGGACACGCGGGAATATTTGGGAATAAGGCTGCAGACAAAAGGGCAAAGGAGGCGGGGACAGAACCGCTTCATCTTTTCAATTATGTCACAGAGAAGGACATACGCAAACTATGCAAAAATACTATGCACGAAGAATGGGCTACGGAATGGGCAAATTTCCAACACAATTATAAAATATTTAACCCTGCCGGTGAGCGTACTATCTACCCTACTGATGTGGCTAGCAGTTCCACTAAACACTTTACTCGCCTCAGAATTGGACACACAATCGCAACCCACGCTCATCTTCTTACTGGAACAAGCGCACAACCTTGCCCTCTTTGTGGATTCAACAAATTAACAGTATCTCACCTTATTGACGACTGCCGAGAACTACAGCACATCCGATCCTCTATTTTCGCCGACTCTAAACCCTCCACCCATCTTAAGATTGCTAACTCCACTAACATTAATTTAATTTCTAGATTCGTTGGTATCTCCAAACTTAGTATCTAAAGAATGAAGTAATCTACTCCTAGTTATTACTAAATTATAAGCATACACTCGATTTAATGTATATCTACTTTTATGATGTATTTAAGCCGAAGGCCCTGGCAGCCAGTGCTTTACATGTAAGTGTAGCAATTATTTATAATTGTTTCTCTTGTAAACAAATAAAATAATTAAATAAAAAATAATCTTCTTGCAGGAGGGTTGCCACCTCTTCAAAACATCAGGTTTAATGTGAATTAAAGCAATTGAGTAATGAAATTATATATGGGTGTCAGACGATAGAGGTCTAAGAACGTTTCAGTTTAAAAATATTTTCAATAGGCTTGCCATGTAGTTGAAGTTGAACTTAATTCAACTATACGCAAGGTGTATGAAATAACAATATATGGGTGCTAAACTAAAGAGTGTTAGGAAATCTTTTATATGTAATACAAAAATAAAACCTTTTCAAACCCATTTAGATTGATACCCATATTTTACTAAATAGTTTATTTACTTTGAGTTAAATTTTTTCAACGGTGGCAACTCTTTTTGAAAAAATAAAACCCCATAGCACTTCTACAGCCCGAGCCTTTTCATTTGACACCTCATGTTTTAAAATCGAATGAACGGTGCAGATCTGGTGACCTGGACAACAAATCCCTTCACGTATTATATATTTATTTATTTATTCATTCATTCAATAGTAATCTAGCTCAATAAAGTTGCTTACAGACTACATAGAGATAAAATATATCATACATTAAATCTAGCATCATTTAACAATAGTTTGAAAGCGGGCTTAGACATAGAAAAATCTATGGCTAAAGAACTTGAGAGAACATTGAATTCTTTCAAAGCTCTAAAGATTGGAGCGTTAGAAGCATAGAGAGCACGGACACGTTCAGTATAAAAAATATCAGTATTACGAAGGGTTCTGTTAGGAATATGGAAGCAAATGCATTTGAGTAGGTACCATTAATTATGTCAAAGACAAAGGTGAGCGAGGGAATTGTTCTCCTGTATTGAAGAGATTTCAAATTTATTAGCGCACATCTAGCTCTATATGGCGGAATTGGGTCGTCGAAATTCAATGATCGGAGCGCAAAGCGTAGAAACGTTTTTTGAACCCGCTCGAGCCTATTAATGTGGCACTCATAATAAGGTCTCCAAATAAAGCAAGCATATTCCAGCTTGGAACGTACAAGCGACGTGAACAACAGCTTTAACGTGTAGGGAGCCGTGAAATCAGAGCTAAAACGGCGAATAAAAGCAAGCACTGCGTACGATTTAGCAATGGTGTAATTTAGGTGACTATGAAATAAAAATTTCGAGTCAAAGACTACACCTAGGTCAGTTAACTCGTTGCGAGTGGATAGTCGAGTACCTTCAATATAGTATGAAGTAGGGGTTATACAATGAAATTTGGAGAATGATAGGTGGAAACATTTGCTTATATTTAGCTGTAAGCCGTTGGTACGACACCAAGCTGAGACATTATCCAAGTCAAACTGAATCTTGACGGAATCAGAGGAGTTTACAATGGTGGAGAAGATCTTCAAATCATCAGCATATAAAAGAAATTTGGAGTGCATAAAACACGACGATATGCCCTTGATAAACATTACAAAAAGCAAAGGGCCTAAAATGCTACCTTGTGGAACTCCAGAAGAAGCAATGAATGAGTTGGATAGCGCGCTGTCAACAACGACTACACATTTGCGATGATGCAGGTAGGATTTTAACCAACATAAAAATGTTGAGTGAAAACCTAAACTTGCTAATTTGGAAATCAAAAGTGAATGATCTACTCTATCGAAAGCTTTTGTAAAGTCGGCATATATAGTATCGACTTGAAGACGGTTGTTAAAAGCCGACATGCAATACTCAGAAAAAGTTTCTAAGTTAGTTACAGTGGATCTGCCGGACATAAAACCGTGCTGGTTATTGGAGATGAAATGCTTAACTGTAAAATATAACTTCTGCTTTACTATATATTCAAATAGCTTTGATATAGTTGATAACTTGGCAATGGGCCTGTAGTTGGCAACATCGTTTTTGTTACCACTTTTGAAAAGAGGGCTGATGAAGGTTTCCTTCCAAGCATCGATAAACTCGCCACACTCAAGTGATTTATTGAAAATTATTAAAAATGGAACCGCAAGAGCCAAACAGTGTTTAAGAAGTAAGGACGACAGGCCGTCAACATCAGTCTGCGATGATGCTTTGATGTTCAAAATGCCTTCAACTACATCATCAAGAGATAAAGAGAGCGCTCCAAAATTAATAGGAGAATCTACAGTTGAAAAGCAACTCCTGGAAGTTTCTGACTGTGTCACAAAATTAGCGCGGCAAAATCAGCAAAAAGGTTGGCTGCCTCAGGTGGTGATGTAGCATGTGTCCCATAAAAAAAAACTTCTGACGGAATACTAGAGCAGGTTTTTTTCGAATTGACGTAGTTCCAAAAAGACTTTGGATTTACTTTAATATCTGATTCGAACTTCCGAACGTATCTCCTCTGTAGATTTTTACCAAGCTGTTTGAACTCTCTAGAATAGTGAAGGTATTTGTCTCTATAAACTGATGCTTTAGTGGATTTAAATTTTTTGTAGTACTTATTCCTCAAATTCTTTAGCTTCTTGAGTTCCTTTGTATACCAAGGAATCCTATAACATTTCTTTTTTCTTAGCGGTATATTATTCAAACAAATTTTATTAACTTTATTTTTAAAAATAGTATAAGAGTCAGCAACGTGAACTCCAGAAAGTAATGCATCCCAGTCTACATAAGAAATTTCTTGATTGACAACGTCAAAATCGCAACGATTAAAACTGAAACTAGGAGCTTGTTTATCCGTACAAATACTCGCATAGTTATAGAATTGAAGATCAAGAATAAGAGGAACGTGATGTAAACCGGGACACGAAAGCGGGTCAAGACACTCATTAAAAAAAAAAATGCATATTGTCATTAATAAAAATTAGATCTAAAGTTCTAGCTAACTTATTAGAGAAGCTATTTATCTGAGCAAAATTAACGCTTAACAAATTATCAACAACATATGATTCCGAGAAACTGTTCACATTTTTTGGAAGTAAACTGTCACCTATAAATGACCATTCCACATTCCGTAAATTAAAACCTCCGAGAATACAGAAATTAACACCATCGTGACTGCGAGCTATATCGACTATGTTGTCCACATGCGTTGTCGTTATGAAATGAAATAAAATATGATAAAATACCTTTTTAAGAAAACAAAGTGTGTATACTGAGAAAAAATTAAAAACATACAACTATATTAATAGGCAAAGAATAGTTAAAGAAGTAGCACTGTTTCACGTAAGGCAGTCAATATGGCGGAATTAGAACGAGAAGTTGCCAACTGATAACACCTTGTATTATTGCATCATGGGATGTATTAGTAAGAGCAGCACTGCTGATGACAGTTGATTGTGAAACGTCGCAGACAGGAACGAATGGAGAGGCAGCAGATGACGAAAAATTTTGTTCAGCAGCGTAAGTGCAGCCAGCAGCAGCGATGTCAGTTTCACCAACACCTTTTGATGCTTTCCCTACAAGAATTCGGTGATGGAAACTAACACATTCTCATTTATCTTACTAACACATTTGCAAATTTTGCGTAGGTTAAAAAGAGACCACTAAATAAGGCCATAAGTTGAAAGAAGATAAAAAATCACATGTACACATTTGTTTTCATAATATTTTGCACATTGACCTTAAAAACGTGATGGGAGTGTTTGATGGACATTTCCATCACCAGTGAGTATCACATGATCAATCAAATGACTATCACTGTTCTTGTAGGGTTGTTAACACAGCTAAGCTTCCCTGTGGGGAAAATCTCTAGTTCTGAACTGGGGCGCTTCTAGTACATTTAGACCCAGTACTGGTTCGCGATAAATCTCTTTTGCATGCAAGCAACTGGCGAATTTAACATGGCGATGTCCTAGGAAGTGTCAATTGCCCTTCGCTGCATCCCTTTTTCGATAGTTCTGAACTAGTCCTAAATTCTATAATTCCGAACCAGTTCTAAAATCGACAGACGAAAAAAAAAGTATCATGATTTTTCAATCATTTTGGTTCTTTCGTGTGTGCGATTTTAAGTTATTTTGGAAGGAAAGTGTTTTTAATTTGAAATTAAATTTGTTTGAATAATTGTAAGAAATGTACGTTTACATACCTTTAGCTGTAGCTGAGTTTGCAGAGATGCTCGCTGTTATTTCTTAGATTCCAGACGGTCCCAAGATGTTGAAATGTTAACACAAATTTTAGTTTTGTATTACCAAGCTATGAAAAGCATCTGCGAAGCACAGAATAGAAGCGTATTTGAACGAAAAAGCCGCCGAACACATATCTATGTAAAGTAAACAAGCCCCCGCTGCATCGATTATTCGATAGTTCGGAAATAGTTCTAAATTCGACAAATAGGATCTAGTTCGTTCTGCATCCGTTTCTCTATAGTTCCGAACCATTTCCAAATTCGTCACTTTAGATATAGATTTCTAGTGAAAAAAACTGAAAAAAATAGTTTCTTAAAAGTACCACTTTTCGCCGATTTTGGACGATAAAGACCTAGTACGGAACTAGCAATTTGATTCACTAGTCCGCGGTTTCCCTGCAGGGTTATCAAAAGCAGTTGTCACACAGGAGCGTAGGTCGTTCCATACACATATATACATGTACATACCCAGTAGAAATCGGTTGTATGCATTCTTGAAGGATGCTTGCTATATGAGTGAATTAGTGTGAACAATTCATGCGTAGTCATGGATTTCCACGAATAAATTCAAATTATAGCGAATTGCAAGCGAATGTACGTTGCCGTTGTTTTAAGTACATTTCTTGATAAATTTGAAGTGGAATTTTTGTAATATTTTCAGTCTTGTACAAAACTTTTAGTGAACGGACGTGTTGTGCGATACTATTTTCAGCACAAACGGGCTTTTACAAGATATGCATTTGCATATGTAAGTGCTACTTGTTTGTATGTCCCCCTATATTAAAATGTTTCAGAAAAGTAGCATTTACATATGGGGATCTTGTAAGAATGCTTTAATACTGTTCCATTAATGCATTTTTGTATGTTTGAAACATTAATACAGCCATATGCATACAGCAGTAGTACAAGTGTATGATTAAGGTACGCATACGCTCTGAGAAACCACGCATGTTAAATGGAAATGAAGGTTCATTTATACTGGCATGTATACACAGCAGCAAGCTCATGCCACCAACAGCGATGTTGTATGCTTAAGATTTCTACTGGGTGCTTATATACATACATATGTAGATTTTGATATTATATTTTTCAATATTTCATACACAATAAACATGTATATACGACAGGAATATTTACCATGATCGTCTACCTGGTACTGTGATGAAGAAAGAATGTAAAAATTAAAATTATGCGTTATTCAGTATTACTTGAATCATGAATGAAAATGTATTCTTCATTCGAAATTACTTGAATGATGAATAAAAATTTATTCATCATTCGAAAGTGCTTGAATGAAGAATAAAAATTTATTCATTATTTAAAATTACTTGAATGATGAATAAAAATTTATTCAATATTCGAAAGTGCTTGAATAAAGAATAAAACTTTATTCGTTATTTGAAATTACTTGAATGATGAATAAAAATGTATTCATCATTGGAAAGTGCTTGAATGAAGAATAAAAATTCATTCGTCATTCAAAATTCTTGAAATGATGAATGAAAACTTATACTTATTTTTTTTTTTATTCAATTATTCATTTTCCTGATAACGCCCATCGCTGGTTTTAAGCAACCATCTGATTTGCAGGGCAACACAAAAACAAAATTTTCTCACCGTTTGCCTTGGTTTTAGAATCGAACACGAAAATTGAAAGGGGCAATCAAAACACGAAATGTTTTGTTACAAACGAAAACACGATAAGTGAATTTCAGTGCACCTCAAGTTTCTGAGGCGTTGTTTACTTTTACTTGAAACTTGTAAAAATCTACAAAACCAAAGTAGTGGTACTACTACTGCCGCCACCTTTGTTCGTTACATCGTGGACCTTAGATATATTTACCTTCCAGAAAAAGCTGAAGCAAAATTAAATTTTTGTTCGCTGAGCAAATTTGAAGTGCACATATGCCCAAGTACATGTGTATATATGTACATTGGGGTGATCCTTAAAAATCAAAAGTACGATTTTTTGCAGTCTCACACCCTCAATCGGTAAAACCACGGTCGTAGATATTACATAAAAATTTTGGTCGCAATTGGAGACGGTTAAGGAGTGTCGCGCAGGGGGGGGGAAAGTACAGATTCCTCTATTTTTTTCATTTAGTACCGAAAATGATACTACTAAAGTCGAGGATATCACATATAAATTTTGGTACCGATTGGAGTCGGTTAAGACGTCTTCATAGGGTAATCTGAACTTTGACCCCTGGTCGACACGAATTAACCGTCTCCAATCGAGACCAAAATTTATATGTGATATCCTCGACTATAGTAATATCGACACAGGAGTTGAGGCTTGAGAAATCTGATATAAAAATTTGCTTCCATCATTTAAGGACCACCCTAATGTACATACATGCATACGGTTGTACATGCATATGTATGTAGATATGCATGATGCTGCTTATGCATGTGAAAGTTTGCTTGGCCGCAAGCAATTCCCCCAATTAGGAGCGACGAGGCATTAATAAATTGAAATTCACGCTTTTGGCCCTAGGGACGCACCGATCAAGCGGGAAACACTTGGATTCACACCTCGTTTCGGCAAAACAATGGCAATGCCGGCGGGTACTGCGATGTGCGATAATTTCTATAATTTGGCTTTTGTTTACGTTGTGGTTACGAATGTGGGGCGGCGCTGATACGGGGAGGGTTTGCTACTGCAAATTAGCGTTATTTAAGGGTTGATTAAGCACGTCAATTGCCGGCAACAGTGCCTAATTTTCCTGAGTACCACAAAAATAACTTGGAAACTTTTTGCCGCTCACCAACGGATTTATGGCGTTTTGGGAATATTTTTGTGCTACCGTTCTTTTTTTGTTTTTATCCAAAGCAGGCAATTGCGACGGGCTCTATTTATCATTCTTCACATTAATTATGTTAAACATTTTTAAATATTGTCATCACGTGCTACATGTATTCTACACATTTCTCAATTTTCCTGCAGAAAGGGTTCCAAAGAAATTTTGAAGGGTGTGTTTACTTGAATTTGTTGTAGGCTTCCGAATCATCAGGGCAATTATGCAAATTAGGGCTAATACGTTTTAATTTAAGCGGATTACAATGTAATATTTTTGTTTGTTTGTTTTTGTGTTCTTTTGTATGATTTTTCATATTAAATGGATTCGAAACGTGTTACCGAGAGATTATCACTAACAAATGTGGCATATGACTTCGGAGGCACTTAATAAGTTTATTACACATTAGGAAGGAGTGTACCACCATGCATACATATGTATGTCCATTTAGTTTTTTGAAATGAGCTTACCAACCATACGAAGGTAAATTATCGCTTTAACATTTTAACTATCAGCCTTATCCTGAGTTTCGCCCGAAAACCTATTCGGGCGAAAATGAAGCTCATAATAAGGATACATATTTATTTCCTTGCTATTTTGTCTGTAATAATACACTTACATCGAAGCAAATACGTAATTTGGGCAAAATTCGTGAAATGTTGTTTATTTGAACGAAACTACGAAGCAAATGCTCTTCAAACATGGACTGTAACTGTTTTTCTTTTTTTAAAACAGGCTATAAAAGTCATTATTTTTTCATCGATATGTTTTCGATCAAAAATTAATAAGTAAAATTTCTGTTACAGGAAACAAGATCAACGGAAATAAGGTCAATACATTCGTATACTGGTGCGAAATAAAGTAAATTGACACTATTACCTTTTCAAAAGCGAAGTAAAGTCAACAAAAATTTGGAAATAAATGCTATTTCCTCATTCAAATTGAAATAGCGTCAACTTAAAGTATATCGATTCAAAGAAGAAAAATGTTTTTCTTGCATCGTACGTGAGATATGAATGAGAGATTATTGCCAAATCTTGAGTGTGCTATTAATCAACACAGAATCTTGAAGCACCACCAATTGATTTTATTAAAAAATTTAAAATTACGAATATAATAAAAACGCGATGCGAAAAACTAAATGCAAAATGAGCTGGAATACGAGAAATATTTGAAGAAGGAATGTAGAAATGATACAGAACTTGCAAAACATATTTCTTTTTCACAAGTTTCCACAAATATATGTAAGGTTGCCAGATTTTTTATGCGGGAGATCAGTACGTTAGACTTTTTCATGCTAAAAAAAATCAGTACTTTTCCGTACATTTTTATTCAAAGCGAAATTGTGAATGTAAGTAACAGAAATACTTTAAAACGCCAGTGTACTTACATATTTTTAACAATATTTTGATTTATAATTAAAATATAGTTCATAAAAAATAAAAATGTCATTCATTTTAACATGAGTGTACACATCACTGTACACAGGATCCAATAAACTATTTTATATTTATGACATTTTTGAATAGCAATAATGAGATAATTTCCATTTTCAGTGTTTAAAAAGTCAAAGAATTCTATACATTTAATTTTAAAATTACTTTTAACTTCAAAAATTTTAATTAGAAGCCGGTTTCTCTCTTTGCGCAAGGAAGCAAACCTTATACTTAAAATCCTCTCAGTTGCTTCGTTTGAGTGTGGTATTGAAAAAAACCGAATTACATATTTTTTCAAACTGTGGAAAAGTACCACTTTTTAAGGACTTCCTCTATATTTCCTCATGGAAAGACTAAGAATTTGCTAAAAAGAGTATCTAACTCTATTAGGGTGCTCACAGTTCTATATTATCTACTGTGTTAATTTTGCCACCTGGTAACTTTAAAACATTTTACCATGTGGTAACTTTGTTTGTTGTTGGTTCCCATACTTATTAGAGACAACACTTTTGGGCAAAATTACTTTTTTTTTATGTGTTAAACTGGCATCTCTGATCAGCTAATTATTCGCGCTAAGAAAAATGGAAAGTGAAGCAGAAAAGCACAAGTTGGGCGCAACTTGAAAGATTTTTAAATATATATCTGACTATATTTGTTTTATTGACAATTGGAAATACTTGTGTGATGGTTTGCTCACAGTTCGAGTGTGTTATCTTGTTAAAGTTGCCACCTTTTAACTTTAAAAGTAAACTGTGAATACCCTATATGTCTTGAATGCAAAACTCTTTTACAATGTCAGTAAATTGAGAAAAAAGAATTGTAAAGCTGAATTTATATGAGGTGATTTTTTAGGCGATTCAACATTGCTCAAGAAAAATCGCTCGCGTAAATGGTGATTCAAAAATCGCTTGCCTCAAAGTAGACAGAAAGTCAACTTTTGCAGGCGATTATCGCCTCATCTAAAGTCAGCTTAAGTTATAGGCAAAAGCCATTCGAATATACAAATTTGCTGTTATTAAACTGGAAGATATTTTCGAGATGATGACCAACAACACTCGGCAAAAAAGTCAGTTTTCTTTTTAGATAATTTTAGCTCCATCATATTATCGCAACTGGTACGTAACGACCCAGCGATATGCCCATAAAACTATTAATATTTTTGTTGTATTTTTTTTCACAGTGCAGTTTAAGCAAGTTGCAACGTTATTTAAAAACCTTAAGAAAATCATAAAGTATTTTGTTTTAGTTGAAAATTCAGTAAAAATCAGTACAAATTTTTAAAAATCAGGACATTAGCGTACTGATTCAAGAAATTAATAAAATCAGTACAAGAGTTGAAAAATCAGGACTGTACTGATAAATCAGTACGTCTGGCAACCGTAAATATATGTAAAGCGAACACTATTAAATTGAAGAAACGGTGGATTGCCACCATGTCCAAAAACACTGAAATAATTGTGTTTTTAAATTAGCATATTTTGAACGAATTCGGAATGTCTAAGGTGGAAAAGAAACCTTTTGTATAAGGAAACAATTATAGAAAAGGAATTTTCTTACACTGCACACTGGCCGGAATTGGATTTTTTTTGGCATAAATTCAAGATTTTTATAGCAATATATTCTTGATATCAGTTATTTTTATAAAAGTATATATGTCAACTAACAAAATTTTCAGATAACAGATTTGAAGTTTCAACCCTGTGGTTTCAGTGCGCTTTCAAGATCATGTAGCACACCGTCTTCAAAACAGTCACAACTCAAAACTTGGCATTTTTGAGATTATGCGCTAAAAATGTACGCAGAGCTTTTATTTACCTTTCAGCAAAAGTTGGAGCAAATTTTTGCTATAATTTGTTACAAAAACCTAAGGTAAAGTCGCCCTTGTCCATATGAATAACATCCCAGCCAGCAAGAAAACGTACATTTTACGAACATTATGTTTTACGAGGGATTCTCGTATCGCCAAATAGTTAGAGAAAAGCTCGTAAACGATAAAACAAAAAAAAATATAATAGAAAGAGGCTTGTAGTAATTTGTCAGCACAAGAAAAAATTTTTAGTTTTGTTGACAATTTTTCTTCAATCACAATATTTTATAAGTAGTTTGTTAAATATTCAATTTAAGAAAATTATTAAGTATGTGATTTATTGGCAGACTGGTGCAAACGCCAAGGACGATCTACCACTTTCTTTTATAATTAAACTTCTTGTAAGTAGCTACTACATATGTAATTCAAAAATACAAATTAATTTAACGAGTTTTGCAATTCTTTCACAGGCTGCGCGGAGTAACACTAAAGGATTTAAACGTTTAATTCCCCTATCTCGTAAGTTTATAGTTATTTATTTTTTTAATTTGCTAGTTTATTAGGTCTTTGCAGTTATTGAACTTAATGTTTTATTGATAATATGGCTTCTCAATTAAAAAGGCGTGCGAAATCCGAAGCCTTATCCGTACGAGCGTCAATAAATGATTCATTAAAAAAAAATTATTACAGATGAGGTAGCAAAACTTTTCTCGTGGAAGGGAACTGGTACCAAAAGCAGCGCTATTGGTTTGGCAACGACTGCGGCAATAAGAAGTACGGATCATAATATTATTTATTACCACTTTTTACTTAATTAAATTTTCCGGTTTCCAATGGAGTTTAATCTTTCACTTTATTTTCTTAGGTGCTTTTCGTCAAAAATTTAACTCCCACGAAGAAGTTTTTATTTCCGTTTCAAAGAAGCACTTCCAATATGCACACGACCGGCAAAAAAAAATTGGCAGCCTATCGGCAAAAAAGATAAAAAATAAATTCAGCAACTTTATAATATATATTAAACCCCTCTTATTTAATTGTTAATTTGTTAATAGATAGTTTGTTAATATTTATTTATCTGAAAATATCTTCACATATACAGTGCCGGGAAAAAATATTGGCACAGAGAATTTTTCACCATGAATGCAAAGTTTTTTATTCTGATTTCTTCTCTAATTGTTTTTTATAAAAATATAGTTAGTATGAAGTTCTACTTTCAAATCAGATTTTTTAGAAAAATTTTAAGTATGCAGTTTTATAGCGCATTTAATTTTAGTATTATAAAGTGCACGCTTGAATAGCTAGAGAACCTCTTTGTTTTTTGACAATTTCTTATTCGCAGTTTCTTCCATACAAAAAAAAATGTCGCACATAATTTGCATGGAAGAAACTGCGTGAAAAAATTGCCAAAAATCAACGCAGTTTTCTGGCAACTTCAAGCTTGCACTATGTTATACTAAAATATAATGGGATTTAAAACTGCATACTTAGAACTTTTCTCAAAAATCTGATTTGAAAGTAGATCTTCATACTAACTGTATTTAAAAAAAATAATGTGCGAAAAGAAATTCAAGTAAAAAACTTTGCATACATTGCGAAAAATTCTCTGTGCCAATACTTTGATCCGGCACTATAAATATTTATTAATTATAATTCCATTCAATAAAAGAACTACAATAATTTGAATTAATTAATTGCCTTTATTTTTAGCATTCAAAAACAGTAGATAAAGCAGTGTAGAAAAACGCTTTTTTAACGTAAATTAATCGTTTACGAGACTCGTTTACAATTAAAAAACGGACGTAAAAATATTCGCATACGAATGCTTTTTCGATCCGTTTACGACTGTTCGTAGGCGATGCACAATTTAAAGCGAAAAAGTGTTCGAAAAAGAGTCGTAAACGGCTATCATAAACGATTTTTAATCCGGTTTTTCTTCGAGAAAATATCCAATTACGAGCTTGCTTAAGATGATTTTGCTGGCTGGGATGTGCTAAGAAATAGTTTTTCGCATTTTTTGACAAACGTATTATTTTGTGTTGTGACTCTTTTGAAGACGGTGTGCGATGTGTATGATTTGTCAGAATTGGTACAAAATTATTAGCCAATCGTGATGAGCTTGTGAAAGGTTGCTTTAATATAAATAAACACAAGTAATTTTTAGCAAAAAAAACCGACTACAACTCTCATATGAAAAAAAAAAATATATATATATATCTCATGATCCACTGATAGGATCTTAACCAGATTAGTATGGGAGACACTACCTTTCCGATGCAAAAAGAATTATCGAAATCGGTTGACGTGGTCCAAACTTATGCGGTAAACATACATAAAAAAAAATAAAATAAAATAAAATAAAAAAATATTCCGACGAACTGATAACCTCCTCCTTTTTTGGAAGGCGGTTATAAATTAGATATGGAAAATAAAGGTCAAGGTATTTCTAATAATAATTAGTTTATGTGCATATCGTGTGTGTTTTTGTTTGTTGTTATTTAATGTGTTTGTACCCTGCAAATACAAACTGTACAAACGAAAAAATATAACAACAATGCCATTGTTAATATGTTGGAGTAGTTTTGTGCTACTCTGATATAATGCAGGGATGGAGTATATGGTCTAGCCCTAGGACATCGCAATGTTAATTGGACCATATTTTTTATACGAATTGTGGTTAATTTTGAAGTACTCTTTGGTCCTTAGGGAGTACTCTTTACACGCATGCATGGAGTAGTCGCGATTTTTGCAGGGTAGTGCGTATTTAAAGAAAACTACTAAGCAATATTTTTGCGTTCCGTGGAGTAGAACTAGTAAGCTGACAAGTGATGACGAGAACTAATAGTAAAACAAGTAAGAGCAGCGCTGTCTTCGGCTATGCCGAAGGCTTCATGCCTTTCATGAACATCTGAAAATTTTACTTTAACAGATTAATGCATTTGAAAAAATTAATATTTTCACAGCACACATAGATAGAGGAGTTACATATATAAAAAATCGTATCTAAACAATCAGAGGTATGGAAGATATACCATATATAGCACCAATCAAAGTGATTTTCACTGCTGTGTGATCGGTATGTAAACCGGTAACACAATTTAATGGGTTTAGCTTCCTACATAAAGGAGATATTACGCAAAAACTGGTATAGGAACAATCAGTGGTACACGAAATAAGGCTTATACAGCATAGATTTTGACAATTTTCTTAGTAGACTTTGTGTTATCATTTATACAATAGCTTACGAAATTGTCGGTTTTAGCTGTCCAAATAAAATAGTTTTACATTAAAACCCCATATCTGAACAATCAGTTATATGGAGGCAATATATAAGTTACAGTGACCCGATCTTTGTTAAGTTTACTGTAAACTATCTGTTGATAATGAGTGAAAATAGTGCGAAATTTCATGTTTCTAGCTGCATAAATCGAGGAGTCATAACGAAAATTCTCATAACTGAACAATCAGTTGAATGGGAGATATATGTTATAGTGACCCGATCTTTGTTATTTTCACTGTAAATATTCTGTAAACAATGAGTGAAAACGGTGAGAATTTTCATGTTCCTAGCTGCATAAATGGAGAAGAATCTGAACAATCAGTTGTATGGAGGCTATAGGTTATAGCGACCCGATCTTCGCCATTTTCTCTGAAAGTATTCTTTTTATAATGAGTGACAACAGTTCAGAATTTCATGTTACTAGCTACTTAAATTGAGGAGTTATAACGAAAAATCGTATATCTGAACAATCAGTAGTACGGGAGCTATACGTTATAGTGACCCGATCATTGTAATTTTCACTTTAAGTTTTGTGTTGATAATAGGTGGAAGTACTGCAAAATTTCATGTTAGTTCATGAAGTTAGTTCATGAAGTTATAACGAAAAATCTCATATCTGAACAATCAGTTGTATGGGACCTATATGTTATAGTGGTCCAATTCTTCCGGTTCCGACAAATGATTAATACATTATAAAAATACACAAACCTACCAAATTTCATCCGGATATCTAGAAAACTGATAGACTAGATTGCATACAAACAGACGGACAGACAGACAGACAGGCAGACGGACATGGTTAAATCGACTCAGCTCGACGTGCTGATCATTTAAGTATACATTTTAATGGGTCTATCTCTTCTTATTCTGGTACTTACAAACATCGGACCAAAGTTATAATACCATTTCATGCTCATGAAAGGTATAAAAATGCTTAATAATAATTAGCTTTTATTTGAGTAATAACAGTTCTTGCTCATTTTTCCAAAATTTACCATTTTTAGTGAAGTACACGTAGAAATCTGAGTGTCCTATTTATATAGAGTAAACAAATTCGGAATTTTTTCACCTCGTTAATCTTGAAAACTTCTGAACGGATTTGTGAATATTTTTTAATAGAAGTATTATCTTTAGACCTGAGAATTTTTTATAGGGTTGCCATCTGTCTAAAAAATTATAAGATCCGCACCGTTCGTTGGATTACACTCCGACACAGCCCGCAGGTCAAGACGAAAGTGCTGGACTGGTCCTTTTTTTCTAACAGCGGTCGCTTCTCAGCAGGTAAAGACAAACCTCCGAGTGAGTTTCTGCCAAGAAAAGGCTTCTGATAAAAAAACGAAAATTTTAGTTTTTTGCCTTTCGAACTTGTTTTTTTCTCATTAAAAATATGTATACATATAAAAAATGTGGCTCTACAGACAGATTTCTATCCAAAGACACTTATAAACCAATTTGTGTATTGAAGTCCAAAATAGTGTACTTGGAGAGTTTGACAATGCTAACCCCTTTGAATTGAACAAATATATACAAAACTCTCAGTAAATCAGAAAGATTTATGGAAATTCGAAGTTAATCTAGTAAAATGCTGTAACATTAAAGAAAATTACAAATTCTCTGGGAACATTTACGTGATGGAATTTTTTATTAATATTTTTTCGTAGCTTAGTACTAATACCTACGCTAATTTCTAATTCCTTTTTTAAGGGAGGTACCATCGCAGACCTCTGTTATCTACTAAAGTCTGGAATGGTATTCATGATCTTTGTGAAGAACTTCGAAAAGTGGAAGAGCAGTTAATCTACACAGAAACATGTAATATAAGCATATAACTTCTAAAACAAAGCATTTTTCCTTATCTAGCAAAATACGAAATGGTATGACTGAACAGTACTTATGATTTCTATGCAGACAAACCCTACTTCGAAAAGAGAAAAATATGTCTACACGCAGAGCCTTATAAACATATTTTTAACCAACTTCGAAAAAAGAAAGAGGTTATATAATATATCTTCGCTCCCTACGAAGAGTAGCACATCTCAAATTACCGTGAAAGACTAACACATTTCACTATTCGCGTTGAAAAGTAGCACATTTCATATTTTCGCATGGAGAAGTAGAACATTTCAGATTATCGCATGGAAGACAAAACTTTTATGTAATCAGGGTTGTGTGGTAGTAGAGTACAGTCATAGACAATAAATATATAACGGTAAGAATGGCTCATATATGTTTGTATGAAAAATTACACACAGGCGACGCCTCTAGCCATTGGTGGTCTCACCTTTAAGCTACCGCTACCACTGCTGTGTGCATATGTACCCACTCACCGTTCAAAAAGCTCTGTTTTTTTAGATATATTATGCTTAATGTGACCAACCGTACTTCTTTCGGAAGTACAGGACTTCTTTTTGCGGTCTTGTACTTCGTACTTCGAAGTGCAGTCAAATGTACTTCTTTTCGATATTTTGTACTTCTGGAGTTAGCGACAATTTTCGATCGCTATCGCACTTTTTTACGCATAATATAAATGTTTTTGCGTCAAAAACTGCGATAGCGATTCGAAAATTGTCGCTAACTGATTACAGACATGGTTGCCACTCGCCAACATTTTTTTCTACCAAAATCTCTTAAGAAAAGTTACCAAAAGTTACCAAATCTTCAATACCAAAATCTTCATTTCTTCACTGAGAAAAAATATACTGAATAAAACTGTTATATTTCATAACAAATGTGTATATACTTACAGCCCGATTATGTGCACTTAATAAATACAATATTTTTATAAATTGTCAATTTTCGATTATTTATCAAAAACTTCCAGTTTAAATATATTTTCTTGATAAATTATCAAAATTTAAAATGCTATTGACAATTATAATAATTTGTTTTATTAGAAAATATTTTTCTATCAATTACTGCATGTGCCGGTATTCTCGTTTTCGTTGTTTGGGGTTTCCGACAGGGTAGGAGTATGATGTAATGCGGAACGATTTTTCGTCATCTTTTGGCAAATTTGGTTTGGAGACAAACCGGTTTCGGCGTTCGGCGTTCAGTGTCATTTTTCGTTCGGAATGTGCCGATATTTGAACCTGTGACTCACGGAATAATAGCACCGGCATACAAAAAAAGTGGCGGGTGCTTTTAACCGAAATTTCGAGCTATTTTTTCTGTTTTTCATAATTTACTATACGTGTCAAACGGACCTCAGATTCGGATTCTGTGGGTCGAAATACATGCCGGTAGGTGGGACTGGTAAAAAGCACGCGACATTTTTTTTTGTGTCGGAATAATCAAAACGATTTGTGGAACTTACCAAAAATTGCCAGATGGCCGAATTTTTATACCATTTTTACTGTAGAACTCAAAATGTATCGCAAATATTCGAAAGTTGTTTCAGAAGTGCAGCCCGTGGTGCTGCCACTGTAATTCAAATATTTCCAGTATTCGAATATGAGATGACTCTAATTTTATCGAAGTAAATTTGTAGAAGTGTCAGTAGTAGAGTTGTCAAACTATCGATGGCACTATCGTATTGCTTGCATTTTTTAATTTGAATTAAAAATGTTGTTTTTTAGTGTGATGCCGACGTCATGTTCAAATATGCATGCATTTAGCCCAACATACATACATTTGTTAATCGTAAATCCTGTTTTGGTTGTATAACTTGTTTTTGTTTTTGAACTTTCTGTAAAGAGAAGTATTTTGGCTAAGCAGTTACTTAATTTTGAATGATTATAACTTTTATAAGATAATATTTATTTCACTATGATCCTGTAAAAACAAAGCAACCTAACTGATTTAGCGCTATCGATAGCGCTATCGATAGTGCTGTCGATAGTTTTGTTTTTTTCGAGACTATCGTGAATATTGATAGTTTTTCTGAAAACTATCAAAACCATCGATGGTGTGACTATAGATAGTTTGACACCTCTAGTCAGTAGTGCTGCCACTGAAACTCGAAGGGTTTTTTATAATTACGCACAGGCTAAAACATAATTCATTTCTTTCTAGTAATGCAAATAGACGTTTGGTTGCAAAAGTTACCAAAATAAAATTAAAGTTACCAAGTTACCAAATCGTTTAAAAGTTACCAATTTTGGTAGAAAGTTACCAATTGTGGCAACCATGATCACAGAATCTCCCCCAGGTCCTGTTCAAACCACTAAAGTCATCGGGGACAGATGGCATCATACCTGCGCAGCTGCAAAGGTCTCTGAAGGTGTCGTGCAATCGGTTGGATCCCATTTATGCGCACTGCGTGAGGACCGGGTACATCCCCATGGCTTGAAGGGTAGTCAGTGTTGCGTTCACCCCGAAGGCCGGAAAAGGCTCTCATGTTTCCCCTAGGGATTTTAGGCCTATCAATCCCTTCGTGTTTGATAAAAGCGTTTTTGCTGAAAACGCTAGAGAGACCTGTACCTGTACATAAGAAACGCAATTCCTCTTGACCGTCAGTCAAGGGCACCATATGCTTATTGCAAGAAAAGGTCGGTGAAAACCAGGGACGTGAACCGGTTTTGAAACGGAAAACCGCTCTTTTCTATTAATTAACTGAACCATTAACCGAACCGAAATTTTCCACAAATGTTTGATCCGAACCGATAACCAAACCACTTTCTATAAAGATTGAAAGGTTCATTTCAACCAATTTTCAATAGATAAATGTACCCAATTTTTTTTCTTTTTGGTAAACATGGTAATACCTACCATGTTTGTTTACCATGTGACAATATCAAATGTAAAGGCAACCCATCTCATTTGACAGACACTTGACACTTAAACTTGCGCGTTATTTTTTTTTTTGTTTTTCGAACCGTTGAACCGAACCGAGACCCCGATTCAAAGACCAAAAAAACCGCTTTGACGAACCAATCCAAAAGTGCAA
>NW_023458564.1:11229088-11276997 GCF_013731165.1 Rhagoletis pomonella | reverse complement strand
CTTTTATGCTCATATTTCATGTCAAAAATCTTTGCGTATTTTCATTTAACCACTCATTATTTCTTTATTTATCCATCGATTTTCTTCATTAGTAACTTGATTTTTTTGTAACAGAACAGGCTTCATCACAAAAGCAAAAATTTGGCACAGAATTTGTTATTTTTTTAATTTTTCTTCTGTTAAAGTTTGATTTTTTTCTTTTTTTATTAAAAAATAAAAAAAAACTTGTATGATTATTTAATTTGTCAGAAACTATCAGTCCTATCGGAAAGAGATGTTTGCATGTATGGTTTATGGAGAATTTTATAAGCTTTTATTTGCCGTATCTCATTTTAAGATTGTTAAATTGGTTCGTGAGATATACGTGATTAAGTAAAACCTCTTTTTGTTTTAAGCTGAATAACGGCAAATCGCAAATATCTCGAAAACGTATCCATAGAAAAAAAAATAACTCGATTTTCGGAATAACCGAGCAATTGTACATAGAAATTGGATAGTGGCATCCATTGAACATTTTTGCTGTAAACCGGTGTTATCAAGGCGTAATTATTGAACAATTTACATGTTATCCTTTTCCAGTATGTATTTACATATCTGTGGCCGTCAGTAAATTAGTTTAAGTCGAGATAAGCCATTTTTCCTTTGAAGCAATGTTGCAGTGGGTTCCAAAACAGCATTTGAACCATTAACTAGCCATGGGTATAATTCAAGATGCCCTTTTAATAGAAGCTTTATCAAAACGTAAAATCTTTGAAGGGAAATTACTTATTTTTTACCTCGCTTTTATTATTTAATTTAAAGTCAGACTTAAGCTACTGCACTCAGAAAAAAGTCAGGCAAATATATTTCTCTCAACACATGATTTGGTAACTATAAACAAATAATGTAACTATAACCAAATCACGTGTTGAGAAAAACATATTTAGTTGATGTAACTAAACTCTTTTCTCAGTGTGGCAAGCACAGATGTATAGTAGATAAGCTAGAAAACTACTATTAATCCTAGTTTTTTACTAAATTATTTTTAATTGTCTTTTTTAATTAATTTTTTTATACCTAAAAGTTTTTACAGTAATTTCTTACAAGCAAATATTGATACTAACATAAATTCTTTCAGTTGGCCTTACTACTGGAGTCACTAAAATGCTGCTTTAACCCTAAGCTTACCAGGTAGATAGTGGTCAAATTAATAACTCCGAAGCTTTTGCTAAGTTTGCAACTTATAATTTCGCTACGAAACTGTTTATTTACCACTATTTTATTTATTTTTTGTTTTTCGTAAAATCTGTACACCCTTCAAGTTCAACAATAATTGTTCGTAGCTTTGTGGTTAATCTTTGCTACGCTTCTCGCTGTCGCTTCTTCCTTTCCGCTCAGTCAAAGAAAAAACCGAAGAACTGGCGAACTCAAAGTAAATGAGACAAACCGAGCGAATGAGTGGCTGATTGAGTGAGATGGGGTCACAGTACTGGAACCCCTCAAAGAAAATAATTTTTGTTCGAGATTGTGACTATGATATTTTTACTCAATGGTGAAAGTGAGCTACAGAGTTCGCACGCTGGCCTTAGTAGACACAGGTCCATATTTAAGCACAGGCTACGTAGGCACTAGCCTTGGGGCCCGCGACACAAGGGTGCTCGCGCCACATGAAAAATTAAAACATTAAAAAAAGTAGAAAGTGAAAAAATTATATATTTACAATTTTTAAGAAACGTAGGGGGCACTGAAGACGAGTGACATATTTAGTTCGTTTTTTACCCTAATCGAAGGGGAATAACATTATAGTACAACCTAATTTAGGTACTAAATAGCTGATTTAGTTTGGTAAGGAATGGAAAATGCGGCGTTTCGTCGAGTCCCGCGGCAGGTAAACGGAGTATGCGTGCCACCGGCACAGCCATAGGGATCAGGTGACTACAAATTTGAGGTGTTCCTTTGGTTAACTTTTGTAAGTTCTATGAGTATTAAAGCCCGTCTACTACAACTTTGGCATCGATTTTGTGTTCGCCTCGTTCGTCAAAATAGTGAATTTTTCAACATTCAACGTTCCAGTAAGAAACGTAGTTGTTTTTTTAATTGTTAAAAAATATGATTTATAAAAAGTATAAATAAAATAAAATAAAATATTAAAAACGCTGGCTGTGGTGCAAGTGTTAGAGAATTTAAGCGCACCTAAATTTTGTAGTGGTACATGGCGCAATAAGCAAGTGAATTAACAAAACAGCTTTCTTGCTTTATGTTCTGTCATTCGGCTATCTTATACAAGGTCTTAAAGGCAAATTTTCAAATAAGATAGTGTTAAATCATTATAACTAGGCAGTTCTGGCAACAGTCTTTCAAATTAACACAGACAAAAAGTTTTTTTAAAAATAAAATAGAATAAAAAAAAATTTTTTTAATAATAATAACTAATAAATAAAAAAAAAATAAATAAGTAAAAAGAAAATAAAGCAAAAATAAATAAAAATATTTTTAAAAATTAGATGACATTGAAAAACCATCGAATAAATTACGAGCCAAGGTTTCATACCTTTAATAGACGCACTTGAAAGTGAACTGCGAAAAAGGATTGAGGCCTACAAACTTATCCACGAACGTTTTGGGTGCCTCATCAAATTAGACATGCTTGGTGATAAAGAAATGTCAGCAGAAAGTAAAAACTTTTTGATATACGAAAAGTACTTGGATGACAATTAAGGAACGAGGTAATACAAATAAAAAATATTTTGCTGCAATTTCACCCGGACTATGAAAAGAAGTATGGATGTTCAAACTTTTGTTTGATTATAACGTCAAGGATTGCTTGCCAAATGTAGGATCTGCGTTAAGAATGTACCTTTCTCTCATGGTCACCAACAGTTCAGCAAAAAGGTAATTTTTTAAACTGAGGCTGATAAAAAACCGACTCGGACGTCCATGACGGAAAACGGACTGGAATTTTTGGCTTTTTTCCACGCAGTTTCTCAAAAACATATGTAAATAATAAAACAGTCCCCAAAAAAATTTCCAAAAATCAACGCGATTTTTATGCAACTTCAAATTTCCAGTTTGTTACATTAAAATTGACTGGGCTATACCACTGCATACTTAGAATTTTTCTTAAAAATTTGATTAGAAATCTGCAAACTGGTATGCAAATTTATTGAATTTTCTTGAGTTTTGCGCAAAGCTCAGAAGTTTTACTTTTATATTCAACAATTTTATTGAGCTTGAGGCCGTTTTTTAATGTTTTATTCTTATGTTTTTTTTTTGTTGTAGTATGAACTATATTTTTATAAAAAATTAGCTCAAAGAAATTAGAATAAACAACTCTGCATACATATTTTTTAGGTAATCCCGGGATCCCGGGATTTATCCCGGGATTCAAATTGAGCCATAAGTTTTAGGAATATTAGTAAAAATTCAATATCTGAAAGCATTTAAACATACCATTAAATAAAACTTTTTAAAATTTACGATAAACTGATTGTAAAACTCAATATATCGCTAGCTTACAGTGAAAAGCTGCTAACTTCACTTTTAATGAAAAATCATATTTTGATATAAGAGGCTAGATAAATTAAAATTGCATCGTTTCGAAAAGGGTTAAGGTCCTTGTTTTATGTTTTCTCGTTTATATTCAATGAAAGGAAAATTTGCTAAGGCCAAAAAAAGCTCCGAAAATTCGACAAGGCCAAAAAAGTTCGAAATCTTTTAATAAATATCGAATCCCTCCGATTCGTATGGAGTTTTTCTTTGCTTTAAACAGGCAAAATGTTGTATTCAAAGTTTTGCGAAATATTTGAAGAAAATGGCTATGCGAAGTTTTTTCCTCTCTTGTACAATTTTTTAATTGGGACTTTGCACTCTACGATATTTGCGATATTTATTAAATCAGACAAATTTTAAAGTAATACATTTTTTTAATTGTATTTAAAAAACCATGTGATTGAGGAATGTATACATCACAAATAATAATGTAAATACCACGTACTTTTGAAAGTGACGATTAATAAAAAAACATAAAACAAAAATATACAAAAACAATTTCTCTAAACATGTTTATTCTACTCTATAAAGAAATGGCGAATGGAGGTTTTTTGCCATTTTTTTCGCAATTTACTAGAAATTTTGAGGGTGTACGAGTCAAACGGATCTTAGAATCGGATTCAGCGGATCGAAATACATGTTGGTAGTTGGGTCTGGTTAAAAACACACACCCCTTTTTTGCCGGTGTTGTTATTATTGCACTTAAAATGTTTTCGTAAGAGCAGCAAAGCATTCAAAGTGGAGTCTTCTAAGCTTGACCTGCAGTTTTTACATACAAAACCTACTGATGAAAAACCTATTTCGGCATCAACACTTTTAGGCTGAACTGTCAAAAGGTAGACATAATCCATTTGAAGATAATGACCCCTATCTCCTCCATTACAAAATATTTGAACTTCTTTTAACAGCACGTCGGTCAAATTATAAGTTTTTCGATTTGAGGAAGTTTTGAGTAGATTGATCTAAAAAATTAACTAACTTTTCCTTAAAACTCTCTGTTTCGTTTACATTAGCGACGCTATGAGTAAATTCAATGAAATCTTCTTCAAAAAAGGCTCAGACTGCAATTGCAGTCAAAACGGCATTTTACAAAAATCATACGTCAAAATTCATAAACAAATTCTTACTATCAATTCGATATTTCAAAATTTTCGGGATCCCGGGATTTGCTTGCATTTCCGGGACGTCAAAAACACCGGGATCCCGGGATACCGGGATTGGCATCCTTAGTATGTACATATGGGCATTTCCAATCTGGCGTTACGTGACATTTGTATGCTAAAATGTAAACAAAATTTAAAAACTCAAAATTTTTAAATGGTTTAAAGGAATTAGAGATTTAAAGATATTCGTAAACATATGCACTGGCGTGACGTTAAAAAAAAACAGAAGTGGATTTTGACTTGGGTTAAAAAATTGCAAAACTTTCCGAATTGAGCAAGACTATTTGTATAAAATTTTTTGTAGTACTATTTTAAATATATAAGGTTCATTTTCCAAGTTTTTAAATGTAAAAATCTTTTCTGTTTTTTGTTTAATCAGCTGAACTATGTGACATGACGTTACCTGACGTTATGTTACTAAAACTTCCGTTGAAAAAGTTTTGATAATATTGTTTTTGAACAAATTTTTAACACGAAGAAAACATGGATTTTACGTTTCAACAAAACATGCAAAATTTAAAACAAATCAGAGCAAAAATACGGCTTTTCAAAATATCTGGACCCTGGCCCCACCTAGCTAGATAATTTTTCGCAAACATTTTTCTGCTTAAATAACCAGTATATAGTATATATCATTTAATACCCATCCTACTATATACATATGCAAAACAAAAAAATAATATAACGTGGTTTAAAATTTACAAAGCATGTATTTTTAGATTGTATAGAAAACCCCTTATCCATAAAAAAAGATAAAATTTGGAGGAGATCCGTGACCGCTGTTTGTCTTAGTACTTCCAGGGGCCCACACCACGGAAAGGGCCTAATGGCCCATCGATCCTAAATCTGGCACTGAGTAGACACCAACAACATCTACCGTTGCAGGACGACCTTAAGAATGTGAAAAATGATAGTTAACAAGCAAGCAAACAAGAAAGGTGTAAAAATCACGTACCTTCATATATTTCTCTATGGGTCCGGGCGAATACTTCACGACCCGGATGCCGACGATTGGGGTATCGCTCTGCATAGAGTCTGGTATTACAGCAAGCTTCACCGTAAATTAGGTGAATATCCGCATATTCATACGACGTTAGAGCTGCAAATATATCGATGTCAGTATCGATATATCGAGTAAATGTTTTTTTTTTGCAGACATCGATATTTTTTTTCGATATCGAGTATGGCTTAGCCATTTTCTCATTACTTATTTTTGCGCCAAACAACATCGGTGACTGATTTAATAGTCTACAAATCTGCATATAAATTTTTTTAATAGAAATTGTCATTAAATAGTTCGCAATTCTTAAGAATTTTTTTGATTTTTTTCTAATTTTTGCACAAATTTGCAATTTAGGTTTATATGGCTTTTGTTAGAGATTGAGCTATACTTTTATAAAAAATTAACGAAAAAAATATAGAATGAAAAAACATTGCGAATACTGTGATAATATCACTGTGTGGTTTTCAGTGTGGGTCACTGTTCATACATACATATCTTTGTTCGTATGGAAAAGTAGCTTATGTCGAAAGACTGACTTTAGTATAATGCGGGATTCCATTTATTCTTTAAACCAGAAGAAATTTTTCGATGATACTTAGTAAGAATATCGACTTGCCAGTATCGGAACTATTTTTTGCACGTTTATTTGCCAAACGTTGTTCAACGGCTCAGTGCCTGTGAGTCATTCGCAATCGCATGCTGCGAATGCCGATTTATACTAAATCCAGCCCTTCGACATAAGCTACTTTTCCATACGAACACAGATATGTACCTCATATATATAATAAAATTTTCTGTTGGTAAATGGTTCTATTCATTTTTTGAATGAGTAGATGTTTTTCAGTTTTTCATTGTAGAACTAAAAATTAACGATATATATCGAGTTTTTGTCTCTTAAATATCGAAAATATCGAGTACGGCGAATATCGATACTTTTGCAGCTCTATGCGACGTATACTGCGTGTTCTCTGTCATAGTATTAATAACACAATTGGGGGATTCACAACGGTGTCGTAAGTGTCGTATTGTTGTATGTCGTAAACTTTAAAAGTTTAAATAAATGTTTAGAGAACTTAAAACCATAACCAACCATTTTTTAACACTGCGAAAATTCATAATATGACTTTGATAGTACTTTGCGAACCCTGTTAATATATTTTTTAGGTGTTTAAAGTTAACGACATACAACAATACGACACTTACAACACCGTTGTGAATACCCCAAATGTTCGAAGGGTCCAATTTCACAAAATCCACTTTCACTAATTCCGGTAAGTAACATAAAATAATGTCAGGAGCAGGTAATAACGCACCTTTGTACTATTTAGCATGTCATTGGTCGGTAACAAGAGCAACTTAAATTTAAATCTTTTAAATACATTCTTGCGTGTCTCAGTCCTTTGCGCACAAAAGCGGCTATAACTTTTTTTTCTATTCAAAACAGTAAGAGTGGCACCTTTCTGAAATCTTTATTAAATGAGCAATTTTTTAATGTAATGTAAAGTTATAGCTCAGTACATTTTTTTCACCAGAGATAGTCAAAGTTGGGGAAGAAAATATCAAAAAGTTAAAAATCCCAAAATAGTCCTAATTCTATGATGGTTCCTTAATATATTTTAACTACATTGCATTTGAGTATAGAGAGGCAACTATCTGGAAGTATTTTACATAAAAAATTTACTAAGTATAGCCTGGTTTGTAGATGCAGTTAAAGAAAATACATGAAAAGGCAAGATTTTTTTTAATTCAAAAAAATGTAAATATTTCAAAAACGGCGACACTTTTACCTGAATTTTTTTTGTTTATCACAGAGCTCACTCCCCCACCTACCTTCCCCTATAGTTTGACACGTTACTTCTGGGACACCCTGTATACAGAAACAAATGTTCGGTTATGGTTAAAACAGTTCAAGTTTTTGTATTGAATTTTTGGTTCAAAATTTATTTTTCCCTTTTCAGTACGGTTTTTTGCACATTATCTTCTGCGTGAGAATCGATCGTAATAGATACGGATCTGAATAAGCGACTGGAACACGGCTGTTTGTCAAAAGCATACGATTTCGAACTCGCTTAAATGTACATTTGCTAAATGCGATAGCATGAACGCTCTTCGAAAACATATGTTCGAAAATGCTAAATGTTGCATTTTAAATGCAGCAAAAACGCTGCATAATGTGAGAACTGAAATTGTTTTGATGATTTCATTATTTCCTTTAAGTTTATTGGGAGCTTTGACAATTTCACCCTGAAATCATTTGACGCTGAAAGCTTGTTTTTAAACGACTTCACAAAACGGAGAAGGTTATCAATTCGTCGGAATATTTGTGTACTATTATTATTTTTTATGTATATTACCGCATAACTTTAGACCATGTTAACCGATTACTATAATTCTTCTTTAAAAAGAAAGGTGTTACCTCACCGGTGATCTCGTTTTATTTTGGATTAAATCTGATCATTGGATCATGAAGAGATTAACGATAAACTTAAATTTTTATATGGGTTGGTTTTGTTTTTTCCTTAAAAATTATTGTAAGCATTTGTTGAAAATGAAGTCTCACATATAAATGTAAAAGTAAAAGTCACTAGTATTTTTAATGCAATCTTGCCAATACTCTCTTGCAGAACTCTCTTGGCTCCCTTCGTAGTTTTTAATATTCACTGATGTCCAGAAGGTTTTCAAAAGCTTAATTTGTCATCCCATTAGGTTTACTTTTCGGGTCACATAAAAATGGGTTTGTTATCCAGCTGTAGACATCCTCATAGTAAATGTTGGGAAAATATTCGACAAGGGGTTTTTTCTAAACCTTCCAAGTTAACGCTGGTAATGCGCGTTAACGCATAGAAAATAACTTTTAAAAAATTGAAAATAACTTTAAAAATTTCGTCGCTAGTGGTGTAAGTCTTAAGTACTTCCCTCATCAAAAGTTCTTCTTCGAATTGCATTGCGAATGGGTACCTCACAAACACGAGAAGAACATTAAGTCCCACTACGTCGGTACTTTCGTCAAGTTGCAAACTAAAAAAATTACAAGTTTTCAAACTTATTATAAGTTCGTTCTCGACTGCCTCTAATATCGTGTTGATTCGCTCCTTCACAGTGTGATTGTGAAGCTCCAAGGAATAAGTAACATATACACGTGCGCGAAGCTGCTGCGCTTGTTACGAGAACAGTCCAGCCAGCAAAAAATCCGAAAATTAATCCGAAAACGGGAAGAAAAGTGGATGAAACGCGGATTAGGTCTACAAAAGTGCCGAAATTGGTCGAGAAAAGGCTACGTTTTCGGCTATTTTCTTGAAAATTTTCTGATTAAATTTTTCGTTGACAAAACGTATTGGGGAACTACGCTTAAGAGCGAAATACACTACACAAGTGAATTGACAAACCAATCGAAATATCCTTTTGCTGCAAGCCATTTGTGTTATGTGTGGCGTTTGACGAGCCGCTGAAGGTAGTTTTAATAAAAATCAAATTTTTTTGATTTTCTGGCCGCCATGTTGAAGTGTGATCAAACCGCTTGCGTTGTATATGGAATGTTTAAAGAGTTTGCCCGCACCACTAGTATACTCTACCCCTAGCGGCACCCACTTTGGGAAAGCATCCACTATGTACCCTACCAGACACGACTAACGCCCCTGCAGTACGGGGGAGTGACTACAGGACTGCTGAATCGGTAGCTACCTGATAAACACCGTCAATTACCGACCGACTACTTGCAGTGTATTTCATCGATTACTTTTACAAGGCAATGTCCTAGGCGGTAGTCACCATCGGCTCTCTCTGCACTACCGAGAGTTACTAAAGTAGTCACTTGCGTGATTTATGGGCGCCCTCTGTCGTAGTTTTTCGCTATTCTGCTTACGACTGGTTCGACTCTGCACTACCATGTGCACTACCACGGCTTAATAGAGTAGCTACTTACCTAGGAGTCGGTGCAGTAGCGGTTCAAAAGTATCGATTGACTCCAGCAGTACTGCAGGGGCAGTCTACAATACATTTAAATATTTCACCAATACACTCAAAGCCTCATGTCAAAATTTACACACGTACAGGAAACATATGTTACACATAACATATCTATAACACGATATTCTGTTAGATTTTTCATGCCGTCCTTAGGAAATTAACGTAAACATTCTATGGGAGAATAACATGCATTTACGTTATAACTCTGCGTTACATGATTCGTTATATAACGCGTAGTGTTCTTGTAGGGTAGTTAATAATAATAATAATAGATTGGCGCTTACACATACATATGTTAGTGTTTGGCCGAGCTTCTCCTCCAAGTTGTGGCGTGCGCCTTGATGTTGTATTTTTATGAGAAGCTGGTTTTCATGGCAGAAATACACTCGGAGGTTTGCCATTGCCTGCCGAGGGACGACCGCTGTTAAGAAAAACCTTTTTCTATATTTTTTGCAATGTTACTTTGACCAGGGCTTGAACCCAGGTGCTGAGGAGTGAAAGCGCGCACTGCTTACCACTACACCACAGCGGCACTATGTAGTTAATTGCACTCATATTGCGACCATGGATGTAAAGTACATGGAGTCTGGACATTCTTATTTGGAAGTAGATTCCATTCATGCAACAATCGAGCATACAAGAAAAGATAAAAAAGGTATTGATTCCGTCTTTCAGGAGAAATCCTAAACCACATACATATATGCATTTTAACGACTTCTACGATTTTATTATGCTGCAACAACAAGTTTGCATAACACAACTGTAAACACACAAAACAAGTCAGTTAAATGGCTGCGATTTAAAACGTCAGAACCACTTTTGTTTCAATACACAGCAAATGTTCTCAATAAAGTTAAAATGTATCATATTTCTTGTAGACATTTTAAGGGTCTCTTTCACCAACCATAAATTACTTCAGTTTAACTCTGTGCTTGATTTTATTGAACTAATTGACCAATTATATTTTGGCATTTTCAAATACCTAAAAAAGATGTTCCGCTGAAATTAAGTAAATCCATGGTTTGAATCGCAGCCAACTTCACTCAGTCATCTGACTGGCTGCGAGCAGGGAAATAAATACGAATTACAAATAACCTGGTTTGGTGGTAAAAAATCTTTGACGATTTTTAGTATGGCAAATACGGACTATAGGACGTAGTTTGCTTAGTATAGTATACTCAGTATAGAAGCATTACAAAATGTACAAAATGTAAGCCTTACAAAATGCTGGTATCTATGTAATCGAATCACATGAAAAGATTAATCCTTCTGTGGCATCCGCTCTCGCACTTCTTCTACACTGAGCCAAGGCCATGGTTAATAAGCCGGTTGTAAGAAATGTGATTCAAGTTGAACATTTGAGAACAAATTCATATGTATGGCAGTGTCTGAACGTGCAGAGGTGCCTGCTGTTATTGTTGGCTTCCGTCAGCGCGATACATAATTTATAATTTTTTCTGTTTTGGGTTTTTATTAATTACGAAAAAGCCTCTGTGAAGTGCAGAACCAAATTAAACGACGAAGAAAATTGATTCAAGTTGAACATTTGAAGGCAGATTTATAAAGCGGGTGTAGAGATGCTTGCTGTTATTTGCTAATCCTGTCAGATGCAACGTGTTAAAACGATTATAAAAATTGTTGTTTTGTATTTCCAAATTATGAAAAAGCATCTGTGAAGGGCAGAACATAAACGTATTCAAACGAGAAATCGACAACCAGAAGTTTGGTTAATGTAAACAAAAGTGTGGTTAATATTGCCAAATCATTGTTGAAAACACCAACCAAGGCATTGTTAATATTAACCAAAAATATTACACTGGTTCCTTTTCAAGTTTGAATTTGGTAATATTAACCAATTTTTTGTTGATTTTTTGCCGGTAAATACTGGTAAATGTGTCAAACGATCAGCTGTTGTGTGTTTGACAACCAATTTGTAAACAAAAGAAAAGTGCCCTTTGCTAACGCATGTTGAAAAGTGTTTAATTACTTGTTTAAGTGGATTCTAATGAATTTGAAAGTATTTGTGGTTATTTACATGCGTAAACTGTGTGTTTACATACAAAATAAGCAATAATTTACAACCAAATTTGGAATTTATGTTGAAGTTATCAGAAGTTACCATTTTGGTACTAGAAAGCAAACGGACTTTTCAGTGCTACTCGCTCGCTCTGAGCGAATTTTTATCTTTTGACAGTTTTACTAGCTTTCGGCCGAGGAATACAGGATTTAACCTAATGTTGGATTCTGTATATACAAATTAACCATTCGGAATGGTAAGACCTGTCAAAAACGTGACCGTTCACAAGCTATTGCTGTTAAAAGACAAAATATGCGCTCCTGAATAATATCAAAATTGTCACTTAAGTTAAGTGACTTAACACAAGTGTGTGCTGAACCATCGATATGGAAAATTTCTATTTATATGTACATATACCTAATATATAAAAAAATCTCGTGTCACGGTGTGTGTGGTCGAACTCCTCCTAAACGACTCGACCGATCTTTATGAAATTTTTTTCTGTATATATGGTAGGTAAAAGTGATAGGGATAAAAAAGCAGATACAACTGAAAAATGTGCGATGTTGTGTTATGGTGTGTTATGCTACATATGTTATGTTATTTAATCTTATGTTATGTTATGCTGTGAAATATTATGTTATGCTAAGTACTAAGCTAAACTCCCCTCCACTTAACTCATTCCAACTAATGCTATTTCACCTCAACTCACATTAACTATCCTTAATTTTAACGGTTGAATTTCAACCGCTAGGCGAACACTAGTATATGAAAATAGTTGCATACTCAGGGAGAAAAATTGTGGTTATTGGAATTTTTCATACTGAATATCTCTGGAAGTGTTCATGGTAGAGTACTTGAACATGGTATGGAGATATATAAAATCAATCGCATAGTCATGAAGAAAAATTGAGGCACCTTTCCTACAAACCGGATTTTTCACACTGCATATTTCTGGAAGTGTTCATGGTAGAGTACTGGAACTTGGCATTCATACTTATATAAAATCAATCTCATAGTCATGAAGAAAAATTGGGGCTATTGGAAAAGGGGGCGTGGCACTTCCCATACAAACCGAATGTTTCATACTGAATATCTCCGGAAGTGTTCATGGTAGAGTACTCGAACATGGTATGGAGATATATGAAATCAATCCCCTACTCCTGATTTAGACAAATTGTCCTGGTGTCCTGGTCCTCACTTAAATTGTCCTAATTTTTAAATGAAGGTCAATGCAGACACTCCTCTAATTTTTAGCAGATTTTTGCTATGAAAAAAGGTTAAGCCTTCTGTCATTAGCAGTCGAAGACTGACAACAAAACGTTTTTTCTAACATCTTTCTGCCGAAAAAGTGCAAGTTCCTGATCAGGTACACGACTGAGGGGTCATACATAAATACTTCCCGGTAGATAATATCAGGAGCTAAAATCTTCTCCAAAGGCCTTTCTGAAAGTTATGCCTTTCTCCTTCATTTTTTGTATGGATATATGAAATCAATCCCATACTCTTAGAGAAAATTAGGGCTATGTGAAAAGGGGGCGTGGCGCCTTTCAAACGCACTGAAACTATTACGTATCATTGTATGTATACACAATTTTACTAGGTTATTTAAGACGGCAATGGAAATATGACTTCTAACAACCCCCAAACCGTAATATTAGAAGATAAATGCGTCACTGTAAATCACGAACATGAACTATTGGTAGAAACGTTGGACCAAAATGTTTCAAAACAAAACTTATTTTGGGCGGGACGAAGTTCGCCGGGTCTGCGAGTTTATTGTAAAAATCCTAACGGTTACGGTCTCTGGTTGTAAATAGTTTATAGAGTGTCTAGGTATCTAGTATGACTGCACCAAATCATAATTTCAGGGGCCGAACATAACAGTTATTGATGAAAACCGTCATTGAAAAATTCACTATGAAGGAAATTTTCTACAACTAAGTGATACATACCAATCGATTTCTTGTTTTACCGAGAATCAAATTTGAAAATAAATTTTTATTTGCAATTTTTATGTGAAAATCCAAAATCCAAAGTCACCATTATTTTTAATTTTTATCTAAATAATATGCAATTAAAAGTTATTTTTGATTTTTATATATGTCTTAAACAACAGTTATCGGAGACTTTTATTTATAAATGTCATCAATAGAAACAGTCAGTGACTTTTACTTTTAATATTCATCAATATAAATCATTCGCCGACATTTATTTTTTAAGTCATACGTAAAAAAGTCATTATCTTTTTTCGCAATTGAGAAGGTGTTGGATAACAAAAGTTTTCTACGACTTATACAAATGACTTTTATAAGTATGATTTAAAAAATAAAAGTCAGTGACTAATTAATATTTACGACTTCTTGAAGTAAAAGTCACTGACTGATTTTTATTTACGACTTTTATAAATATAAGTGTTATCTAAGACATATGATTTAAAAATCCAAAAATAACTGTTTTTAGCTGATAATTTAGATAAAAATGAAAAATAATTTTTATTTTAGATTTATAAATAATCAGAAATAACTCTTATTTAAGATGTAATTAAATAAAAGTCAAAAAATAACTGTTAAAGAGTAATTTTTTTAATAAAAAATTGTAACTGTTACTTGTCTTTCCGGTACATATATACTAAGGTGACGAGAATTGTTTTGCATCCCAGGAGGACGGAGAGTTTTGAAAACACAAAAAAATTGTTTTATAATTATTTTAACACATAAATAACGAATAAGTTAACATTGTTAAAAAAAAAAGTAAAAACAAGTAAGAAAGTCTAAGTTCGGGCGGAGCCGATCATTAAATACCCGGCGCAAGTATTAAATATATGTTTTACACCTTTTCGAAAGTTACCGCTACATGCTAAGCCGGGGTGTATAAATTTTAAGTAAATTAGCGTCCTTAAATTTCGAAATATTGAAATTTCAAGCATTTCTGAAATTTACCGTTATATGAAAAGTAATTTTAGTCCGATTTCACTAATTTTCAAGAGTTTGCCTTTGTGTGGCAAGCACAATAACCATACCGAGTTTGGTACAAATTGCTAGAACGGTTAGCGAGATACATATATGTGATCATAAGTGGGCGGTGCCACGCCCACTATACACTAGCTTTAATATTTACCGATTTATCGAAGATTTCGTATTTCTATAAATTACCGTTATATGGGATGTGGGCGTGGTTATTGTCCGATTTTAAAATTTTTCGGTAACTTTGTAGGTGATGTCAAGGCCAACAACTGTGCAAAGTTTGGAAGAAATTGGTGCAGCGGTTACCAAGATATACACATGTAACTATAAGTGGGCGTGGCTACGCCCATTTTTCAAAAATTTTTAATTTTCTTATTTTTCGTCTAAAAGTTATTCTAAATGTCAATTTTGAGTCAATTATCTTCAGTAGTTACTAAAATATCGCAGTTTTCGTATTTCTGAAAATTACCGTTATATGGGAGGTAGGCGTGGTTATTGTCCATTCGCCCAAAAGAAGTGCATGTACCAAGTTTCGTTAAGATATCTCAATTTTTACTCGAGTTATCGTGTGCACAGACGGACGGACGGACGGACGGACGGACAGACAGTCACCGCTTAATCGATTTCTCTTTTCATTCTGATCATTTATGTATACATTTGTCTATATCTATCTCGATTCATTTTGCCTGTTACAAACAACCGTTATGTGAACAAAGTTATAATACCCTTGTCCACAAGTGCGCTCGGGTATAACAATTCAAAGTTGCACCAAACAAAAGTCAAACAAGTGAATAGTACACTGCGTTGCATAATTGTATTGGATTAAACAGGCTGCGAAATCCAAGTTTTCCTCGTTCCAATAATTATGTTATTTTTTTAAACCTGTCCTGGTTTTACAGAATTTGTCCTGATTTAGACAAATAGTCCTGGTGTCCTGGTTATTGTTGCCAGATTTTTCATGCGCGAAATCAGTACGTTATACTTTTTCATGCTAAAAAAATCAGTACTTTTCAGTACATTTTTATTCAAAGCAAAATTATGAATGTAAGTAACAGATAATACTTTAAAACGCCAGAGTACTTGTTTTAACAATATTTTTGTATATAAATAAAATATAGTTTATAAAAAATTAAAGTGTTATTCACTTGAGTGTACACTAGGGCGGGCCGAAAATCAACCGCCAAGAGACCCACAGCACACTAGTCGAATAAGACCAATTCTTGTTAAAAATTCTGGGTTCAGTAAAAAGGGTTGGTGCATATTATTAGATAATGAATCCGTTAACGCAAAAGATAAAGTCAAATATCATTTCTCGCAGCACTTTAGCTTATCGTTAATCTGAAACTTAACTATTTTCAAGGAAATTTTAATTGTTCTCTTGATAATTGTACTGGCCTATAGTCAAAAGATGTGATGAACAGCATTAATATTGCTGGCGTGCATTTAGATCGCTAGTTCCAAATATTCTAATCTTTTTTTAATATTAGCTATAGTTTGCGAATTTTTGCAAATTTAGGAACAATTTCGGTAGCACTAATAGAATAGCCATTATTTTCCATCATCGTGGACAAATTTTGTTTATGCAAATGAGTATGGAAACACTGAACAGGCACAACTTCTCGAAACACTAATTAGTTTACTTATGTTTATGCATACAATTTAAAAATTGCAAATATAGCAAAATGACAAAAAAGATTTAGTTAAAATTTTTTTATATCAAAATAACTGGTTTATAATCTGAACGATTTTCATCATATTATTATCATAAATCAGTAACAGTAAGTCTCGCCTTCAATTTGTTAATTATTACTCACCGATCGAGTAACATTTACCAAAGTTATATCAAAAAACTTAAGTGCATCTCAAGTTTTTTTTTTCTAAAAAAAAATTCTCTTCAATTGCATATATAACCTCTAAATGAAAGACCCGGATTACAGAAATGTGTGCCAGCGAGTGACTTTTTTCGTTCAAGCTGAATGCAAAGCAATATCGTCCAATTGGAGAGTCCTCAAAAGTATTTCCCAGGACATGTTAAAGAGTATTGCATTTACCTACAGTCACTTTTTCACATAAGGGAATCAACTAAAATATTTATGTATATCTAAAAACTTATTGCACGTCCCCTACTTTCATATAACGGCAAATTTAGAAACCGCGAAAAATGTGCTTCTTCGGCGACTAATGAAACCATTCCGCACCAGTTTTCAAGACTGCAAAAATGGACTTAAAATGGGCGTTTCTCACCCTAATTGTACTATGCTAATGTATGTTAATTCTTATATGTTTGAAACTACTAATAACTTGTCAAACGATTCCTAATCTTTGACAATACATTCACTCACCACGATCTTGAAAACTGACCAAATCGGCGTGACTAAGTCTATGGTCCCTCTAGTATTACATAAACATCCGAAAACATTAAACCGTTTGAAATAAATCTCGTCTCACTTGTTTGTATTTTTCACTTGGTTGCTGAAGTAATGAAGAATTGAAAATTCATAAGGTAAAATTATAGTTTTTGTAAGTTTTATCTTGATATCTTAACAACGTGTAGACTTATTGAAAAATGATAAATGAACGTGAGGTACTAAATTTAATAGCCCTTAATTTGATATATCATCATTTTAATAACAATAACTCATTCCATAGATATTACAAGCCAAAGTTTCATTTTCGAAATTCATACACTTTGATTTAATTGCGCGGGCTAAAGATAAGTTTTAAATTAATCTTTCTTGGCCAATAACAATTGGCTTAGGCCTAAAACATCATAATATTACTATTACAATGCGGTCAAATGACTTTTATTTTCCCCCATACAAAATCGATCCAGCCTAGTGTACACATCATTGTACACAGAAGCCAATAAATTATTTTATATTTATGGCATTTTCGAATAGTCATAATGAGATCATTTCCATCTTCAGTGTTTAAGTAGTCAAATAAATCTATACATTTCATTTTAAACTTACTTTTAATTTGCAGTTCACTTTAAAAAAATTTAATCAAAAGCCGGTTTCTCTCTTTGGGCCAGGAAGCAAACTTTATAATTAAGATCCTCTCAGTTGCTTTGTTTGAGTGTGGTATTGACAAAAAAAAACATAATTACATATTTTTCAAACTGTGGTAAAATACCGTTAATTAGAGACTTCATCTATAATTCCTCATGGCTTAAATTAATTTTTTGAACTACGCAAAAACTTTTAAAGACCAATAATTCGCTAAAAAAAGTATCTAACTTTATGTCTTGTATGCAAAACTCGTTTACAATGTCAGTAAATTGTGAAAAAATAATTGTAAGTTATAGGTAAAAGCCATTCGAATCAAATTTGTTGTTATTAAACTGAAGGTCAGTTTCGAGATAACTAACAACACTCGACAAAAAACGTCAGCCTTATTTTTAAAAAACTTAAGCTTTATCATATTATCATATCATATTATGATCTTCTTGTTGTATTAATTTCTTGGGCATATCAAACATTATTTGAAACAAATTTTATGACGAATGTAGTGAAGTTTCACTCTCGGAAATGTAGTGAAGTTTCACTCTACGGAATAACAAATTTATTTTTACCGGTAAGATAAGAAAACCAAAACACTTTAAAGTGAGGAACAATTAATCTGCCCTGTTAGTAAAGGCAACTATACTGCTTACATTAGAAAACGGCCCTTATTTGGATAATATCTTATTTTACCGGCGAATGCCGAAAAAGTGCAAGTTCCTGATCGGGTACACGACTGAGGGGTCATACATAAATACTTCCCGGTAGATAATATCAGGCTAAAATCTTCTCCAAAAGACCTTTCTGAAAGTTATGCCTTTCGCCTTCATTTTTTGTATGGAGCGACACAAATTGAAGGGCTTCTGTTTTCGCTACTTAAAAAAGAGCTTTTAGAAGGGCTTTTGTAGGACGCCGTTTGAAGAAGTTCTTTTAAAGTTTTTCTTAATTTATAAAAATCATACTTCTTTAAGGAATTTAGTTAAGGTTCATATCTAATAGTTTTATTTAGATTTGCAATATCTTATTTGTAATGCTAAGTAATATAAACAAATACTTAAGTATATTCGCATAAATTGTAAACAGAAAACACCTTTCTAGGAAGTATGCAGAGAAGCACTTTTTTCAGTCCTTGTTAGGTAAGTCTTTTATAATGGCTTCACTTAAGACAGCCTACCTAAATTACTTTCAGGTTATGCATATAAAAATTGGCAAAAATGATCATGAAGTGCGTTGTAGGATATCATCAATCATTCAGCTCTACGGACTGTATCACAAAACTACATTGCTTATAATATCAGAACCAAAGCAACTTTACTTATAAGGAATATATTGCTACCATATTCACTTGTATCTTCGTTTTTGATTTGGATGATAAGTGCCTTAGTAGATGGGTTCATGGTTATGGCAGCCATAATCTTCTCTTCTTCTTCTTCTTTATTGGCGCTGTAACCGCCTAAGCGATTTTGGCCGAGTCCAAAACAACACGCCAGTCATTTCTCTTCCGTGCTAACTGACGCCAATTGGAAATGCCAAATGAAGCCAAGTCCTTCTCCACCTGGTTTTTCGAACGCAGAGGAGGCCATCGTCTTATTCTTTTACCAGCATCGCGGCCGCGTTCTGTCTATTCGAACGACATGGCCAAGCCAGTGGAGCCGCTGAATTTTAATTCGCTGCACTTTGTCTATATCGTTGTGAAGCTCATACAGCTCATCGTTAAATCGTCTGCGGTATTCGCCATCGCCAACGCATGAAGGCCCGTAAAGCTTTCGCAAAATCTTTCTCGCGAAAACTCCAAGAGCCGCTTCAGCAGATGTTTTCATTGTCCATGCCTCCGCGCCATACACCAGCACAGGCATGATGAGTGACTTATAGAGTGTGATCTTTGTACGACGAGAGAGGACTTTACTTCTCAATTGCCTACTCAGTCCAAAGTAGCACTTGTTGGCAAGAGTGATTCTCCGTTGGAATTCAAGGCCGATATTATTCTTGGTGTTAATCCTGGCTCCCAAATAAACGAAGTCGTCTACTTTTTCAAACTTGTAACTGTCAACAGTGATGCCGGTATGCGTATGCTCTGGCTGTTTGTGTGATGACAGGAGATACTTTGTTTTGTCCTCGTTCACCACCAGACCCATTCTCTTTGCTTCTCTATCCGATCCCGAGAAGGCAGAACAGGCGTAGCCCTTGTTTTTACCGATAATATCGATGGTCTTGGTATACGCCAGCAATTGTACGCTCTTGTAAAGTATTGTGCCTGAGCGGTTCAGTTCTGCGGCTCTTTTTATCTTCTCCAACATCAGATTAAAGAATTCACAGGAAAGGGAGTCACCTTGTCTGAAACCTCGTTTGGTATCAAACGGCTCGGAGAGGTTTTTCCCTATTCTGACGGAGCTGGTGGTATTGTTCAACGTCATTTTACACAGCCGTATTAGTTTCGCGGGGATATCAAATTAAGACATCGCGATATAAAGACATTTTCTCTTCGTGCTGTCGAAAGCGGCTTTGAAATCGACAAATAGATTATGTGTGTCGATCCTATTCTCGCGGGCCTTTTCCAAGATTTGGCGTATTGTGAATACCTGATCTATGGAGGATTTGCCAGGCCTAAAGCCACACTGATAAAATCAAATCAGTTCGTTGACGGTGGGCTTCATTCTTTCGTACAATACACTCGATAAGACCTTATAACCTATGCTTAGAAGGCTGAATCCGCGGTAGTTGGGGCGAATGGTGGGATCGCCTATCTTCTGGATTGGGCAGAGCACACTTAAATTCCAATCATCGGGCATGCAGCCGTAATCTAGGTATGTTAAATTAAGATACATCCCTGGTGCTTTTCCAGCACGGCGAGATTTATTTTTATTGATGACATGTACTTACATGTTAGAATTTTTAGTAATTTCCATGACAAGCTAAAAGTTAATTAATTTAGAATCGAATTTTTACTTAAATATCAATAGTATTAGTAATAATACTCATGAAGAGCCTAAGTAAATCAGAAGAACTTATGTAATTTCGAAGTTAACGCTAGTAACGCACGGAAATTATAAGAAAAATTATAAAAGTTATTTTCTCGAAAAATTTTCGTGATGAAATTTTTTATTATCTTTTTGGTAGCGTGGTACCTATACGTACCTAAATCGCTAATTAGTTTTTTAAAGGGAAAACCACACAAGCCTGTGTTTTTTTGATTATGTACTTGGATGTAAAATAACACATTTTCTAATATGTTTTAAGCAGATTTGCGCTCTAATGCAACGAACATAATTATTTTAAGCCATCTTAAAAAATAATATGAAAAATCCCCATACACAAATATTGCCACTGATAAAACTTGTACATATCTGCAAAAAAAAACTATATATGGTAGGCAATAATTTTAGCCTTTAGACGCATCGTTAGCTAGCATTTCAGTGTTGTAAAGGGTAAAATATTATTCATTTAGGCTAAAAAGCATTTATACTCTTCAACTTTCACAGGCGATTAGTTAAATCAAAAGTTTACATCATTTAACTGAAAGTTGAACAATGCAAGCGCCTTTTAAGTATAATGATTGTATACGAATAGAAAATAATAATATTCCAAAGGAAATTTTTTGAAAATTTTATCACTGCTATAAAACTTGAAAAGGAAGACAAAGAGGACATTTTTGGTCAAAAGGAGGACAGAGAAGGACAAAATTTTTTTCAAAGGAGGACGGTTGGTCAGCTTACTATAGACATATGTATGTACGAATTTTCTTGTGTATATGCATAGATACATCGACGGTCCTCAACCATAACGACACAACTAAAAACAAACAAGTAAGAAAGTCTAAGTTCGGGCGGAGCCGAACATTAAATACCCGGCGCAAATATTAAATATATGATTTTCACCTTTCCGAAAGCTACCGCTACATGGTAAGCCGGGGTGTATCAATTTTGAGTAAATTAGCGTCCTTAAATTTCAAAATATTGACGTTTAAAGCATTTCTAAAATTTACCGTTACATGAAAAGCCATAATTTTAGTCCGATTTCAATAATTTTCATCGTTTTGCTTTTATGTAGCAAGCACAACAAAAATACCGAGTTTAATACAAATTTGTAGAACGGTTACCGAGAAACATATATGTGATCATAAGTGGGCGGTGCCACGCCCATTTTTCAAAATTTTATTATAGACGTATTTCCTGGTAAGGAATTGTTGCAAGCATCAATTTTGAATAAATTGGCTTTAATATTTACTGATTTGTCGAAGATTTCGTATTTCTCCAAATTACCGTTATATGAGATGTGGGCGTGGTTATTGTCCGATTTTAAAACTTTTCGGCCATTTGGTATCCTGTACCAAGGCCAATAACTGTGCCAAGTTTGGAAGAAATCGGTGTAGCGGTTGCCAAGATATACACATGTAACCATAAGTGGGCGTGGCTACGCCCATTTTCCAAAAATTTATAACATTCTTAGTTTTCCTCTAAAAATTGTTGTAAATATACATTTTGAGTGAATAATCTTCAGTAGTTACTAAAATATCGAAATTTTCGTATTTCCGAAAATTACCGTTATATGGGATGTGGGCGTGGTTATTTTCCGATGTTTTTAATTTTCGGCCATTTAGTATGCTGTATCAAGGCCAACAACTGTGCCAAGTTTGGAAGAAATTGGTGTAGCGGTTACCAAGATATACACATGTAACCATAAGTGGGCGTGGCTACGCCCATTTTCCAAAAATTTATAACATTCTTATTTTTCGTCTAAAAATTATTGTAAATACAGTGTTATCTGGCTGGAGTGAACACCCGATGCTACGAACACCTCGAAAGAGTGAACATGAACATTTTTCCATTGAGTACTCTATAGAGTGAACAATTTTGTGTCTTTGTAGAGTGAACAAAATTTAAAACCAATTCCTTCCAAATTCAAAACTGTAACGACAAATTTAATAACAAAAAGGTTAATACCTTCGCCAGGCCGATCCCGTAAATCCCCGTATCAGGGATCTCAACTCGGAGATTCGGCTACTAGTGAACGTACATAAGCGGAAGAAGTGGGAAGACCATCTGAAGACCTGTAACTTCGCCTCTGGTGTGAGCAAGCTTTGGTCAACCGTGAGGTGATTGTCCACCGGGGAAACCGTCCAACAAAGGAGAGTCTTCTCGCCCGATAGCTATATAGAACTATTCAAGTAACGCTACTAGAAGACAAACGGTGGGCTGCGAAATACCTGAGTGGTCGTCAGTGATCTGTAGAGACAAATCGAGCAAACCTAGGGAAATAAAACAGCGAGTTCAACAGGGTGGCGCCCTTTTCCCACTACTGTTCAACATTTACATTTCTAAGCTCCCTCAACCACCAGAGGTAGTCTCGATTGTCTTTTATGCTGACGATTGCTCGATAATGGTTATTTCACCGAGCTTTCTCGCTTCGTCCCTGCACGGAGCCTAACCCTCTCCCCTAAGACAAAGAACAAAGAAACGTTGCTGGCAACGTACAAGGCAATTGGCCGCCCGGTTCTGAACTATGCAACGCCTGTGTGGTTATCGGGGCCTAGTAGGACGCAGTGGATGAAACTGCAGACTTGCCAAAACACGGCACTCAGACAGCCGAAACATCACCTGCGCAACGAGGCCAATATGCTCCCAATTAAGGAGCATAACACAATGCTCTGCAAGCAATTCCTAGTAGGGTGTCACCGTGTTAGGTACCCGAACAGACATCTGCTTGCGGAAGAACCCTCGCGACGGCACGTCAGAAGGCATCTTTATGAACTGACGGACGAAGTTCGGGGGTTCAAAAAACTACCTCTGGACCCAACAGCCTACCGACAGTTATATAGACTCTCGATCTGTGTATGCCGTTCTGGGCACGCAACCACCAGACGTGGACGAGACAGAGCTTCGTTTGCCTCGGGAGACTCGGACCCCATAGCCCAACTTCGATCTGGCTACTGCAGCAGGTTGAACTCATACTTGAGCAGAATAAATGTAGATGTGCCAAATGAATTCCCCGCATTCGGAGAGAAGCCCCATGACTCGCAGCATCTCCTCGCATACCCACTGAACCCCACCCTGCTAACGCCTCTGGCCTTATCGACAGACCCCATCGAGGCTGCACGCTTCCAGGGTCTACCGCTAATAGAGCTTGACGACAACGATAGAACAACAACAGGAAACATGTGTTGGCATTAGCTGATGGAAAAGACGACATTTCAGAGTTCTTAAAAATTTAACTTCAAAAGACGTGCTGCGCAATAAAATTGATTTTAAAGAACAAAAAACTCAATCTGGATATAGTGAACAATCTGCATTTTATGAACTGGTCTTGCATTAATTAGTTCACTCGACCCAGATAGCACTGTATTAATTTTGAGTTAATAATCTTCAGTAGTTACTAAAATATCGCAGTTTTCGTATTTCTGAAAATTACCGTTATATGGGAGGTAGGCGTGGTTATTGTCCGATTTTGCCCATTTTCAATACCATCCGTCCTACGCCCGAAAGAAGTACACGTACCAAGTTTCGTTAAGATATCTTAAATTTTACTCGAGTTATCGTGTGCACAGACGGACGGACAGACGGACGGACGGACAGACAGTCACCGCTTAATCGATTTCTCTTTTCATCCTGATCATTTATGTATACATTTGTCTATATCTATCTCGATTCGTTTTGCCTGTTACAAACAACCGTTATGTGAACAAAGTTATAATACCCTTGTGCACAAGTGCGCTCGGGTATAAAAAAAACCTTACTACTGAACAGTGGGACATGTCTCTAATCATTGTCTAATCCATGTTTAATCCGTACTAAATCTTTATAAAGCAGTCATAAAGATTTAAGAAGGATTAGGGATATTTGATACTGCTTAGTAATAAAGGTTTTTTTGAGTTTTGAGTTGTGGCATTATTGCAGAGAACCATCGTAATATAAACATGCATGTGTGTTATTATTTTGAGCAAATCACAGACGCTCAGTGTATTCCTTGGATACAATGGAAGGATACCTTGCCATCTACATATATACTACATACATACGTTTGTGAGCCCATTTCACGAATATCATTTGCAAACGTCACGTCATTTCCCATTAACTCACTTTTTTATGTTCTATCAGAAAGTGCACGAATTATATTAGCATATTATTGCAATAACAGAAATGGTTTATAAAATACATATGTATGTATGTATTTATGGATGTGTGTAGTACATATGTATCTATGTAGGTTTAAATGTTTGTATTAAAGAAATAATAAAATACAACTTCTGCGCATACATATGTATGTATATTACACAAGTAAGAAAGTCTAAGTTCGGGCGGAGCCGAACATTAAATACCCGGCGCAAGTATTAAATATACGTTTTTCACCTTTCCGAAAGCTACCGCTACATGGTAAGCCGGGGTGTATCCATTTTGAGTAAATTAGCGTCCTTAAATTTAGAAATATTGAAGTTTCAAGCATTTCTGAAATTTACTGTTATATGAAAAGCGGCCGTAATTTTAGTTCGATTTCAATAATTTTCAACGTTTTGCTTCTATGTGGCAAGCACAATAACCACACCGAGTTTGGTACAAATTGGTAGAACGGTTACCGAGATACATATATGTGATCATAAGTGTGCGGTGCCACGCCCATTTTTCAAAATTTTGTCTTAAGCGTATTTCTTCGTAAAGAATTGTTGCAAGCATCAATTTTGACTAAATTAGCTTTAATATTTACTGATTTATCGAAGATTTCGTATTTGTCTAAATTACCGTTATATAGGATGTGGGCGTGGTTATTGTCCGATTTTAAAAATTTTCGATCATTTCGTATGTTATACCAAGGTCAACAACTGTGCCAAATTTGGAAGATATTGGTGCAGCGGTTACCAAGATATACACATGTAACCATAAGTGGGCGTGGCTACGCCCATTTTCCAAAAATTTATAATATTTTTATTTCTCGTCTAAAACTTATTGTAAATATCAATTTTGAGTGCATAATCTTCAGTAGTTACTAAAATATCGCAGTTTTCGTATTTCTGAAAATTACCGTTATATGGGAGGTAGGCGTGGTTATTGTCCGATTTTGCCCATTTTCAATACCATCCGTCCTACGCCCGAAAGAAGTGCACCCACCAAGTTTCGTTAAGATATCTCAATTTTTACTCGAGTTATCGTGTGCACAGACGGACGGACAGACAGTCACCGCTTAATCGATTTCTTTTTTCATTCTGATCATTTATGTATACATTTGTCTATATCTATCTCGATTCGTTTTGCCTGTTACAAACAACCGTTATGTGAACAAAGTTATAATACCCTTGTGCACAAGTGCGCTCGGGTATAAAAACATAAATATGTTTGCACAAATATACGACTATTCCTAATAAAACGCCATTTCATTTTATTCTTTTACAAATTCGCTTTATCAAGCTTAATTCCAGTATGCAGCTCTCAAGAAAAGCAAAAACTCCATAAAAAATGATGTACAAGAAATGGCTAAGAAATTTTCTTGGGTAAAATTTTCTTGAGGCAGTTCTTAAGAAATTTGCTACGCTTTCTACTACGGATTTCTAAAGTTTTTTGTAAAAGAAGAGCACAAGGCAACCCATGATTGCAACAGAAATATATGCCCGTTCCATTATTCCTTGAGGAAAGAGTGAGGCAGCAGGCTGGTGAAGTATCAGATGTCAAAATTCCTTGGACACACACACGAAATAATGCCAATTTTTCCTTGATCCTTTTTTTGAGAGTTACATACTGGCCTTTACAGAGATTTTTATTTTCCTTAAGTAATTCATAAATGCTTACATGAAGTACCTTTACATCTGGGTTCGAAGAAGGAAATGAATGTGGATACGCTACACTTTGGGTAAGGAAGACGGTACACAGTGGGCTGAACTGAAATATCTCCTCTTAGAATTAACTGTTTTGGGTGCTAAGTATTTGAAGGGAAAATTATTTAAGAAAATGTAAACCAAATATTCAAGGTCACTTGTAGTTCAATAAGTAATATTTAATTTTTCAAACAAGAATGAGTAAAATTCTATAAAAAAATTTCTAAATATTAGTTTTTAACGTTAACCTTAACTTTAACATTAACCCTAACTTTAACGTTAAGCTTAACTTTGATCTTATCCTTAAACTTAACCTTAACGTTGAAAAGTTCATAACTTCTTTACTCTTTGAGGCACCATCTCGGAAAAAATGTCGTTAGAGAGGACTCTTTTGTGTCTTTTTATTGAATATCGTTCGGTTAAAATAAATTTGAGAATATCGATCGCAAATATAAATGTTAAAAATTAGCATCATCTCAAAATACATATTGTATGAAAAATTCATTACCTTTAAAATAACGACCAATTTTTTAACTAGTGTAAGAAATATTGAATTTATATAGAATTTGGTTGCTCTGTATCATTTATATAATTTGTAAGGAAAATATTTGAAAATTTTAAAATTGTGTAAGTCCTTTCTGTCAGTTTTAGTATAAAATTAGGCTGTGCGCAAAATTTGAGCCAATTCGAAGATCCTCAAGTAGAAAATCACCATTTCTTGTTTCATTTAATATGGAATCGCCGTTTACATAAAAGAAGGCTACCAGGAGCTTTTTTGCTCTTGCTTCTGCATTCACCCGCAAAACGCTTTCAACCTTCGTCAAACTGGTGACACCCTCTCGCTTAGCAATTGCTATTCCTAATTCCCAAGTTAATAGTAAAAAGGCGCCACTTTGTTGGCACTTACCCTTGAAATGGCAATTGCAGTTACAGGGGCAACAACAGAAAAACACCAACGCACAACGCCATTGTTGGTTCACCCACGAATACTGGTATGGTATGGCGATGCCATTGCGCTTTTTAGTCATCCTTATTCTTGCTGTTGTTGTAGTTGTCATTTAACAGTTGATTGCCGGCAGCTCGATTGTCTATCTTCTGTGTCGTTCTTTCACCCGTGTTCATTGTGGGACAGACGGACGGCATTGTTGTTGGTACTTATGATGATGGTGATGATTGTACTAAACGCTGCCATTTGCCATTTTTGGGTTTTGCCACTTGCCCTGGTTGCATGCGCACTTGTCCCTGTCCTTAGAACTTTTGTCTAAACACCCACCAAAATCAATTTGCTGGATTAAACTGTCCTTCGGAGGAAAGTAGACAAATGAACGTGCCTTGTAGCAGTCATGCAGAGTAGTGTGTGCTAACGTAACTCCGCAGGATTGCCATGTTAATGGAATGGAAAAAAGCATCATAAAAATTATATTATATTTTTATGCACAAATAGTATTTATGTAAAATAACATTTTTTTCTTAATGTTCAATCGATATTGAATGGGTATAGTTCTGTTAATCAATAAATACTAAGCAGTTTGCGGATGTAGCCGCCCGTGAGGTAACCTTCTCCCAGAAGTTGTACATACATCCATACATAAGGAAGTCTAAGGGCCGGTTACTCAATGTCTGGTTAACACTAATCTGCGGTTAAACACCGTTATCGACGTCTTCGACTCCATGCATACAACAGGGAGTCGGTAACGTCGATAACTATGTTTAACCGGAGATTAGTGTTAACCAGACATTGAGTAACCGGCCCTAAGTTTGGGCGAAACAGAACTAACGATATAAAGCCGCCGCACGCATTTCACCTCTCGGTATACTACTTTTCTATGATAATCAGGTGCGTTTTTTCCAGATTTAAAGCATTTTCGATAAAGGTGTTAGTTAGACTTAATGAAATAATTGAACCATGTTTGGTAAAAATCGATAAAGCGTTTACCGAGATACATTTACATACATATGTATGTAGGCGTAAGAGGGCGATGCCACGCCTCCTTTACAAAAAATTGCTATAATCTCATTGATCCCTGAAAGATTATTACAAACATCGATTTTGAGTGGATTAGCTTTGGTAGTTACTGTATTATCTCAGTTTTCCTATTTCGGTTAATTACCGTTTTTTCACTGGTATAATTTCTTTTACGTGGCGGGCCCCAAGCGTACGATACAACCCATTGCTGAGATGGATTGCACCGGCACACAAAAAAAGTGGTGAGTGATTTTAACCAGACACACCTACCGTCATGCGTTTCGACACACTGAATCCGTATCTGAGGTCCGTTTGACTCGTACACCTCCTAAATTTCGAGTACCTAAATTACGAAAAACCAAAAAATTTCAGGAAATTCTAAACTTTTGCAATTACCTCGAAATTTAGAAGGTGTACGAGTCAAACGGACCTCACATTCGGATTCTACGAGTTGAAATACATGTCGACCGGCGGGTCTGGTTAAAAGCACACACCACTTTTTTTGTGTGCCGGTGTTGTTGTTCGTACGAATCGTTGCTAAATTTCGATTTTTTTTTTTATTTTGTGTGTTCTAACCAGGGACGTGAACCGGTTTTGAACCGAACCACTTTGAACCGGAAAACCGCTTTTTTCTATTAATTGAACCATTAACCGAACCGAAATTTTCCACAAATGTTTGATCCGAACCGGAAACCGAACCACTTTCTATAAAGGTTTAAAGGTTCGTTTCAACCAATTTTCAAAAGATAAATGTACCCACTTTTTTTCTTTTTGTTAAACATGTTAATACCTACCGTGTTTGTTTACCATGTGACAATATCAAATGTAAAGGCAGCCCATCTCATTTGACAGACACTTGACCCTTAACCTTGCGCGTTATTTTTTTTGTTTTTCGAACCGTTGAACCGAACCGAAACCCCGGTTCAAAGACCAAAAAAACCGCTTTGACGAACCAATCCAAAAGTCCAAAAACGGTTCGAACCGCTGAACTGAACCGACCAAATTTTTCATCCGGTTCACGTCCCTGGTTCTAACAGTATGAATAAAAATATTATCCGTCACTTTCCAATGCAGTTAAAAAAATGCGTATAATTTTGTGTTTCCAGTTCGGCTTTCTTCACTCGAAAATTTTTTTTTAAAGAGGTGTTTTATTAGATATACATATGTATGTTCTACTTGTACTCTAGACTCTTACAAACAACTATTATGGATACCAAGTTACAATATCCTTTGGCACAAGTGCGTTCGGGTATAAATACCAGTATTATACTTTGATTGAAAAGTGCAATGAAAGCACATGAACTATTAGGAAAATATAATGATATTTTCCAACCTACACTGAGAAAAAAAATTAGTTGCGTAAATTTAATATATTTCTTCCAACAAACGATTTTGTTACACATAGATACAAAACGTTTTGCCGAGAGGAATAAATATAATTGACGTAACTAATTAAATTCTCTCTCAGTATAGCTTGTACTGACTATTTAGCTACAAACGTCATCATTAGAATGCTCGATTATTCCCCTTTTTCCCAAACCAAATTTACTTGTTATTCGAAAAATGTATGTATATTTCTTTTGAATATTTTTAATTTTAGCTGCAAGTAAAACCCAAAAGAATTGCATTTTTAAATGAAAAACCCAACAAAATAAAATAAGCTCGAGTTAAAGTAAAGAATATCTAAGTCTGATGATCTTATACTATTTACGTTTGACAGACACGTTTCTCCAATTTTTCGAACACTGTTAATGCCGTTTCACATGCTCCGGGTTCCGGTTACCCAAGTGACCTTTAACTCAAGCTGGCAAACCGGTCTTTAAATTCACTCAGAGGTAGTGCTGGGTAGCCCAACACTGCGCGGAGTGTATCGCTCGTTTTCCTGAAGAACGTTGTAATCCATAGAAATGTGTTTTTGTTAACTGCCAAAGTTTGGTACTATCAAAATTTAGTTACATAATTCATTTTCCCATAACTTATTTATATTGGTCATTAAAAATCATTTCAAATCATCGTTTCATGCGTAAGTGCGTCCATAAGTTTTAAAAAGTAAGGTTCAACTTCTGTCGTGGGTTCAGATACAACGTGAACGCACTTTACTATTTTCAAAAGAAAATATTAGCAGATCGCGGGTAAAGTGGAGAGCGTAGTAAATTTCTAATTTTCTCGAAAATTGTACCTAGTCAATGTACTCCGATTAGGGTTGCCAGATTTTTTATGCGCAAAATCAGTACGTTTGACTGTTTCATGCTAAAAAAATCAGTACTTTTCAGTACATTTTTATTCAAAGCAAAATTATGAATGTAAGTAACAGATAATACTTTAAAACGGCAGAGAACTTGTTTTTAACAATAATTTGGTATATCATTGGTAATAAAAGTGTTATTCATTTTAACATGAGTGTACACATCATTGTACACAGGAGCCAATAAATTATTTTATATTTATGACATTTTTGAATAGTAATGATGAGATAATTTCTATTTTCAGTGTTCTTTAAATAGTCAATGAATTCTATACATTCCATTTTAAAATTACTTTCAATTTGAAGCTCACTTTAAAAAATTTTAATTAGAAGCCGATTTCTCTCTTTTCGCCAGGAAGCAAACTTTATACTTAAGATCAAGGCATTTTAACCAAAGTAGAAGGGATTTTGACATTTCTCTCTTTTGAACACCGACTATAATGTTAAATGATGAATAACTTTTAACCCTTTTTAAATTGGCATTTTCTAATTATCAGTAAAAATTCAATTGTGCTTTGAGATAGTTTTGAATTGGGTAATTTTTTTTTTTGTTTTCCGACCACATGCATTTATAGATACATACATATACAAAAATTAAAAGGAGCAGGAACTTACGAGCGTTGCATTGTGTGGAAAGTGGTGCGATACCTTAAGGCGCCTAGTTGCGAAGTTAGAAGACTAGGTTGCCTGAAGCCACGGAATTTCAGAACTGAGTAAAAGAATTTTCTTACAATATTATGCACACATAACCGCGTCAGGACCTAGATTTACGTTGATATACACACGTATGTAGAAGAAAACATTACATCGTTTTTTATAAGTGGTGATGATTTTTACAAGTAAATATTTAACTAAACGCGCAAACACATTGGGCGAATAGAAACAAAAAAATGTTTAAAACAGTTTCATAAAACATTTATTTCATTTAATGACGTGGTTTCCTTTATGAGGTATTCTTTTCTGTCCATATGTATATGTGCATATAAGATGCGAATGCAGCTAAAATTCTTTGAAGGTAATATTGAAGTAATCCTTAAAATTTGTATACGTACATACATACATATGTATGTATTTATGCTGATGCATTTCCAAGGTGAAATTATAAGCAGGTGAAGTAATAAAAAAGCTTTCTCGCTTTATTTTCCTGACATGCGGCTATCTTATACAAATTTTTAAAGGCAAATTTTCAAATAAGATAGGGTCAAATCTTCCATCTCGCTCTTATTACTACACCTGGTATAATTTCACCATGATGAGGTTCAATTGATGCTAATTTGTAGCAAACATAGCACGCGCACCTCATAAGGTTAATTTGTTTGTTTACAGTTTTTTGACATTGGAACTAGCTACAAGAGAGTTCGAGATAGTTGTCGCTTCTACCTTGTTAAATATGCCTTGCTTAAGATCCTCTCAGTTGCTTTGTTAAAGTGTGGTATTGAAAAAAAAACAAAATTACATATTTTTTCAAACTGTGGAAAAGTACACTATTTAAGGACTTCATCTATATTTCCTCATAGCTTAAATTATTTTTTTCAACTACAAAAAAACTTTGAAAGTCTAAGAATTCGCTAAAAAGTGTATCTAACTCTATGTCTCGCATGCACAACTCTTTAACAATGTCAGTAAATTGTGAAAAAATAATTGTAAGTTATAGGCAAATTTTTTTGTTATTAAACTGAAAGTTATTTTCGAGATAACTAACAACACACGACAAAAAATCGTTAGCCTTCTTGTTGAATAATTTAAGCTTATTATCGCAACTGGTACGTAACGACCCGGCGATATGCCCATAAAACGGTTGATCTTTTTGTTGTATTAATTTCTTGGGCATATCAAACATTTTCTGAAACATTTCAACTTTAATTAAATTATTTTCTTCTTACTTTTTACAGTACAGTTTAAGGAAGGTCCAACGTTATATAAAAACCTTGAGAAAATCCTAAAGTATTTTGTTTGAATTAAAAATTCAGTACAAATCAGTACAAATTTTGAAAAATCAGGACATTGGCGTACTGATTGAAGAAATAAATAAAATCAGTACCACAGTTGAAAAATCAGTACTGTACTGATAAAATCAGCAACCTTGATTTATGGTTTAGGAACCGGCTTTTCAAATGAGCAATGTATGTATCAAGGAAGGGAATGTAAAAAGCAATGCGATAGTATGCCTCGGCGTCTCCGGTTTTCACATTAAAGCGATTCTTTTGGCGACTGCTGTATCGCGGTACTTTGATTTCTGTACCTAGGTTGGTGCATACTTCTTTTACGAGTTCGAAAAGCAAATGAAAGTTTTTTCTGCATCTTGTCGCATTTCTTCAAAATCCTTTAAAGCGTCGTCGGCTAAGCTCATTGCTTCTGCAAGATCTTCATCAGGTACTTGTAATTGCCGGCTAGCAAAGCAACAACAATTTATAAAAAAGCAAATGCTTTGCTGTTGTCGCTGTGCTAACAGTTTTTCAAACCCTGATAATTTCTATAGATATTCGCACAATAGAAATAATTTTTACGGTATTTTCTCCGTGACAAATAAAAAGTTTTTGACAATTGGAAGAAATACAACTTCGAAAGTCTTTTTTAAACGATTTTTCATTTTGCTACGTTAGAGCCGTTGCCGAGAAACTTATGGATACATATATATATACACAAAAATTGCTCGTTTAAGGTAATTAGAACAAGGGGCAAAATTTCCCGCAAAACGGGATGCCCTTGGTGTCATTGTCTATTCTGATTGAAAAAGAGGCCTGTTGGAGCGCCCTACGGCTGTCCAATACCATCAGCGAAAAAGTGGAGAACTTCGGGGTCATTTGGAGGTGCTCAAGCTATTCCTAGATGATCCCGAATTATCCTTTTACAAACCCTACAAGGTCAGAATTCCAGAAAGGGACTTCTGTGAAGGGATAATAACTATGATTGACGAAGGAAGGGTCCCAAGTGTGGTATACCGACGAATCGAAGATGGACGACGGGAGTGCTGTGGCAGGTGTACTTGGACCAAGATTCCGAAAAGTCTGCCAAAGGGCACATACCCAACCATATTCCAGGCGGAAGTCTTCGCAATCGAAGTCTGTGTTCGCGAATGGGGCCACAATAAATATCATGTCGTATATTACTCCTCCTTAAAGCCTTAGACTCTTTTAAAATGGCATAAAGGCTTGTGGACAGCTGTAAAACTCTTTTGAACCACGTGGGAGCCCACAATAGCGTAACGCTGTGGTGGATTCCAGGACTTGCAGGGTTTGAAGGCAACGAAAATGCTGACTGTCTCGCAAAGCACGAAGCCCAAATACGCTTGCATGGTCCCGAGTCTTCTGTTGGCTGGTGAAGGAAACCCCAGAGCATATTCACCTTGGGTGATACACCTTGGGGAACGATTGTCTTTTAAATCCAAAATTTGGAACATGGCTCTCTGCAAAGCAATTAACTTCTTAAATAGCCTAAGATTGGAGTGATGGCAATTAGGATTTAGCACAATAGATCATCTTATGTCTCAGTGGGAGTATTCCCGACGTAATAATAATAATAATATTAGTAATATGGATGTGTAAAGAGACATACATTTGCGTAAGCCTGTAGAGTAAAACGAATTGTTATGCCCAGTTAATTTGTTTTTATTGAACTATTGTAATAAACTTGACATTGGGAAAAAATATCAAAAACTCAAACAAGTTTGGTAGGTTTTTTTTGATTGTGGTAGGAAGTTTTGGTAGGAAAAATATATGTCTGTGGCAATACTGGCTGTAACCCTATCATTTTCTAGTTGCAGTTTTAATTGTAATAAATATCAAGCCGAGCTACCGGTCGAAGAAGACGGAGCGATATCCCACCGCCTGACCAGGACTATGTGGGAATAGCGTGTACGCGGCAGAAAAATAATAAAAGCTGAGCTATTCAAATACGGCGGCGAGGAGCTGATAAGGTGCATGCATAAACTCTTATGCAGAAAATGGTGAGATGAACGCATGCCCGATGACTGGAATTTAAGTGAGCTCTGCCCAATCCACAAGAAAGGCGACCACGCCCTACGCGCCAGCTACCGCGGGATCGAAGCAAACTCTGCAATGCCTTACCGAGCGTATTGTGTGACGGACTGAATCCCATATTCATTGAACTGATTGGGACTTGTGAGTGTGACTTTAGACTTGTTGAATCCACCAAAAGACAGGTGTTCACCATACGCAAAATATTGGAAAAGACCCGCGATAATGGGTTCGACGCAATTCAATTTCATAGTTGATTGCGACAGCATGGAAATAAGCTTCTTTATACCGCGATTTGTGAATTTGTTATCACCGCGGTCTAATACGGTTGTGTAAAATGACGTTGAGTAAAACCACCACCTCCGTCAGAATTGGGAAGACACGAGCCGTTTAATTCCAATTCCAATTTGCCGAAATTAAATGAGCACAAATCGAAGTATCATCAGACCAACAGTCAGCGCATACGCGTCTCAGCACTCAAGCCACTGTTGACAGCTTCAACTTCGAAAAATATACAACTTAGTTTATTTATAGGCCAACCTAATATTCACACTTGCCGGCAATTTACTCTCAATTTACTAAATTTCTCACAACTTGCATTTAACAACCGAAATTGAATGGCGTACGTAAGATGCAAACTCGAATTCCAAGATTTGTCTTGCGTGACATTCCGATTTGACGTTTATGCTCATTTGACATTTTGGCGCGACTACGAATATTTATTCAATAAATAGAAAAACAAAAAAAAATAAATAAATAGCAAATTGATTAGGGTTTATCAAATGTGAAACACGTACGTGCGTGCGTAGAAAAACTCACGCCGGTAATATTAGGTTGAGCTGTTAAGAACCAACATTAACCCCAATAACAAAGGCAACTTTGAAATCTAACGAATCAAATGAAAAGGCCAAGTGAAGAAGGACTTGGCTTCATTGGGTTTTTCTAATTGGCGTCAGTTGGCATAGAAAAGAAATGACTGGACTGCTTTTTTGAACTCGGCCAAAATCGCTTTGGCAGTTACAATGCCAATTAAAAAGAAGAAAATGACTGTGTACAAACGGGGCACAAAAAGGTGAATAGAATAGGACATGAGAAAGTAAATACATTTTAAGTTCATTCATAAATAATACAATCAGTAAATTTTACATGGCAACCCTAACACCGAGTGTTAATATGTTGGAGTTTGTACCCTATAATTCCTTGGGTGAATGTTGTGGGTGGAATCCTGCAGAGTATTCATGTACATATGTCGTAATGTGTACATGTATGTATGTATATATGTTAATGCTCTTCGTGCATATGAAAATATAATCTGGCATAATGTTAGGGCAATTTGTAACTTGGTTTGCACTGCAAAAAAATTACAATGAAACATCAGCTACATCAACAAAACATTGTGGGTCTATTTCGTGTTGCTCTAATAGAGCATTTTTATCTTATTTCGAAGCTTTTACACAATCAGATCTTATTCTTATAAATTGCTTGTCTTCTCGTAAATCACTTAACAATTTGCAAATTGTATTCCTTGACTCCTCATGTTCGCTTATGTGTTAGTACATACATATGTACCAGGGATGCTGCGAATATTTGCATTTGCATTCGTTATGCGAATGATTTGCATCATTTTACACATTCGCATTTGCATCAAATGATACGAATGTTTTGCGAATGCGAATGTGTACATGGGCAAAGAGTCCACTCTAATATTTTTGAAACGGGTCTGAAAGCATAAACAGACGGCAGCGTTGATACGGATCAAATAGGGAATTAAAGTAGTTGATCCGGATTAAGTCCGAGTTAATCCGGATCAACGCTTCCGTCTGTTTAAGCTTTAAGTCTGTCTAACCAGGGTGCATACAATAACCGACTTTTAGCTTCAGGCACTAAACGGTTTAGTAGTATATCAAGCAATATTGATGGTTCAACAAGTACTGCTAAAAGTCGCATAAGCAACCCAGAAATCATTTTAGATTCCTTCAGCGAAAGCGAAGGCTCGGGTGTAGAATCTGGAGACATTAAAAAATGTGAAACTAAAGCTCAATTGAACGCCTATCTTAAAAAAAAAACGAGCTCATCTCGGTGAAAATCCTCTGGATTGGTGGAAAACTAAACTAAAATACGAAAAATTGACAGATCTGTAGCAGGGTTGTTGCGAATATTCGCATTCGCATTCGCAACCGCGGGGCTTCCGCATTAAATTTAACATTCGCTTTCGCATTCGCAATAATTAATAAGGAGCTTTTGCGAATGCAAGAGCACCGATAAAACGTATATCTGACAAACAAAATGACAAATTGTAGCCAATATTTGAAAAAAATGTCTTTAAACACATTATGGGTATTCATGGAAACGCGTAAATTCCTCGTAACCATGTAAACTTCGCAAATAATTAGATTTTTCATACAAAATTTAGTTGGTTTACGAGGTTTATATGGTTACGAGGCATTTGCGCGTTTTGATGAATCGCCCTATTATTTCGTAAGCTATATAACCGAACTAGCAATGGACAGTCATACAAGTTTCCACTTCAACTTTACCTTTGATGTACGTCAAAGAGAACATAGGCTTTTTAATAATTTGTTTTTTTTCTGTGCTTTAAATACCTGCATTGGTTTCTTTCTTATTATGATTTTTTTTTTACCAATCTTAAAAAGAAACTACTAGACACAAAAGAGGAAAGTGTGCACTGTAATTCTTAACCAAATTTTGGTGATGTGCTTTTGAAGTTACATATATTCGTTTCAATCATTTCTAATGGGGCTCTTTGGAGAATTTATTTCTAGCAAACATTTTAAAAACAGTAATTTTGTTTACTTGTCGGGCAATATTTTTTTCATACGGTTATACGCTGGATCCTTGGCTAAAAACTTCTGTGGTAAGACTGTGCCCCTACCCCTCCCTCCTTGGCTATTTAAAGTCAAAGAGTAAGGAGCTTACTCAATACTTCAATAGGGATTTCCAGCAGAAATTATCAATGTCTGGCTATAAAGAGAATCGATGTTCAAATAATTAAAAAGCTATAGGTCTGACCTTTAATTAGATAAGAATTACGTAACTATTTGAGACCCTCATCATCCGTAATTCCAATAATTCAAAACTTATAAAAACGGGGTGTTTTTTTTTTTAATAACAATATTCCAATATTCTGATCCGATTCGGCTGACAGATACGACTTTGAAAACATATTTTCGTTCAAAGAATGAAGAATTCTTTTTAAAAAGCTTTAAAAAACCTGATACATCTGGTTTTGGCTTGTAAGCGCTGTTTAAACAACGATCCCGCCATTATGCTAGATTCTAATTGTTTCTTGAAAATACTTGACATGCGCACTCGCATCCGCATCCGCGGATGTTAGCTGTTAGACATCCGCGGATGCGGATTCGCAACATCCCTAATCTGTAGTTCGATTCACTAACTTTTAACAATGACACTTGTCGAGTTGTAAGCTAACAATTTTTGTTGTTTACAGTAACGATACTTGTACTTTATATTATATTAAACTGCATACCCAAAAATCTTATAAATGAACTTTGTGCAAGCTTTCCAACTTTTATTTATGTGGTTTCTGTTGTTATGTATAGAGTAGATGGAATTATATTTTAAATGAAAACTATTAAAAATAAATAAATACACGTAAGTAGCAAACAACATAATATGGAATTTTGCTGCTATTATTTTACTCGTAGCTATAATTAAAAGTTTACGAAAAACATTTAACATGAAAAATATTGTTAGTATTTAAAAAAATCACTGTATGCACATTTTGTACATATGTAATTTTAATTTTTATGTATTTTCAAGACTGCTCTTATTATGCTAGTGTCATGATGATTAATAAAGAAATATTTAACTCTCACGTACATATGTATATGATATTTACATTTTTAATAAACGATGTACACGTATTAAATTGAAAACTTTAATTATGGATTCCTTTAAGTTCAAGGAATATTCTGTAAAAATAAAAAAAAAATAGAAATATCACCTTTAACTTCCAGTTTTCTATATTTGTTTTACTCCCTATTGGAAAATTATAACCGGAACAAGTTTTAGCAAACTATTTTTGTTTTTTTTTCGTTATTTAATTTATATTACTTTTTTAAATAGTGGATTCCGCAACTAAAACCGTATAAAACTCTAGTTTCAAACCTTGTGCAATATTTAAACAAAATTCAACAAACTTTCGTAAAAACTTCAAGTTTTTTATCAGAATATTAAAAAAAATTAAGTATGCAATTTCGTAGCCCATTAAATTTTAGTGGTATAAAGTGCAAGTTTTTATACTATACTATATGAATTTTATACTATACAAAAAAATTGTAGAGCGTACTTTTTATGGTTTTTTAACAACACCAAACTATACGTCGTCAATAAGCAGCCTTTGTTATCGTTACTGACAACTAAGGCATCTAGTACCAGGATTCGGGATCCCGAATCACTGGAGTGCCGAGCCCTTTTTTGAGTCCCGAAATCCCGGGATCAAGCCCTCGAGATCCCGGGATATAAAAGAATTATAAAATGCAACCCTACAGATAATCAAATAAATTAATACAATTCTAACACTAATAATATTCTATGTTATAATATATATAACATATATATGAGGCATTCTCTTTCATATCGGACACCCAATTTGGTGTCACTATTTCGATTGGGTTTATATTTTTCCTTTTTTCTTCGGATATATGATCCGTAAAATTTTGGCTATGCAAATCAACCTAAAAAAGTTCAACTGTTAATAGATAACTTAACTTTAAGACAATCATAACCATCACGCAGAAAGCCCGTTTCTTTCTCTTCAAACCACGTTAAGATGAAGTCTCTACGATGAGTAGAGCCCGAGATATAAAGATTTGAAGAAGTACATGAATGGTCAGAATCACGAAAAAACTCGAGTTTTGACAGATCATATCTCCGAATAACAAAAATAAACGAATACGTGTTAGCTTATTTTATGTATAGAACCCATAAAAAAATTTGAAGCGAATAGGAGACATGACATGATTTTGTTTTACGACATCCGTCCAACTTGTATATATACATACATAAGTATACAGGGTGTCCCAGAAGTAACCTGCCAAACTTTAGGGGAAGGTAGGTGGGGGGGTGAGCACTCTGATAAACAAAAAATTTTCAGGTAAAAGTGTTACCGTTTTTGAAATATTTACATTTTTTTGAATTAAAAAAAAATCGTGCCTTTTCATGTATTTTCTTTAACTGCATCTACAAACCAGGCTATAATTAGTAAATTTTGTATGTAAAATACTTCCAGATAGTTGCTTCTCCATACACAAATGCAATGTAGTTAAAATATATTAAGGAACCATGTGACTATTTTGGGATTTTTAATTTTTGATATTTTCTTCCCCAACTTTGCTCATTTAATAAAGATTTCAGAAAGGTGCCACTCTTACCGACCAATGACATGCTAAATAGTATAAAGGTACATTATTACCTGCTCCTGACATTATTTTATGTTACTAACCAGAATTAGTGAAAGTGGATTTTGTGAAATTGGACCCTTCGAACATTGTGTTATTTATACTATGACAGAGAACACGCAGTATGAATATGCGGATATTCACCTAATTTATGGTGAAGCTTGCTGTAATGCCAGAGCTGATCAAAGACTCTATGCAGAGCGATACCCCAATCGTCGGCATCCGGGTCGTGAAGTATTCGCCCGGACCCATAGAGAAATATATGAAGGTAAGTGATTTTTACACCTTTCTTGTTTGCTTGCTTGTTAACTATCATTTTTCACTTTTTTAAGGTCACATACCTGGAAGGCTTGGCGGCGAAACAGGACGTCCTGCAACGGTAGATGTTGAAGTTGTATTAGAGGAAGTGGAACTAGGTCCATCGACTTCAGTGAGAATGATGGAAAGACGGACGGGAATACCAAAAACTACAGTTCACAAAGCTCTAACAGGCCATCGATTTCATCCCCACCACATTCAAGGTGTTCAGGCTCTACAAGAAAGAGATAACCTGTCGAGGGTTAGATTTTGCCGTGAAATGTTGCGAATACATGAATCAGACCCCAACTTTTTTAATAAAATAATTTGGAGCGATGAATCATCATGCAGACGTGCTGGTTATTTTAATTTACATAACCTTCACAGTTGGCAGATAGACAATCCTCACGAAATGAGAGAAGATCGTTCTCAGTACCGGTACAAAATAAATTAATTGTGCGGTATTTTTAATTGTCAGATATTGGGACCTGTGGAACTGCCGCCAACGCTCAACTCTCACAGTTATTTAGAGTTCCTTCAGGAACGGCTTCCAACTCTTTTAGAAGATGTACCCGTAAACCTGCGGCGAAAACTAACGGCATGCATGACGGGTGCCCTGCTCACTACGGGCGTGAAGTAAGAGCTCATTTAGACGAAACTTATCCTCGCCGATGGATGGGACGATACGGGCCAATCACGTGGCCCGCTCGATCGCCAGACCTGAATCCATCAGTTTTTTTCTACTGGGGCTGTCTTAAGGACAAAATTTATTCAAAAACAATTCAAAACGAAGAGCATTTGCGGGAACAAATAAATGGAGCTGCTGCTGAGATAGCCCAATTGAGTTTAAGATCTCTAAAAGCGTCTTTTCTTAAAAGGTGCCGAGCTTATATTAGAGTAGAAGGTCGCCAATTTGAGCATATTTTATCAATAAATGAATCAATTTTTCTTCAAACAATTCATGTATATTTTATTTCGCGTGAACCCATCCTTCACAAAAAATATTGATAGATATAGCCCTTGTTATAGACTCTAGTCCGAATTCCGGTAAGTAACTTAAAATAATGTCAGGAGCAGGTAATAATGTACCTTTGTACTATTTAGCATGTCATTGGTCGGTAACAAGAGCAACTTAAATTTAAATCTTTTAAATACATTCTTGCGTGTCTCAGTCCTTTGCGCACAAAAGCGGCTATAACTTTTTTTTCTATTCAAAACAGTAAGAGTGGCACCTTTCTGAAATCTTTATTAAATGAGCAATTTTTTAATGTAATGTAAAGTTATAGCTCAGTACATTTTTTTCACCAGAGATAGTCAAAGTTGGGGAAGAAAATATCAAAAAGTTAAAAATCCCAAAATAGTCGTAATTTGATGATGGTTCCTTAATATATTTTAACTACATTTTATTTGAGTATGGAGAAGCAACTATCTGGAAGTATTTTACATAAAACAAGTAAGGCTATGCCGAAGGTTTCATACCTTTCATGAACATCTGCAAATTTTACTTTGACAGATTACTGCTTTTGAATACATCGAATCTGAACAATCAGAGGTATGGAAGATATACTTTATATTAGCACCAATCTAAGTGATTTTCACTGCTATGTGATCGGTATGTAAACCGGTAACACTATTTATTGGGTTTAGTTTCCTACATAAAGAAGATTTATTTATCGCAAAAACTGGTATCTGAACAATCAGTGGAGATAAAGCTTATACAGCATAGATTTTGAAGATTTTCCCAGTAAACTTTGTATTATTATTTATAAAATATCTTACGAAATTTATCGGTTGTATCAGATATATGGAAGATACATATGTGTTATAGTCACCCGATCCTTGTTATTTTACCTGTAAGTATTCTGTTAATAATGAGTGAAAATGGTGCGAAATTTCATGTTCCTAGCTGCATAAATGGAGGAGTTATAACGAAAAATCTCATATCTGAACAATCATTTGTATGGGAGCTATAGGTTATAGTTACGCCATCTTTTTAATTTTCACAGTAAGTTTTCGGTTGGTAATTATTGAAAACAGTGCGGAATTTCATGTCCCTAGCTATATAAATGGAGGAGTTATAACGAAAAATTTTATATCTGAACAATCAGTTGTATGGGAGCTATAGGTTATAGTTACCCCATCTTTTTAATTTTCACTGTAAGTTTTCTGTTGGTAATTATTGAAAACAGTGCGGAATTTCATGTTCCTAGCTATATAAATGGAGGAGTTATAACGAAAAATTGTATATCTGAACAATCAGTTGTATGGGAGCTATAGGTTATAGTGACCCGATCTTTGTAATTTTCACTGTAAGTATTCTGTTTATAATGGGTGCAAGTACTGCAAAATTTCGTGTTCCTAGCTGCATAAATGGAGAAGTTATAACGAAAAATCTCATATCTGAACAATCAGTTGTATAGGAGCTATATGTTATAGTGGTCCGATTCTTCCGGTTCCGACAAATGATTAATACATTATAAAAATACACCCACCTACCAAATTTTATCCGAATATATCGAAAACTGAGAGACTAGATTGCATACAAACAGACGGACAGACGGACAAACGGACAGACGGACTGACGGACAGACGGACAGACGGACATGGCTAAATCGACTCAGCTCGACGTTCTGATCATATAAGTATACATTTTAATGGGTCAATCTCTTTTTATTCTGGTACTTACAAACATCGGACCAAAGTTATAATACCATTTCATGCTCATGAAAGGTATAAAAATTACTAAGTATAGCCTGGTTTGTAGATGCAGTTAAAGAAAATACATGAAAAGGCACGATTTTTTTTAAATAAAAAAAAATGTAAATATTTCAAAAACGGTAACACTTTTACCTGAAAATTTTTTATTTATCAGAGAGCTCACCCCCCCACCTACCTTCCCTAATGTTTGGCAGGTGACCTTTGGGACACCCTGTATATGTTGTGTAAAAATGATCTCTTATTCTTTACTTTTGTAAAAATTACTGCGATTGAAGCTTTTTTAATGTTATTTCTAACATTCGCATTCGCACATTCGCATTCCAAAAATTCGCATTCGCATTCGTGAATGTGAAAAATATGACATTCGAAACATCCCTAATATGTACATATGTATGTATGTGCATAAGGTCCTCTCCATGATTGGATGCGAGTGTTTAACGTTTATTTGTATTACTTAAAGATTTTGCGATGCTTACATGTGTTTGCATAAATGGCCGTAAATCGCATTCGTATTACCCATGCATTTTTTAAGAGCCGCAATTTTTTATATTTTGATTTTATATTTAACATGCTTATGTATGTACAAACATTATGAAGTGTACAAATGCAATATGATAGAGGGCGGACTATTGAGTGTTACCACTGATTTTGATAGTTTAGGCGTAAATACATACATATGCACATACACGTCTTCTTCTTTACACACATACATATGTATGTATATGTAATATTTTATAAGCAAATTGCGAGAAAAGTTTTTGTAAAGGATATTGAAATCAAGTTTTGTTTGACCCTCTACATTTTTCAAAGTGATTTATTTTGACTTGTACGTGATCTTGCTTGAAATTAATATTTGTCAAAAAAGACTTGCTAATTTTTGGTATATTTATAGAATATATATAAAACGTTCTGTGTAAGTTTTTATATTCGAGCGCACTTGTGAACATTGTAACAGCTTATTGAATCGAGAGGGAAGATATGTGTGTATGTGTGTACAAAAATGTTCAGAATTGAAAGAGAAATAAAACATTAGCCATGTCTATCTGTCCGTCCGTCGGTCCCTCTATACACACGATAACTCGAGTAAAGTTCAGATATATCAGCCAAACTTGGTGCGAGTACATGTTTTGGGCTAAGGACGGATGGTGGAAAATAAGCTTAATTGGACATTTACCACGCCATATAATTGTAAATTAGGGAGATACGAAATGTGGGAAATTTTGAGTAGCTACCCTGCAGGGAAACCGCGGACTAGTGAATCAAATTTCTAGTTCCGTACTAGGTCTTTATCGCCGAAAAGGAACTAGTCCCATAGGAACTAGATCCCCACCAGTCCGAAATCGGCGAAAAATGGTACTTTTAAGAAACTAATTTTTTCAGTTTTTTTCACTACAAATCTACATCTAAAGTGACGAATTTAGAAATGGTTCGGAACTATAGAAAAATGGATGCAGAACGAACTAGATCCTATTTGTCGAATTTAGAACTATTTCGGAACTATCGAATAAGGGATGCAGCGGGGGCTTGTTTACTTTACATAGATATATGTTCGGCGGCTTTTTCGTTCAAATACGCTTCTATTCTGTGCTTCGCAGATGCTATTTCATAGTTTGGTAATACAAAACAAAGCTTTGTGTTAACATATTAACATCTTGGGGCGGTATGGAATCTAACCAATAACAGCGAGCACCTCTGCAAAGTCAGCTACAGCAAGGTATGTAAACGTACACTTCAACAAATTTAATTTCAAATTGAAAAAACGTTTCTTTGAAAATAATGTAAAATCGCACACGGAAGAACCGAAAAGATTGAAAAATCATGATACTTTTTTCTTTCGTCTGTCGATTTTAGAACTGGTTCGGAACTATAGAATTTAGGACTAGTTCGGAACTATCGAAAAAGGGATGCAAAAGAGATTTATCGCGGACCAGTACTGGGTCTAAATGTACTAGAAGCGCCCTAGTTCAGAACTAGAGATTTTCCCCACAGGGTACTGATGCTGATTCACTCGTATGTGTAGATCTGTAGCCACTTTATCAATTCCTACCAAACTAGGTTCAATTAATTGTTTGCTCTAAGGATGTTATGAAAGATGTTTTAAATAAATAGTACAAACACCAACTTTGTTTACCATGTAATGGCAGCTTATGGAAAGGCTTCGATATTTAAAACGTGCGTAGGGTTGCGAGACTTTTTTTTTTGAGATATCATTTTCGATTCATCAAAATCAGTACTTTTACTTTGAAACAATTCATCGTAATGTTTTTTTTTTTTAACCTAGCGCACTTGCCCACAAGGGTATGTTACTCAATACTAGAGGTTTACAACGACAGGCCTTGCGGCGGCGGCGTGGTCAACTTCAAAAAGAATCGGCGGCGGCGGCGACGCCGGCGTGTCTAGAAACGCCGGCGTTTACTCCCATAAGGTAGATTCCAAAGAGCCATGAGGCTATTAATCTTATCATGTCATCTCGTCAGCAGGCATTCACCATGCCAATTCAGATTATAATTCTATTTAATTCAATCATTGAAGTAGTTTTAAATTTAAATTACGTTACGCCCTACTTGAATTAAAATATTGAGTGCCTGGCGCTGATGGATGGGCGAACAGAAGAAGGTCTGAGGTATATACATATATACACACACATGGCTCCGTATGTTCTCTACACACTGCAGGAAATGTATCTAACTATAAGTTGATTAGGAAGGAGCTTAAAGTAACTTATTATCTGTATATATTCCTTGACGAAAGCTAACTATATTTTTATGGCGATGGCCGCGAAATAGTCAAGGGTGGTTTACCTCTGCATTAGATGTAGTCAAAGGTGGTTACCTCTGCATTTGATGTAACTAACTACTTTTGGACATAAAATATCAATAGGAAAAACAACATATTTATTTTTTATTATTTTTTTATTTACTTTATTACATTTCATATTTGTTTCCATATTCTGCTGTAGGTGGTCCCATATTCGAACACCGTCAGACATAACTTCCAAATGCTAATATGTAATTTCGATCATCCTTTTATTTGTCCTCAACGCGTTTGTTCAATTTTAATATATAATTTTTTTCTGCAGGACAGATCCGTATGTACTATTTAAATTTAAAGAAATAAAAAATTTTAAAAGTTAAGTTATTGGGATAATTTATGTCGCTGCAATAATCTTATCAACCGTTATGTTAAATTACGGATTTCTTAATTTTTTTGCGGATTACATATTGAAAACAAGGTTGGTCTACTTTTTTCCTTATATATGGTTAAAATTTCCACTAAAATATTAAGCGCCAAATTTTTCTAAGGAGAACCGAATGTAATGAAAAATAATACTAATTTTTCAAAAAAGGGGGAACTTAAACCCTTTGTAGAAAACGTTGCGATGCGAGGGAGCAAAACCTTCCACCACTAGGAATGCTAACGTAATTTTCACACAGCTACCTAGTACTTGTATACGTATGTGGGACCCCAAAATAAAATAACTTACGAATGCAAAAATTTGCAAAAAAAAGTTTGTGCTCTTTATTGAAAGTCTGTTTAAAATATTAAAAAAAAAATACTCAGGAAAATCAACTTGTCTTTGTTTTATCTCTAATTATTGAGGAGTTAGATGGAATGAGTTAGATGAATAGAAGCTGCTTCTGTTAAAACTGCTTTCTGAGATAATGGCGTTAAAGTTATTGATGTGTTATAACTTTCTTGTTGTTGTAGTAAAAATTAGTATTATGGTAGTATTGCGGAAAAAAATCGTTAGATTACCAGTATTCGACCCTAATTTAACTGTAATAAACGCTTTCATCGAAAAATATGTTACTTAGGTTTTTTCTGAGTTACGCTCTTTTTGGAAAAATAAAAAAATCCTTTAAAAAAGTAATTTTCATTTCGTAAAATTGTGTTTTTAAACGAGTAGTATTTAGTGCCTTCAAACGATGTATTTCAATTTGATGTATTTGTGGGGAATGACAAAAATCGGCGGCGTGGCTCGGCGGCGTATACCTCTACTCAATACATATAACTGGACGAAATTTGGTGTGTGGGTTATCCTTGGTCCAAGGTAGGTTGGTATTGAAAATTGGACTGAAACCGCGCCTACCTCTCATATAACGACATTTGCGGAAAATTAAAAAACTGATATATCTAAGAGTCATTCCATATGAAAACGTTTGAAAATCAAAAAAATCATCGCGAACCCATTTTAAATTTTGTTGTAACTTTGAGGGACTCTTCTTTAGAGTCCCAAAGAACAGAAATAATGCAAAATTAAACTCTTGGAATTCTTAAAAATCGCGATTGTTATGCTTTAACAAATTTAGCTCTAAAATGTTTCCTTTTTAAGATATCTACCCACTTGAGGCGTCATTTTGATGTGAAAAGATGACATTTTTAATTCAATCAAAGAAAATCGTATAAGTAAATACCTCCGAATAATGGCAGCGTCTTAAATTTATGTGTTTTTTACTTATTTTTTGTGAATTTTAATCGACTCTAGCGTTTTGGCTGTTTTGAGTAAGCAGCTTATTTTAGGTCGAGGCCACGCAACGAATGGCTGAGCGGCATTTCTGTATGGCGCCGCTCAGCCGCTCATTGCCGCTCAGTGCGTGGCCTCAACCTAAAAGCCTGATTATGGCAACTTAACTTAACTTCACGGGACGTAGAACTTAGAGAACCAAAATTAAACACATTTCGACGTGGCTTTAAGTTACGTTAAGTTTCGGCTGTTCAATTATAAGCAACAGAATTTTTAAATGAGAGCCGTAAGTTACGTTAAGTTGCCATAATCAGACCATTACTCAGCAAATAAGTGTGCGTATCATAGACGAAACACA
>NW_023458564.1:11208134-11224088 GCF_013731165.1 Rhagoletis pomonella | reverse complement strand
CCTAATAAACAATCGTGGTACAAAGCTCAATAAAAATATTAAAAATAAAATGTTAATAAGCCACAATAACATTGACAAATACTTAAAAAAATATTTAAAGTAATTTTTGAATGACTCCCTGGTCATGTCGATATCGACTTGGGAAGATATAACATTAAGTAGCGACATAAACTTATGAATCGGTTCATTCAGGCCGTAAGTAGTTCTTCTATATTTAATATAGTGGATAGATTTATCTCTGAGAGGTCTGGCGGGAGCGTTAAAGGGCAGAAGCGATAATAACTCAGGTGAATCAATTCTGTTATGCATAACGTCCTTAACTCTTTAAACGCTAGTGTTACATATATGTAACGCTCGAATTTCGCGGACTAATATTGTTGTAAGGAAAATTTGTATTACCTAACAAAGATTCACGAGTGTTACATATATGTTTCAGGTCGTACATACATCCCTTGATGGAGGTCGAAACTTTTTATTATGGGTTTTTGTACATATCCTCTCTTTTATTATCCTCCAAAATTTGGTTCCTATAAATTTCCTCTTTTGCTTTCGCGTTTAATGAGTTAATGAAGACAATGCCTTGAATTTTTCTTCTACTAGAAAGGATCTCTAGGTTTAATATCCTACATCGAAGATTGTACGATGGCATCGAGTCTGGTGAGTACATTCGGCGAAGCGCAAATTTTGTAAAGCTTCTCTGAACTCTCTCTAATCGATCGGAATGTGCTGTGAATACCGGAACCCAAATAAAGCTGGCATATTCGAGAAGAGATCGAACAAGGCTTGAAAAGAGGCTTTTAAGAGTCAGCGGGTCTATAAATTCATTTGAGTTACGTTTTAGGAAGCCGAGTTTTGAGTTAGCAGCAGAAATTATATATTCCCTATGATAGTCGAAACTAAACTTGGTGTCGAGATAAACTCCTAAGTCTTTGACAGTGGTAACATACTGGAAGCTAGCACCTGTTCCGTACACGTAATTAAAAGTTATCGGGTAAGCCGACCGCGAGAAGGTTATGAGATTACATTTTCGGAAATTTAGCATTAATCCGTTACATTTACACCATAATATGAGGGAGTTAATATCATTCTGTAGAGTTACGCAGTCTTCAGGGAGCTTAATAGGAAGATAAAGCTTGAGATCGTCGGCGTAAAGTAAACATTCACTAAGTTTGAAGACCTTAACGACATCATTGATAAAGATAGTGAAGACTAATGGGCCTAGATGGCTACCTTGGGGTACACCAGAAGTAACTGAAATTGCCCGAGAGAGACTTTGACTATTAACTTCCTGTTCTTCAAGTAGGACTCAAGCCAAGTTAAAGCGATGGAATGAGCTCCCATCATCCTCAATTTGGCGATAAGTAGGTCATGGTCTAAACTATCAAAAGCCTTAGTGAAGTCTGTGTAGAGAACATCGACCTGAGATCCATTCTCTATTGCGTCCAAAGCGAAATTTGAAAAAATAGCGAGGTTGATACATGTAGACCTTCCAGGATAGAAACCATGCTGCTGCGTGTAGATATGGTGCTTGAAAGCGGAGAATAAGTATTTATTAACCAGCTTGTCTAGTAATTTTGGAATTATTGAGAGTTTAGCGATTGGTCTATAATTTTCTACCAGATTCCTTAAGCCCGATTTAAAAATAGGTTCAATGAAAGCAATTTTCCACTCATCTAAGAAAGTACCTGAGTCAAGGCTTTTAGTAAAAGTTAGAGTCAGAGGTATGAACAGTGTGTTTGCGCAGTTTTTAAAGAAGCAGGGTGGTAGAGGATCGTAACCTGCTCCTTTTGAGGCGCCTAACTCTAATAGACCCTCAAAAACCTCTGTTTCCGATACCGACATTTTTCCTATGTTAACTACCTGCTGTAATTGAAATGATTCGGGGCAAATTTCAGTATTTTTAAAGCTATCATATACGTGACCAAAAAAATTCGCAAACAAGTTGGAAGACTCTAGGGTAGAGGTTGAAATAGATCCTTTATATTCATCGATTTGGGGATACCGTTCATTTTGCGTTTGGAGTTATAAAATATCCAAAACGACTTAGAGTTACTTTTGATTTTAGACTCCATCGATTTTATGTAGGTTTTGTGCAAGAACCTAGATAGGGTCGCGAATTCCTTTCTGAGCTGAAGAAAAATTCTCTTATCTTTTAGGGACAAGGTTCTTTTGAACTTTTTGTATGCTTTATTTTTTTGGTATTTCAGCTTTAACAATCTATGATTATACCACGGCAAACTGAATTTTCTTTTTCTTGTGTGTATAGGGACGTAAAGACTTAAGCATTCTTCGACAGCTTTTTTGAAAGTAATGTACATATTTATTAAATCCAAGTGCTTTAAGATCTTATGCCAATTTATTGAGTCGAAGAAGTTGTTTATGGCAACATAATTGGCCTTGGCGAAGTTATAGTAGAGTTCCGGTTCAGAAGGAGCACTGTTGAATCTATAAAAAGAAAAACCAATCACTAGGGCCTTATGATGAACAGAGCTAAGGGAGTATCAAATCTCTAATGTCACTAATGAGCAAACCTTTAATTATTGAATCATGGACCACTAACAACGTTTTTTCCTCCACTTTTTTTTTGTAAAAGAAGAAAGTCTTACATTGAATATATTGCAACCACGGTTGCATTGTTGGTTGTTTACAACCAAACTTGGTTGTTTTTCTTTTATTTTTTCTAAATTGGTTAGATGGTAGTTTTTTATCTGGTTTAGTTGTTGTTTTAATTAGAAAGTAGCAAATATCTATATGGACAGAAAAAGTTGTGGAACAAATATTGTTAACGAAGGGATATTCTGCCGAAATCCGCAACAAAATCTTCGTTTTGCTAACTTTAGTCCTGCAATTGCCACGCCCATTTCTAGGAGTTTGTCGCCTTAAAGAAAAATCTTGCCGTACAAATATTATATCTGGATAGGTATTGTATCGGAGTCTGCAATAAAACTTTAATTTTTGCAAAAACCCGATGTTTAACACCTTACTAAATATATCTCAACATAAGTTTTCGAAAAGAAATTACAAATAATTGTTGATTCTCACAAAAAAACCATCTCGACATAAAACAAATTAGTTTAAAAATAGTTCTTGAAAACCCCAAATTTTTTTAAACATGTTTTTTATAGAGAATTAAACAAGGAATACGATGGTTCAATTTTATATCCCTAATTTACTGGTCTTTACTATGCAAATCATCTTCAAAAAGTTCAATTGTCAATAGCTAAGTTAGCTTTGGGACAATCTTGACCACCTTATATATAGAAATGTTCAGCCCGTTTCTTTAGCTTTAAAACGACGTTAAGATGAAGTCTCTACGATGTGCGGAACCCGATATATAACGATTTGAAGTAGTACATGATTAGTCAGAATCCCGAAAAAATGCAAACTTTGACAGATCATATCTCCGAAGAGAACAAAATTAAAAACAAATTCCTCAAACACGTGGTAGCTTATTTCATGTATAGAACTCATAAAATAAATTCAAACCCAATCGAAAGTGTGACACAAAATAAGCAATTCCGTGTCTATTCAAAAATTCTGTTCAAAAAAATTCATTTCAAATTATATTCAAAATTCTATTTCAAAATTCGATTCAAAAAATTCTATTCAAAATTCTATTCTCTTCAAAATGGAGGAAACTAAAACAATGTGGAAAAAATACTAAAAATGTTGGCCTCCGTAACAGGGTTGTTGCCAATATTTTTCCGAAATAAAAGTCCTTTCCGCTTAATAAACAAACCGCCTGTCCAAATTAAACAAATTTGGTATCATATGAAAGAGGACTGAAATAGCTTTCAAACAGAAATAGCGAACGACCTCTATTTGTATTTTTTTATAATTTAATACTAAAGAAATTCATATACCTGGCACAAGATTTGTTTTATGGTAATTAATTAACATTTTTTATTGAAATATTTTTCAATATCTGGCTTTCTTCGTTTAGTTATTTCAGTTTTAAAGCTATTTAAATCCTCTTTCATTTGATACCAAACTTGTTTAATTTGGATAAGCGGTTTGTTTATTATCCGGAAAGAACTTTTATTTCGGAATAATATTCGCAACAACCCTGCTCCGTAATATAAAATCTTTTATTATGCTGTCGATTTTGTGCCTGCAACTTGACGTGATGTAAAGTGACTTTTCTGTAAGTGACGACTTTATAAAAAAGTTCTAAAAAAAATAGCTACGTTATTTTTTGTTGTTTTTTCTACTTAAACCGTTTTTTGGTTATTAATTACAATTTGCATGTGTGGTCCTTGTTTCATAGTTTCGCTGACATTTGAATGTAAATATATACTACAACAATTCATAGAAGTGGTTGACCCGACTTGTCGGTTACGTGAGGGTTTTTGTTATTTTTTTCTAAAATAAATAACTACTTTTGAATTGTTTTCAAAAAGTCAAAGACTAATGTTCAAAATATTTAATAAAATTAATACTTGATGTCTCTTATTAACGTTCTAAAAACTATACGTCTTATAAGAACAGAAAACTGGTTGGATATGTCTTTACTTGACCATGAAATGATCCTATTGAAATAGTTGAAGAGTTCGGATGGACGCCACAGCCACCAACCGCAATTCAATACAAGGCGCTACTTACTGCCTCTGATTACCAGCGCAGCACTGATATTAATTGACGCCCGAATTACATAATTTTATGGATTTATGAGCAGATCATAAACAGTAAAAGGCGCAATTTGCATGCAATTAGTGACACAAATTGCTACACAATCAGATGCCATACACTTAAGGCGTTCCACGCGGGGCAAGCGAGTTCACTCCGAGCGGTAAAAGCTCAGCGAACAGCTTTGAATATCGCGTCCACTGAATTCAGATAGGACGCTTATGTGGGTGAGAGCGCAATTAGTAAATTTATTGCCCACTATCGAACCATAGCTAATTGCCAGCAAGAAGTGCTCAACCCTTTGACATGCATTAACACCAATTCCATTATATGCAATCGATAATAATGGTAATATAACCTCATGACGCACACAACCTCTACTGGTTTAGGTGGCTGTTCGCTAACTGGCAAATAGCTGTTTCTGTATAGTAGATTGTTTTTGTTCATTGCAAGGTAAAAAAACGTATGAAGCTCTTTTTAGTTAGCTTAGGAAAATTGTTTTTCTATGGTGGTTTAAATTGCGTTTAATAAACAAAGTTTTACGTAAACTGAGTTTAAATTACTCACCAGTTTTTGAATGCACACATTGAGTTTAAACTTTAGCCCTGTTCGCGTACGCACTATCCAGTAAATCCAGTACTTATTTTACTGGTTTTTTACTGGATGTCGTTTTCGTACGCAAAAACTTGCAAGAAACTAGCAAAAGAGGGGAAATTGCGAGAGCAGAAATGACAGCACAACTTGCAAGTTTTACTGGATTTTTACTGGATAAATTTTTACGATCAACTATTTGCTAGTAAGAAAAACAGCTGATGGAATGATGCTTAATGTAAGACTATGTTCAAAGAGGCACCTAATTGGCAATTAAGAACATTTCACCAATTTAAGCTTTCATTTTTACCCAATTTATCATACAAAAATTCAAACTATTAATTTCCAATTATTAATTTGCAATTAATTTGTGTCAGATTCTCTATGCAACCCTGCTAGGTATGTTTAATTTTGACTTGAAGGTATGTTTATTGAACAAAGAGCAATCAGCTGTTCGTTTCTGTCCCTCTTTTACAGCTGATATTCCATCAGAGATGGAAAATTTACTTATAAAATTGTACCTAATTTACGGAAAGCTTTATCTTAAAGTAGATAGATGTACCTAAAAAGTAAATATGTATTTCTATATAAAGAAGATAGGAGGATAACAATTCCCATCGATACCACATCAACTTCTGTACTCACATCAAACAAATTTTGGCTATGAAAAAAATCTCTTCGAGCAGCGCGAGACAAAACTATGTTGTAGGAAAGGTGAATCACTTTCCTCCCAGTTCTCCGATCTGACGTTTAAAAATAAATATTTTTCGTCTATATGGCGAAATCAACTACAGTTGCGTTACTTTGACCACTTTTTGTATCATTTGTTTGCCCCTTCGCTAAGGAGGGAAGGTATTGGACCAGTTGCCCGCAACAGAAAATGCATTGAAATGTCAATAAAAATAAGAACTGATTTCCTGAGAAGTTATTTGGCTACGTTCCAAATGTACCTAAAATTGTGTGTTTGTACCGAATGCACTTTCAAACTAAATAAAGGTACGATTGTACCAACTTTTCCATCACTGTAGGTAATCCAGCAGCTGATTTCGTATCGCTAATTGCGCAGCTGACGTATGTGTGAACACCAAACTCAATTCCACAATTTAAACTTAATTGCCTCAGCTAATTGGCCTGTTTGAACATAGTCTAATTCACATTAACAAAAGAATTTTTTTTGGTGCTTTTAGAGTTGCAATTGACAAAATAAACCTGTTTAAATATATAATAAGAGGGGAAATACTAGTTTTCTTAGAAAATTGCAGCGGAAAATAACAAATTAATCAGCTGTTCATAAAACTAGCAACTTCTTGCTGGTTTTCCGTTTTCGTACTTTCTTGCATATTTCCCTCATTGGGAGTAAATATTGGCTTACTCTCCGAAATTTGGTTACTGGCAAGTTACTGGATATTTTTTGCTGGAGAATACGAAAACACAACTTTTGTTTAAATTACAGACAGAGCTCAACTCGCACTGAACAACTGGCCCTAACCGTGTAAAAGCTTTAAACCAACTTCCTTGATAAAAGAAAATACAAACCTTTTTTCCATGATAGGGTCAAAAATTATACTTTTAAATAATAGCCGTCTAGTTTCCACTATTAGAATCAGTGCGCTGTCCGAAAATTCGTATTCTGATTAGGAGAAAATATCACTACTGTCACAACAATAAATTTTCAATGAATCGATTGCCATGTTCCCATTGCCCAAAAATCATTCTTCTTCTTTCTGTTTAGCTTAGTCTGGTTTATAAATGAGAATAAAGTAACACGCTATTGACTTATTTACATAATCGTAGTCAATCTAAATGCAGATTGGTAACCCTTTTAAATAAATGAGAATTAAAAAAAATCATTAGTATTTTCGCACACATCTCGTACAAAATATATATACATACATCTAACCAATAAGCACATAAAAACTGTCCGAGAGTAATATGACCTTATTTATAATAGTACGATTCATAAAACGTCGCAAATTGGCATTTTTGGCGAAATGGCAACGTTGCAAAAAAAGTTGTGTGTACGACCTATCGCAACTCCGGATTATAAATGTAAAATTTTGTAAAAATGCCGCGCGTAAGTGAAAAAGATAAGTTTTTACAATTATGTATATTTCGAAGCAGCCTTAACTAATATACTTTTTGAGGACAATAAAATATAATGTGTTTCGAGACTTTGAGTTTGCAATGATTGCCAGCTCAAATATTATGGCAGGAGAGTTTCCATAGAAAAGTAATCAGCTGGGTCGCAAGGTGCCAAGTTTTGCAACAAACGCGACATTTGCAACAACTTTGCGACGTTTCATGAATCCCACTAATATGCTTATTCATCTAAACGTGTGAATGCCTCATAACCGTGTAAGCCGCAAAAACCTCGTAAATAAACCGGGTTTCCATATAAAATTAAGTAAGTTTACGAGGTTTACGTGGTTAAGAAGCATTTACGTGTTTAGATGAATTCCTATAACTACAATAAATAAATAAATAACATCTTTGCGATTATATTAAGTACTTAAATTTACCTCCCTCTTTGTCTTTATGTTTCGGTTTCTTTTACTTTTATTTTAATCTTTACTTTATCCCTTTCTTTTTCTACATACTCAACTTTACGTCCTTCCTTGTATGAGTCCTTAATCTATACATGAGTATACATAAATCTTATTCCTAAACTACTGCTTAGCACGTTTCTTTAAAAGCTTAAACAGACGGCAGCGTTGATCCGGACTAACTCGGACTTAATCCGGATCAACTGCAGTTAATTTCCGAGTTGATCCGGATCAACGCTGCCGTCTGTTTATGCTTTAATTCAGTATCAATATTAAAGCACATGAACCAATTAGAACAGATCTGACCGGTTGAGAAGCTACCATTTGTAATCAGAGACGTGAACCGGTTTTGAACCGAACCAGTTTTGAACCGGAAAACCGCTTTTTTCTATTTATTAACTGAACCATTGACCGAACCGAAGTTTTCCACAAATGTTTGATCCGAACCGAAAACCGAACAACTTTCTATAAAGGATTAAAGGTTCGTTTCAACAATTTTTCAATAGATAAATGTACTCACATTTTTTCTTTTTGTTAAACATGGTAATACCTACCGTGTTTGTTTACAATGTGACAATATCAAATGTAAAGGCAACCCATCTCATTTGACAGACACTTGACCCTTAACATTGCGCGTTGTTGCACTTGACACTTAAACTTGCGCGTTATTTTTTTTGTTTTTCGAACCGTTGAACCGACCCGAAACCCCGGTTCAAAGACCAAAAAAACCGCTTTGACGAACCAATCCAAAAGTGCAAAAACGGTTCGAACCGCTGAAACGAACCGACCAAATTTTTCATCCGGTTCACGTCCCTGTTTGTAATAGCAATTGAGAAAAAAGTGTGTGACGTTCGTAATTTTGAAGTTTGCTATTTCTGTTTTGCGTCTTTCTTTATGTGTATTTTGTCGGTGGTTTATTTCAGTGATTTTTAAGCGATTTTCAATAAATTTTTTGTGCAAATGTAATTAAAATGAAGTGCGCGATGATTGGATGCAAAAACACGTACAAAAATAATAAATTGGTTAGCACAAACATGTGCTACAACATTGCTTGCATTGTTTGCTTTATGCTTCGTCTTCATACTCTTTGTTTACTTTTCACAGAAAATAACATGGCGCCGAAATTACAAACGTCAGCCAGAAAATTACTTTTTTCTTTTGCTTCATCTTTTCAGATCTTGTGTAGTTGGATCATGATTAAAGCATACATTTAGGAGGCATTTCCGTACCAACCATGTACATGTATGGCATTAGTATTGGTGTCACTTTTGAATTGATTTTTTCGCTTTATGTTAAACTAATTCGAAATTTGAATTTTGAATTTTGCACATCAGTATAAAAATACCTTCCTAATGATGTATAATTCTTTATACCTTAGAAGTATAGTTTAGCCGTAAAAGGGGTGTAAAGAAAACATGATTGCCTATTTATATATAAGATGTTTTATTTGACCTTAGTAAGCTTTGATACTAAAAACAAATATTCAAAATTAGTAGGTATTATTCCATCCAGTCCGACAATGACGTAAAAAAGAAATAGTTCGGAGTTTAATCCTTTCCAAATATTTAAATATTTGGAAAACAAATTTGTGCGTTAAGCAAAGGTAGCAGAAGAGATAAGCGTATCCGTTAGCACGTTATTTCGGGAAATAAAAAGGATTGTATACGGGCCAGGTGCCAGGGCGAACGTTTTTTGAACCTACAAATGAAAGGATAAGAAATGTGAATTTAAAAGCTACAAGGTCCACAAAGTACCCGATAGATCAGAAGAAAAGGAAAAACTGACAAAAAATCGTGCCCGTTGGCACAGTTGTTGGCCTTCAAAAAACATACCAAACGGCTGAAAATTTAAAAAATCGGATAATAACCACGCCCACATCCCATATAACGGTAATTTAGAGAAATACGAAAGCTTTGATAAATCAGTAAATACTGAAGCTAATTTATTAAAAATTGATGTTTGCAATAATTTTTTAGCAAAAAATACGCTTATAATAAAATGTTGGAAAATGGGCGTGACCCCGCCCACTTATGACCAGATAAGTGTATCTCGGTTACCGTTCTATCAATGTGTACCAAACTCGGTATGATTATTGTGATTGCCACATAAAGGCAAAACGTTGAAAGTTATTGAAACCTGACTAAAATTACGCCCACTTTTTAATAAAATTCAGAAATGCTTGAAACTTCGATATTTCGAAATATAAGGACGCTAATTTTACCCAAAATTGTTACTAACAACAATCACTTGAAAAGAAATAGCATTATTATGGAATTTTGGAAAATGGGCGCGATGCCGCCCACATATATCCATATAAGTTTATCTCATTATATCTAACTGAACGTTCTATCGAAGTTGTTAGAAATAGACGTAAATCCACCACTGTTTACCACGTAGCGGCAGTTTTCGGAAAGGTGAAAAAACTATATTGAATACTTGCGCCGGGTATTTAATGTTCGGCTCCGCCCGAACTTAGACTTTTTACTTGTTGAAACTAGCGTTGGTCAAATTTGAAAAAATGAAGACAAAAAGTTTTTGTTTATTGTACCCGATGAAAACTACCAATATTCTTAGTCCACTAATAGATAACTATTCACACATTATTTTAAAGGTCTAAAATCCTCTTTTCAAACATGTTTGGTTTTTAAAATCGGATTAAAAAAATGTCAAGCTTTTAATAGATAAGTGAATCAAGTACGAATAAAAAATGGAGGGCTCAGCAACTAGGAGAAACCTATTTTCCTGTTGTACTTAGCCTATTGCTCAACTGGAATAACTTATGGACCTCTCAGATATATATGTACGTATGTATGTATACATATGTAGACTATTGAAAAAATAAAAGAAATTGTCGTAATCTGTACACTACCGTGAAATGTAGGAATAACTCAGTTTGCTCGAATAATTTTACGTACCAAAAGCATTCTTAAATTTATTACCAGCGACTAAAGCAAAAAGTGTGTTTGGGGTAAGAGGCAGGGGCGTGTTATTGGCATCAGTGCCGTTTGCTAACGGATTCATTTCTATTGATTTTAAAATTATGAAAACAAACAATGGAAACGAAGGAGACGATTTGTTTTTGTTTTCGCTGTTATTTCATACAGCTGATGAATGTTGCTGATTGCAGTCATTCCTGGTGGCTGCCAATACTGGCTCCAATAGACAAAAAGTCACGTCAATCAGCGGTGGCGCAGCACTTTCGGTGCTGCACGTCACTCCTGATGACCCGCCCCCATCAGCATGACTAGGAATGAGAGGCCACAGTGTGTTTCTGAGGTTGACTTCCGTATTTGCATATTGGTGTTGACGCTTGTTGTTTAGACTTTCAATTAAATTTTGCATTCGTGTCGCGATTGCCTTGCATATTCGCAAATAAAACGTTGAAACAGCGTTTAATTTTCGATTTATTGAAATTGGAATTGAGATTGAAAACGATATGGAAATAGAGACAATTATACATATATACACACATACACAGACACATGAATCTACACCAGGCTTTCCCAAAGTGGGTGCCGCTAGTGGCTAGAGCAGTGGCAGCAGTGTGGGCTAATTCTTTAGACTTTCCATACACAACGCAAGCGGTTTGATCAAACTTCAACATGGCGGCCAGAAAATCAAAGAATTTTGATTTTTATTAAAGTTACCTTCAGCGGCTCGTCAAACCCCATACACATATTTCGCCCTTAAGCGTAGTTCTCCAGTACGTTTTGTCAACGTAAAATTGAATCAGAAAATTTTCAGAGAAATAGCCGAAAACGTACCCTTTTCACAACCACTTTGGGTATTTTTATAGACCTAATCCGCGTTTCATCCACTTTTCTTCCCGTTTTCGGATTTTTTGCTGGCTGGGCTGTTCTCGTAACAAGCGCAGCAGCTTCGCGCACGTGTATATATTACTTATTCTTTGGACTTCACAATCACACTGTGAAGGAGTGAATCAAAAGGATTTTAGAGGCAGTCTTCTCGTGTTAGTGAGGCACCCATTCGCAATGCAAATCGAAGAAGAACTTTTGATGAGCGAACTACTTAAGACTTACCCCACTACCGACTAAATTTTAAAGCTATCGACAATTTTGTACAGAACAATGGTTTGAAATGGAGCAAGTGTGCGGATATTTGCAGTGGTTGGAAAAACGGAAGAGCGATATCTAGGATGAAGCAAGGGGCAGAAAACGCCACGAGAAATCACTGTATGGTCATTCGGTATTCACTGGCGGCTAGGAAGATGCCGCCACTAGATTTAAAACCCGTATTGGATGACGTTGCGAAGATAACAGAGGCCTGCGAAATTAAAATACATCTCTGTTTTTTTCTAGCACGTCGAAATTTTTTTTATTGGTGACATGTATATTTTAGAATTTCTAGCAATTTGCATGGGAATCCCATAAATAAACAAAGTAAATCAGAAAAACGTATGTAACTTCGAAGTTAACGCTAATAAAATTGATAACAGCAGGTTTCACCAGCAATTTATATGGAAAAAGATTTTTTATTTTCTGTTAATTTCCATATACAATTCAAAAAATTAAAATCATATTTCACTTAAATTGTTGTCGTGAAATTGGCTGTAAAAATTATTTTCTTAGCGTTAACGCGCTATACCAGCGTTAACTTGGAAGGTTTAGAAAAAACCATTGTCGAATATTTTCCCAACATTAAATCTAAGGATGTCTTCAGCTAGATAACAAACCCGTTTTCATGTGACCCGAAAAGTAAAACTACTGAGATTACAAATTAAGCTTTTGAAAACCTTCTGGACATCAGTGAAGGCGGCACTTTGAATATTAAATACTACGAAGGGATCCAAGAGAGTTCTGGATGCAAGTGTATGCAGAAAACACTGCTGTTGGCAAGATTGCATTAAAAATACTAGTGACTTTTAGGCCCTTATTATGAGTTGCTTTCGATTCGAACAGAATCTTGCTTTCGATTCGAACAGAATTTTGCTTTCGATGGTGTAGCGAAGTGTTAGAAAATTTTGAAATATGTACAATTTTGCATTTGTTTTTTTTACTTTTTGGCGGCTAGACACTAATTTTTATTAATTTCATGCGGTTCTAACGTCGGGAATATTAAACACAAGCTCGAAAGCCTGATTTTACCTGGGAAAGAAAATCCCAATACTCAGTTGGCACGATCTCTGAGAACAAAATCGTAAGCTGTTGCTAGTTTTAAAATATTTTAAATAGATTTTGCTCACAAATGCCTCTTTAGACAGTCGGAAATATTTAATAAATCTGTAGAAAATTTTTTTAAGTATATTTTATGTCAAAATATATTCGAAAGACTACACTTACACCGTCTTAATCATTTTCTACTCCTGGCCAGTTTACCAAGCTCTCAACCTCTGACGAATCATTGAACCAGAACTCCGTTGTACTCATTTTCACCACGTTTTTATAAACTCGCTTTCTTTTTTATTTCATTTTAATTTGCACAAATTTTTATAGATATATATGTATAAGCACACTATTTGGTTTGCTCGAATTTTACACAAAGCTTCTCAGCGGTGAAAAATATATGTGACCTGGTCTACGAAAAGGGAGCTTACGTGCGAAAACTAGTTTTCTGTGAAAAAGCTGTTAAAAGTAAGCAACTCATTTCGTCAGTTTCTCATTATCTCGTTAATTGTTCTCCGCGCCGGACGTCCAGTAAGTGTTGTTGTTGGTCCAGTAAGTGTTGTTGTTGGTCGGAATATTATTATAGTTTATCGTGTAAGTTGCTAGTGTGGAACATTTAAAAAAGTAACACTGAAGAAGTGACGTTTTAGTACACTTCTAAGCGAGTTAGGATTTTCTGCTTTTCACCACGTGAAAAAGCATCTCATCTTCCATCCGAATCAACCAAAAAGTGAAAATTGATTTTTTGACACCTAAGCCCCCTTTCCGTAGACCAGGTCACATATTATTGTGAATAAGCGCTATTCTTTATCGAATGAGCGTCATTATACCAAATGAAAATTCGTTTGATCAGCACTTTCGACCACAGTCGAATGCAACTCATAACAGGGGCCTTACTTTTACATTTCTATGTGAGACTGCATTTTCAACAAATGCTTACATAAACAAGTAATTTTTAAGCAATAAACAAAACCAACTTGAATTCCCATATACAGATTTAAGATTATCGTTAATCTATTCATGATCTAATGATCGGAATTAAACCGAATTAGAATATGAACCAAAAAGACAAGATCACGCGGGGAGGAGAGTAGCCCGTTAGAATCGCATTTAGGAAAAAAGTTTAACGATTTTAACATTAGCCGTTTGTTTACATTTCTTCGTTGTTTACAATTTGGTGGTGGCTTTTGACTGCAATTTTCTTCATTTTCGCCTGTTACAACGCGTGTACACATAAGATAAAGAATAATTTAACACAACGACATGATTTATAGAAGAATTTTCATAATGAAAAATATTATTCATGCGTTCAACAATGTCGCGGTTTTCTCCGTTCTCTTCGTTGTTTACTTCTTACAACAAAAATGGCGTCGAGATTTCGGCAGCTAGAAAATCACTTTTTTCTTTCTTTCCTTCCCACGTGATCTTGTGTCTTTCGTTCATGGATTTAGAACGGGACCACCTGTGAGGTAACACCTTTCCTTTAAAAAAGAATTATAGTAATCACAAAGAACGTAAATCTATAAGAGGAGACAAGACGTTATAATTGTAGCGACTGTGAACATCTGGAGCGTGCCTTCTCTTTTCGTCCATTCACTAAATGTATTTGGGCAAAAGAGAAAGTACGCTCCTGATGTTTTCACTCGTAACAATTGTAATGTGTTGTCTTTTCGGGAAAATTTTCCAATGCGGAACCCGGCTTTAAAAAAAAAATGAGGGGGTTTAGAGCGGCTCTTTGTGATTGTAAATCTGAAAACCCCCCTCCGGAGGCTGCTAGTTTTTAAGAAAATTGAATTTTAAGTTGCAAAAAATGTCAACTTCAACCTCACTTTTTGCTTTGCAAACCAATTGAACTAAAATGTCGGTGCTGCCACACAATGCCCAAAAAAAAGCACTGAAAACGAGAAAAAATAAAAACGGACATTGTAATTAATATTTTTTTTTTAATTAAATATCGATGTATTGATAAAAAAAAGTGATTCAGTCTAAAATCGCGAGATTTTGTAATAAAAATGTTAACTTAGTTATTTATCGAAGTATTGATTTTTATGGGAAAAGCGCCGCAGGTGAAAATTTTTAATAAAACATCGCGCGATTTGTTATTAAAAATGTTCATTATTTATCGAAGTATTGATTTTTATGGAAGAAGCGGCGCAGGCGAAAATTTTTTATAAAAAATCGCGCGATTTTTTATTAAAAATTTTCAGTATTTATCAAATTATCTATTTACGTTTCTACATTTGTGTACTTTGAACTACAATAACACCAGTAAATATTATTTCCCCCCGAAAAAAATTATACCGTTATGATCAGGAGTAAGACCCATATCGATCCTAATGTTATTATTTTTAATAAGAGCCATGTACGTATTGTACACTTATACCCCGTAATTATACGCACTTATTTGTGGTGTATTTTTTTTAACGTATGGTAGCATACATTTCGTGTTACTGTCAGCCATTGTTATTTCTGCTTGTTTGTGAAATGTGTTAAAGTTTGTGAAGACATTTATTAACGCGTTTTACTTAATTAACTAATTAATAATTGTATATTAAAGTACTACAAACGCATGCGAACCTTTTAAGGATAGTATATTTGTATAAATAAAAGTGATAAGTGTAGTTTTATAACAAAATATAGTGATAGTAGAGGGGATATTTTAACAACAAATAACTTAAGTACTATTAGCAACAACTTTGTGAAAGTGATAAATATAGTTAAAGAAGACCTCCATTAGTATCCCCACCTAGTTTCATAAAAAAATTCAGTATACTTTGCGCGGAATAGCAATTGGTTCCGTAATGGAAATCTCAGCCGTATTTTCTTATAGATTTACGTTCTTTGGTAATCGGTTAACGTGGTCCAAAGTTATGTGGTATGTACATACATACAAAAAATAATAAAAAATATTTCGACGAATTGATAACCTTCTCCTTTTTGTGAAGTCGGTTAAAACATATACACCAGCAAGCTTTCATCGTCAAATGATTTTCAGGTAAAATTGTCAAAGCTCCCAATAAACTCAAAGGAAATAATGAAATCATCAAAACAATTTCAGTCCTTATATTAAA
>NW_023458564.1:11182801-11203134 GCF_013731165.1 Rhagoletis pomonella | reverse complement strand
TTTAAAGAAATGGCGTGTCGTCTATTTCCGCTGTAGCGAACGTAGTACATAGGGCGACATCTAGATGCCATCTACCTCGCCCTATTCACTACAGATGTCGCCCTATGCACTAGACTTTTTTATAGGAACTTTGCAAAGCAAAGGTTTTATGGTGTCGGACACACAACATTGAAAGTTTCTGGAGCCACAACATTGCAAGTTGATAAAAGCGTTGTAAAATAGGGGTACAAATGTAAGAAAAAATTCTGTAGAATTATAACAGAATAAAATTTTTAATGCATAAGGACGAATGGGCACAGCAAATGTCCTTTAAAAACCTTTTCCTTAAAAATCCTTGAAAATTTGCAATGTTTATTTTTGAAAAAATTATTGTTTGAGGACTAATTATTTACATACGACCACATCATCGAATTTCGTCCTGTAAACTTTATTAACTTGAAAAGATAAAATTTATGAAAAGCGCATTTTCAATACCTATTCGTCCTTGTAAACCAAAAACCTTTATTGTTTTTAAATTCAACAGAATATTCTCTTTCATTTGGTACCCATATTGTTATTCTACATTGCACTGATTTTTTTAAATAATTTTTTTGAATTAATCATATCTTTAAAATTTCCAAGTCCTTTGAAAAAAAATGCTGACGTCAGAGTGAAAAACTAAAAGCGCAGTGATACTTAATGCCTTTCACCATAACCGGCGCCAATTTTATGGATTATCAAGCCTCTAGCAGTACAAAATTAATTGTTGTTTTTCACTAAATACAATACTGAAGTATATTTACGAATATCACGTTTTATTATACGCTTTAATTTAATTTCTTAATTTTGATAAGTATTTTTTTACTGCATTCACCTGAATTTCGGGGGTTACTACTAGTTTTAATAAATTGTCAGTTTAATTTCTTATAAAATTTACCTTTAAGTTTTTGCATTTTAAGCATACATCGAAAATTTGTTTTAGAGAATCTATGTGAAATAATTGCAGGAACGATTAACCGATTTGCTGAGCAACCGAGACGTCTGCTTTATAAATAATTTTTGTAAAACAAATCGGCAAGTATATCGTTCCCCGCATGCCAGAAACATGAATGTGTAAAAATGAAAATTTTGGGAAATCAAGTTTGAAGGATTTTTACCAGACTTAAGTAACTCTACATTCATGTAATTGACATTGTGTTCATGTACGCATGGTATTCTGACTTTTGGTATAAAATCAGGGACGTGAACCGAATGAAAAATTTGGTCGGTTCGGTTCAGCGGTTTGAACCGTTTTTGCACTTTTGGATTGGTTCGTCAAAGCGGTCTTTTGGTCTTTGAACCGGGGTTTCGCTTCGGTTCAACGGTTCGGAAATCAAAAAAAAATAAATAAATAAATTAAAAACAACGCGCAAGGATAAGTGTCAAGTGTCTGTCAAATGAGATGGGTTGGCATTACATTTGATGTTTCCACATGGTAAACAAACATGGTATGTATTACCATATTTAACAAAAAGAAAAAAAGGGGGTAAAGTTATTAATTGAAAATTGGATGAAACGAACCTTTAACCCTTTATGAAAAGTGGTTCGGTTTTCGTTTTGGATCAAACATTTGTGGAAAATTTCGGTTCGGTTAATGGTTCAGTTAGTTTATAGAAAAAAAGCGGGCTTCGGGTTCAAAACCGGTTCACGTCCCTGTTTGAAATAGAACATCCAAAAGTTAATCAAGTCAACACAATAACTCAATATGGGTAAATTCGCAAATTCATGCTTCTGGAATAAGGGTGACGATATGTATTTACTTCACATTTATTAATTTTGTATACGCCTGTCCTACATTTCTACGCAGTAAGAAAATATTTAGTAGTCGTATTTCGACGAGTGGAAGATCGACCTATATCGATAGCCAGTTGGGAAACGTCCTATATCAGAAAACTTTTTCAGAATTTGATTGAAGAACTCCCTATTTCAGAATTTTATTGAAAAACACCCTATCCCAGAATTTGGTTTAAGAAGGCCCTATTTCTGAATTCGGTACGAAAACGCCCTATCTCTAATGAAAATGTGCTGAGAACCGAATTCTGAGATAGGGCATTCTTGAAAAGTTTTCTGAAATAGGGCGTTTTCGAACTGGCTGCCGAGATAGGTCGATCTTCCACTCAGGTGTCGATTTCCAATTAATATTCCTGAAATAAGTCAAAAAATTTAAGTTTAGTACTCCACTCTGCTTACTAAACTAAATTTATATTTGGCTATTGCCATGCAAAAAAGGCTTAGTTGCTTTTAAAAATTTTTAAATTTGCGCCAGCTGAGATTTAAACCGGGGATATCAGATTTGCTAAGCGAATACCCTGTCTAAATGCCGACGCCGCGTATGAAATTTCTTGTCGAGGACTGATTGATCTCCAATAATACCCGTATGAGATTAGTTGCTAATTAGTGACCAACTGTACCCCATGAATACTATACTGGAATGCTCTTTTTAGAAATTAGTGCACAATTTTTTCCAGGGTATGTACCCACACAAAGAAATGTGCACATGTGTAAAGAGAAGGTGTTCGACATGAGGGGGTTCTTATCTACATACACAAAAATTTATTCCTACAGTTGAGTTATTTACCTTTTACCATATAGAATTTTTCGGAATCATCCACTCCTCTTGTTTTCTTTTTAATTTTTTATCCATATTGATAACAAAACGTGGTTTAGATTCGTTTTCATGCTTATTGTTTATATTGAAAAGCAATAAACGCATGCTCTAATTTAAACAGTAGCAATGTAAACTCTGTTATTTGAAATTAAAAACAAGTCATAAATTCATGGCCCGATTAATTATAAAAAATATAACAGTGTTCGCCCCTCGGCACGCAATGCCAAACCTCCGAGTGCATTTTTGCCTTGAAATATGTAAGTATGTATATAAATACAGTATACGGTTCATTCTAAATTTAAAAAAAATCCGTAAAGTTTCATTAAAATATCACACTTTTTTATGACGGTGCTCTTCGGATATAGTTACGGTGACCATCCGCCCTGTTTTTTGCAGGACCGTACTGTTATTCAAAGGTCTGTCCTGCGTAGTTTTTCAAAACGGGAAAACCAGTAAATGTGCTGATTTTTTCCCAGTGTCCTGCAGTTGTTCCGCATTTTAATCAATACTTTAAAATTAACGGCGGGAGCACTTTACCTGTCAAAATATAAGCAGTGGCGATAACAGCGCTGCCGTTTTGCTTAAATTTAAGCAAAATTGATTAATTTTTTCCTGCCTGTTAAAATGTTAAACTTTTCTTCGTTTTGCTAAATTTGTTTATTAAAATATTCAAAAAGGATAATTTTCCTAAAAAATTCATATTCATTATATACTATTTCAATAAATTTTTCAGATTTATTTTAGGAAGACTGTCAAATATATCCCATATAAAGAACTTTAGGTCCCTTCATTTGCGTGACAAGATCAACACGCACATTATGGATAACATGATATCAAACTCGTTTTTTGCATGCATTCAAAAACTATCGAAAGGGTATATAACTATTATAGGGGTATGTGTTGAAGGCCTGAAAGAATGTTCAATAGCTTTCAAATTTAGCAACTGTTAGGCCCGATTTCAGATGGCCTACTTAAGTAGAGATTGTTGATTAACTTCCACTATTCATTTTCAGATCATACATTTAATCTGCACTTAAATGGCCAATATTGGCTATTTAAAAATGATATATGCAACCCTGTGTTTATACCATCCCACCAAAATACAATCAGCTGTTCAGCAGAAAATGTAAACAAACAAGCAGAGGCTATGTTTCTTTTCTAAACTAGCAAAACTAGCAGAAGCTGGCAATTAATCAGCTGATCGGTATATTTGACTATTGAAAATATTTGACGGTTTAAGGGCTCACTGAAGTCTGCAGCGTCTGTTCACCAGTAGGTTCGGCTGCAAGCGGGTGTCTGCTTGGAGCAAGCGGCTCGCTATATAAACGTTTTTTTTTGTTGCGAAACCACCCCCGTCCCAGCAATGGGTTTGTGCGCTGGGCTTGGGACCCGCCCCGTAAAAACCACTTCCAGTGAAGAAGCAAGGCAAAGCCTCGGATGAGACCCCCCTTATGATGACGACCACGGCAAACGTTTAAAGGACTACGATTTGAGGGCATGCACCTGGAATGTCCGGACCCTTAATGGGGAAGGTGCCTCTGCCCGGCTGGTTGATGTCCTCGTAAGGACAAAAGCTGACATCACCGCCATTCAAGAAATGCGTTGGACGGGGCAAGGCAAGCAATGTCTGGGGCCTTGCGACGTCTACTACAGCTGCCATGTAAAGGAGCGCAAATTCGGAGTTGGATTTGTGGTGGGAGAGAGACTCCGTCGCCGAGTACTGTCGTTCACCCCGGTGGACGAGCGTCTAGACACAATCCGCATCAAAGCGAGATTCCTCAACATCTCGCTCATCTGCGCCCATGCCCCGACGGAAGAGAAGGATGGGTCATCCAAGGATCTCTTCTATGAGCGCTTGGAGCGCACGTACGAGCGCTGCCCCCGTCATGATATCAAAATCGTGCTTGGCGATTTCAATGCCAGGGTGGGCAAGGAAGGGATCGACGAAACGTCTGACAACGGATTGAGGCTGATCGACTTCGCCGGGGTACATGGTAGTATGCAGTACTAGGTTCAAGCATAAAAAGATCCATCAAGCTACGTGGCTGTCTCCGGATCGAAAAACAAGAAACCAAATCGATCATGTTGTGATAGACGGAAGGCACGCTTCCAGTGTTTTAGTCGTACGCACACTCCGAGGCCCAAACATCGACTCGGACCACTATCTTTTTGCAGCCAAGATACGCACCCGCCTCTGTGCAGCAAAAAATGTGCGCTGAAATATGCAAGGAAAGCTTAACGTCGAAAAGCTGCAATCACAACAGACAGCCAGCGCTTTCGCTACTCGACTCTCACACCTGCTCTCAGAGAGCACTCTTCAACAAACCGACATATGCGAGCAGTGGAACCACATTTCCCGCTCATTAAGTACCGCCCCCGAAGAAGTAGTCGGATTTCAGCGAGCCCGAAAGAAAGAGAAAAAAGATGCCGCCTACAGGGCCACGCTGCGATCTGGCGCAACGCGCGCTATGTGGGATCGCTATAGGGATCTGAAGAGGGAAGCGAGACGTATTTGCCGCAATAAGAAGAGAGAGGCCGAAATACGTGAGTGCGAAGAGCTTGAAATGCTGGCCGACAGGAAGGATGCCCGAAAATTTTACCAGAGAGTTAGGCGACTTACGGAAGGTTTAAAGACCGGGGCGTACTCCTGTAAGAACAATTATGGCGACCTAGTAACTGATGCCCAGAGCGTACTTAAATTATGGAGGGAACACTTTTCCGCCCTACTAAATGGTAGCAGCACGGAAAGTTGTGGAGAAGAAGAACCCGAGCCCGCAGTCGATGATGACGGAGTCGACGTTCCACCGCCTGACTATGACGAGATACGTATAGCAATAACGCGGCTGAAAAACAACAAAGCCGCTGGAGCTGACAGCCTGCCAGCTGAGCTATTCAAGTACGGCGGCGAGGAGTTGATCAGGTGCATGCATCAACTCTTGTGCAGAATATGGTCAGATGAACGCATGCCCGACGACTGGAATTTAAGTGTGCTCTGCCCAATCCACAAGAAAGGTGACCCCGCTATGCGCGCCAACTACCGCGGAATCAGCCTTCTAAGCATAGGTCACAAGGTCTTATCGAGCGTATTGTGTGAAAGACTGAAGCCCACCGTCAATGAACTGATTGGGCCTTATCAGTGTGGCTTTAGCCCTGGCAAATCCACCATAGACAAGGTATTCACAATACGCCAAATCTTGGAAAGGACCCGCGAGATAAGGATCGACTTTAAAGCCGCTTTTGACAGCACTAAAAGGAGTTACCTATACGCCGCTATGTCTGAATTTGGCATCCCCTCAAAACTCACACGGCTGTGTAAAATGACGTTGAGCAATACTACCAGCTCCATCAGAATTGGGAAAGACCTCTCCGAGCCGGTCGCCACAAAACGGGGTTTCAGACAGGGCGACTCCCTTTCATGTGACTTCTTTAATCTGATGTAGGAGAAGATAATAATAGCTGCAGAACTGAACCGCTCAGGAGCAATGTACTACAAGAGCGTGCAATTGCTGGCTTATGCCGATGACATCGACATCATCGGTAACAAAAACCGCGAAGTCTATTCTGCCTTTTCCAAGTTGGATAGGAAGCAAAGCGAATTGGTCTGGTGGTAAACGAGGACAAGACGAAGTATCTCCTGTCATCAAACAAACAGTCAGCACATTCACGCCTTGGCACCCACGTCACTGTTGACAGTTACAATTTCGAGAAAGTAGAGAATTTCGTTTACTTGGGAACCAGCATTAACACCGATAATAATGTCAGCATTGAAATCCAACGCAGAATCACTCTTGCTAACAAGTGCTACTTTGGACTGAGTAGGCAATTCAGGAGTAAAGTCCTCTCTCGACGTACGAAAACCACGCTCTATAAGTCACTCATCATGCCCGTGCTGGTATATAGCGCAGAAGCATTGACAATGACAACATCCGATGAGGCGGCTGTTGGAGTGTTTGAGAGAAAGATTTTGCGGAAGATTTACGGGCCTTTACGCGTTGGCGACGGCGAGTACCGCAGACGATGGAACGATGAGCTGTATGAGCTTTACAACGATATGGACATAGTGCAGCGAATTAAAATACAGCGGCTCCGATGGCTTGGTCATTTCGTTCGAATGGACACCGACGCTCCGGCTCGGAAAGTATTCAACTCGGAACCCGCTGGTGGTAGCAGAGGAAGAGGGAGGCCCCCACTGCGATGGAAAGATCAGGTGGAGAAGGACTTGGCTTCACTTGACGTTTCCAATTGGCGTCAGTTGACACAGAGGAAAAACGACTGGCGTGCTTTGCTGAACTCGGCCAAAATCGCTTAGGCGGTTACAGCACCAAAAAAGAAGAAGAAGATCTGTTAAGAAACAAAGCTAAATGCAACCACAATTTCAAGGAACAAGCAGCAGTGCTGCCAATTGTTTGGCATATTTAAACAGAGTTGATCTTAAGCCCAACGAAAGCTAAATGGCATTTAAACAGCAATCCGCAATTGAACTTAAGTGCCGTTTAAATATTCTTTTGAAATTGGCCCTTAGACTGTAAAAGCCTTACCTTTGACGACAAAAATCAGCCTTTTTAGAGAGCCTTTACTTACTTACTAGCTTACTTTTTATTTCTATAACCAATTTACCAAGCTCAGGAAGAAACAAACAGTAACTCCAAGCATTTTTCGTTTTATTAAGACTCGTTAAATAAGTTGCTTAATTTTAGCGGGATTTGTTAAACTTTTTGAAAGATTTTGTTAAACTTTATTTTTCGGGCTCGGCAACACTGGTCGATAAACTGAAGGTGAGTGAGGCTGATTTTGCAACTTCAACCAGTCAGTGCGTTCTAAATTTTGTGCGGCCGCGGACAATGGATGGATGTTATTTGGTCCGATAAGAACCAATATCTCATGAAAAAAATCTCCCAATCAACATAGGTCCGAAAGGTATTGATGTGGCTCTTACAAAAATATATAACTTGAGCCGATTTCAATGAAAATTATTAATGCTACAAGCGACCAAAGTCGAAACAAGGAAGATTTACAATCAACTACACAGTTTTACTAGATTCGTTTTTTCATTATTTTAAAAATTCGATATATATTTAGAAGATGTGTCATTACAGTAAATTTTCAGCCTAAGATAATGAAAATCGGATGAGAAATGTAGATGTTATGTAACGCAATCTGCACAAATTATATATTTTTATAAAGGGCACATAAATACCTTTACGTCGATTTTTGCCGAATAACTGCGAATATACCAAAAAATACGTCCTTTGAAAGAAAAATCTAGAAAACGTTTCTTTGAAAAAAATGGGTTTTGTTTTCGTGTTGAACGACCCAAAGTTTGCCTATAAATTATCTTTAAAAAGGTTCATTTTTCATGCCAGCTAATGTAATAATAATATGTTTTATTATAATTTTATAAATATTCATTTCAAGCAAGTAAAAATGTCTAAGTTCGGGCGGACATTAAATACCCGGCGCAAGTATTCAATATATAGCATTTTCAGTTTAAATGAAACCATTTTCAAATTAAGCGAAACCATTTTCAAATTAAATGAAACCTTTTTCATGTTAAGCGAAACCTTTTTCAAATTAAAAGAAACCTTTTTCAGATTCAGTGAAACTTTATTCAAATTAAATGAGACCTTTTTCAGATTCAATGAAACTTTATTCAAGTTAAATTAAACTTTTTTCAAATTAAATGAAACTTTATTCAAATGAAATGAAACTTCTTTTTTGGATTACTTTGAATTATCTGTTACGTGTTGCTCACCCTTAAACTGGCTACACACGACGAACATCAGCGCGCACATGCGCGGCTTGACGTGCGTGTTTGTCGTTTGTAGGGCGGTTCACGAGCATGCTCGCAAAAAATAAAAAAATTTTGATTTTCAGCGTTGTTGCCGTGATTAGACTGTGCTCTAATCCCTAGAGTTTGTTTAAGTTAGAAGAAAATAATTAGACAATTGTTATGCAAATGCCAAATTTTACATTTCGCTTAAGCGAGTGAGTGAGAAGGAAGAGTATTTGTACTTTATTTCCCTCTTCTCCCTTAAGAAAATAATAGTTGACAGCTTTGAATTCGTGTAGCAACAGTAAAAATATTCTCCCAGTTAAACATCATAATCGGCGTTTTCGACTCCCTGATATAAGTATGGCGTCGATAACGTCGATAACGATGTGTAACTGGGAGTTAAGGCTCTGTTACGTACGTGTTTTTACGTAGAAATCAAAAACCAACAGACTTCTACGTATGTAATGCTGTGCGTTGGGTAACAGCTTACCCGCGAAGCTCATTTAACAGATTCCTTATGTGACAACTCTCAAGCAATGCCAAGTATGCATAACAGAGCCTTTAGTGTTAGCCAGACATGGTGCAAACGGCTCTTAATAAGTTAAGTTGATTTCCTGTTCCTTAATTTAAAAATGTTTAATACTTAATTTGAATAAAGTTTCATTTAATTTGAAAAAAGTTTCATTTGGTTTGAATAAAATTTCATTGAATCTGAAAAAAGTTTCATTTAATTTGAAAAAGGTTTCGCTTCATCTGAAAAAGGTTTCAATTAATTTGAAACAGGTTTCGCTTAACCTGAAAAAGGTTTCATTTAATTTGAAAAAAGTTTCATTTAAACTGAAAATGCTATCGTTTTTTCACCTTTCCGAAAACTACCCCTACGTGGTAAACAGTGGTGATTTTACGTCTATTTGAAACATCTTCGATACAACGTTCAGTTAGATATAATGTAATAAACTTATATGGATATATGTGGCCGGCATCACGCCCATTTTCCAAAATTCCATAATAATGCTACTTCTTTTCAAGTGATTGTGGTTAGTATAAATTTTGGGTAAAATTAGTGTCCTTAAATTTCGAGATATCGAACTTTCAAGCATTTCTGAAATTTACCGTTGTAAAAAAGTGGGCGTAATTTTAGTGAGATTTCAAAAACTTTCAATGTTTTGCCTTTATGTAGCAACCACAATAATCATACCGAGTTTGGTTCACATTGATCGAACGGTTACCGAGATACACATATCTGGCCATAAGTGGGCGGGGTCACGCCCATTTTCCATAATTTTATTATAAGCGTATTTTTTGCTAAAGAATTATTGCAAACATCAATTTTGAATAAATTAGCTTCACTATTTACAGATTTATCGAAGCTTTCGTATTTCCCTAAATTACCGTTATATGGGATGTGGGCGTGGTTATTATCCGAATTTTGATTTTTCAGCCGTTTGGTATGTTTTGTGAAGGCCTACAACTGTCCCAAGTTTGCGAGAAATTGGTGCAGCGGTTCCCAAGATATACACATGTAATCATAAGTGGGCGTGGCTACGCCAATTTTCCAAAAATTTATAAGATTTTTATTTTTCGCCTAAAAATGATTGTAAATATTAATTTTGAGTGAATAAGCTTCAGTAGTTACTAAAATATCGCAGTTTTCGTATTTCTGAAAACTACCGTTGTATGGGAGGTAGGCGTGGTTATCGCCCGATTTTGCCCATTTTCTATACCATCCGTCCTAGACACATAAAAAGTACACATACCAAGTTCCGTTAAGATTTCTCAATTTGTTATCGTGTGCACAGGCGGACGGACGGACGGACAGACGGACAGACAGTCACCGCTTAATCAATTTCTTTTTTCATTCTGATCATTTATGTATACATTTGTCTACATCTATCTCGATTCGTTCTGCCTGTTACAAACAACCGTTATGTGAACAAAGTTATAATACCCTTGTGCACAAGTGCGCTCGGGTATAAAAAGATTAATACAAATGAAGAAAATGTGATTTCCCAATAAACATTGTGGCGAACGTTCGAAAATCACCCTCGATATCCAATATGAATATCAAACTCAGAACGAACTCATTACCAACCTTAGTTTTCCAACGTGCATAGTATACTGGCAATACACTCGAAATTGGTTCGAAAAAAAAATAGAACCATAGTAACACCCGATTTACATGATTCAAGTACGTGAAAGCAATTCTTGCTCATTCTCTTTTGTGTTTTCTATCTGCTTTTACACGTTTCAATTCTATTGAATTCAAGTTTTTGGTTCTTTAAATGGGAAGCAACGAAAATGCCAAAAGCAAAGCAAGAGAGTTGAAACGACTTGACGGTACAGACGCATGCGTACTCGTCTCTTTTCTTCTCAACCCCTCTCTTCCACATGCGAGCAGAATTGAATTCAATACTTGAAACAAGGTACATTGAACAGGTAGTATCAGTAGAGCAGCTGATTTGATTTATTTTCAAATTATTTGGTCTCGAAAATGTCAAATATTTTTAATTTTTTCTCACAAAAATTCTGAATTGTTAAAATCCATTTGCATGTGAAACCTTTTTCCATACAAAACAAGCGATTGAATAGCAGCTTTTGGAACGTTCGCCCAACTCAGCAGCACAACCGCTGATTACTGGCCCTTGTAAAGGATGGATCAATGCTTCGAGAAGCAAACAATTTTACTAGGAAAGAAAGTTGCAACAATTTTTATTTTTTCCAATTTCAATTTTTTATTTTTTATAATTTTTTGTTTTTCACATGGCACGCTTTGATTTTGAAGAAAAAATTCAGAACAGTTTTTGACACTTTCGATACCAGAAGCAACAACAAAATACACGCAAATGTTGTTTTTGCTCTACTGATACTACCTGTTTAATGTGCCTTGACTTGAACTGTGTAAAAGCAGTCTAACAAGAGAGAAATTCTGGGAATTTTATGTTTATTATAATTATAAAGTTTCATTTTTTCAACTAAAGCGGGACGCGCGTTTGTTTTCGGGAAAATAAATTTGGTATCTAGCGATTTAAATAATAATATAATTTATATAAAATGAAGTTTATTCGTTGAAGATCATCTCCGAAAACCGTAGAATTAATACAACAACGCCACCTTCATTACAAGTTCTTCCTAAAGTCCCTTTGAGTTCTCCAGAGGAATTTTTACAAACTTTAAAAAAGGAAATTGAGATAAGCGATGAAAAATTTGAAATTTTGGTAAGTTATTTTGATTTGCTTTAAAGAAACCCCGTTAAGGCATGCTATGTTTTACTAAAGCAACACCTAATATCACGCCTTTCTGATTTACTTCTCAGGTTTCGCAGCTAAAAACACTTCAACTCATCAAACCCAGATAATTTTGTTAAAATGTGTTGGAGGAGCATTATTGGCAATAAAGCGGCACAGTCGTTTTGCTGGAAAGGCACAGATAAGAAGCACCCAATCCGATCATTAAGTGTGAAAGCAGCTATTAAAAGTATTTAGTTCTAAAACAAAGTCTAATCTATATATGAGGCATTTCATGTCACCGCGGCCACCTCTGTGCGCGACCTCTATAGATTTGGATGAAAGTTGGAGAGATTGAAGGTCTAGGTGACATGAATATACGTGCAGCATATTTTGCCGATATGACGTAGGGTTGCCTATTTACACGGGATTTAAATTTTAAGAAAACGTCATGCATACCTTTCTTTAAACTGCTGTATCTTGGAAACCTTTTAACGCAGCTTAATGAAACAAAATGTATTTCTTCCGTCTTATTATGGGCTTTAATTCTGCATTTATTACATTAATGTGCAATGTATAAAAAACAAAAAAAAAATTAAGTAAACATTTTTTTTTTTGATAATGGCATTTTTAAAAACATGTATTTTTACATAATCGGATGCGGATGCGGGTGCGGATATTTAAAAGCTAACATCCGCGGATGCGGATGCGGATGCGAATGCGGATGTCAAATATTTTTAAGAAATAATTTTGGTGAGTACATTAGGTGATTTAGGTAAACAAAAAATGGAAAAGTTAGTAATTTTTAATAGTGTTTTTTTTTAATTAGTACTTACATTATAAAATTGGAACATTGTATTTAAGAAAGAGTAATTTTGCTGTCTTTTCCTGTTATCGTTGTTTACACAGTTGTGTTCCAATTTGGAGAACCAATTCCTTTGTCTGTTTCAGAATTCGATTGTGGTTTTTGTAATTCATTTTTAATCCTATCTTCTGTGACTGCTTTGAAAAATTTGTGCTTATAGCGACGTTGTGAACAGGTAGATATGTACGGTGACCACCCGTCCTGTATTATACGGCCTCTTTTTTGACCCATTTTCCTGTCAATTTATTTATTTTATACGGGACGCCAAATGTTCTGTATATCTTTTAATGTCCGGTATTTGTCCTGTATTCGATGTCTCGACGCCTTAAAAGCTCATTAAAATTACATGCCTATGAACTAGTTTTAAGTGATGTTGGTATATGATCGTAATTTTCTCCATAAAAAGTTATTGTTTTCTAATCTGAATGCCTGTGTTTCAATTCGAGGAATACATACAGTGATCAACGTATAAATTAGGAGTCAACATTTTAGCAAGGTTTGGCTATTTTTCCTTAGTTTATTATTAGCATACAAATTCCCCAAAGAGTTTTTGGCTACTGTTGCTGGAGTGACAGTCCTTGGCTAGATATAAATCTGGGTCGTTCCGGTTACGTAGACCCGACTGTCGTGGGAACGCGCCTAAATTCATGCTGCATGTGCAAAAGTTTCCTTCATTAAATTAATAAAACTTTTTTACATGCACTTCTCAACTGTCATGTAATAAAACTTTCTTAAGTTATAAATTGATGGCAGTTCAAAGTATGCTCGGCCTAGTCTGATGCATCCTCAGGACAATGCTTCCGGAGCCATTTGCGGACTCTGCATGACTTAAAATCTTGCAGGGGTGGTAAAAGAACTTTTCCATTGGCTACTGTGCCGACGAGCCAATAAAAATTGCACTTTATTATACTAAAATTTAACGATTTTTTTTAAACAAATTTTGCGGGGTAAAAATCTCGAGAAAATTTTCCTACAAATTTGTGATGTTACTACAAGGATGCTGTTTCAGGGCTAATACATCTAGATACATCTAGGATCATTGAAGAAGGCTTTAAGATCTGTAAGTTTTTGTGGAAAAAATTTGCAAAATTATTTGTTGTCCCGTATTCGGCGCCCATAAGTATGGTCACTGTATGCAAATAAATTGTTATTTTCTAGGGATGAAAATTTCGAAGAAAATTCTGTTTTGAAATCGTGGCTGTCAGCAGAACTACACTGAGGGAAATAATGCATAATAAAAATGAATACTTTATATTTGATTATCGTTTAAAAATGTTCGTATTTAAAAATAATATTTTCATACAAAATTTATTACGCACGTATTTGACTGTTAACATCTGAGCATATATATGAGTGTACATACGCACTCCAAGCATGCAGAGCGCCGCTCTGAGAGCGGTGCCAACACACACATCCATACATAGTACATGTTTATCCGTATGGTGTTGATGGATATTCAACATTTGAAAGCAAATTTATATGGCTGGGTGTAGCTGAGTGCGCAAAGATGCTTGCCACAAGTTGTTGATATCCGGAGATGGTCGGGTTCGAATTCCACTGCAGGCAACATGCAAATTAAATTTGTTTTTTTAGTTTTTGTCCTGATTATTCACTTCACGGACGCTTTTTCAGTACGAAAGCAGTCATTTTAATATGCGCGTAATTGAATTGAATATTTACCAATATACAGTACTTTCGTTGACGTTTATAGTAAGATCAATTACGTTTCTATTTCATTTTAATATTTTTTCCCCTCAGTGTAGTTTAAAATCCTGTTATTTTGTTAAAAAGGTACCCCGATTTTTATAATAATTATTGGAATCACGACCAGTAATGAATGGCTTGTATATAGTTTTTTTTTATTAGTTAGTTGAGCTCGGCTTTTCCTAGTTGCAGGCAGTCACAATTAATAACTTACCGCTTTCGGTACCATAACCCATCAAATCCCTTTTGTTGTTCTATTCCATGCGCTCAATGTATTTTGACATATATTTTGAGGCGAATGAACGCAATTTTTCAAGATATCGTTAAAACTTAAAAGGGGGTATTTCACATTGTAGATGAAATACAAAAAAACACAACTAACTAAATTTTTGTATCGCCTAAAACGATGTGGGGACTTATGATATTTAGTACATATTATTTCATCTTTATTTCGATGCGTGCTAATTTTGACAATTTACACAAAATCAAAATAAATGTTTTTGTTTCTGAGCTGAAAGACTAATAAAAGGGAAGACGGAACTTAAGCATACTAAGTTTTATGAGAAAAAAAATTATTACACTTTTCTAAGAAAAAGTAGAATAAACTAGCGATTAACGTAGCATCTCCACAGGCAAAAAATGTTGGCTACAATTTTTTGTTTGCCAGATATACGTTTTATCAGTGCACTTGCACAATATTCGCATTCGCAAAAGCTCCGCATCGATTATTGCGAATGCGAATGTTAAAATTTATGCGGAAGTTCCGCCGTTGCGAATATTCGCAACAACCCTGGTACATACATACATAAAATGATAGCCGTTTTCGTTGTTTGGACTAAATTCAAAAACCAGTCAAATTGTCAGAGGTTATACCTTGCATACATGGACCTATTATAGCCTACTAGACAACACGCTGGTGGCGCTGGAGTAGAGTTACTTATAAAAGTCGCATTTATTAACCGATTTCGATCAAATTCGCAAAGTGAGCTACCTGTATGATGAAAAATTCGTTTTCTAAAAATGAACCCGCTATATTTATGCGTATTCATTTCATGACAAGCAGTGGTTTTGCAGAAAAGGGACCTAATGGATTGCTATGCCGCCGAAATATATAGAAACCCACACGGAGTTTGATCTGCTTTCGCCTATATTCATCTTAGATGAATTTACTTTTCATATGGCTAAATGGAGGATTCGTTTAAGTGTGCATGTAAAGATCGCAACATTGTGTAAGCGCACCTTTGCCTGATGCTCTCATATACCCTAACTGCGATCTTGCACCTATCTCCGATTGACGAAATTGCTCGGGCGGCCGTTAGTACAGCAGTAAGACTCAAAGAAACCAGTTCATAAATATTAAGGTAAATTGTAAAAGTGGCAAATTGACAAGGAAAGATTCGACCACATCCGTAAAAAAGGAACAGGGTAGTTATATCAACATCTTCATTTAAACCAGAGGTTCCCAAACTTTTTTTCCCGTAGACCACTTTCAAAAATTTACTGGTCTCGGTGGACCCCCTGCTGATACATTTCTAAATATTCCCAAAGCCCGTAGAAAAATTAAATGTGAAAATTAGATCTAACAAAGTAAATTTGCATCGTGGGTGAATTCAAAAACTAAACTCAGAGTGGCCAAAATAAAAGTAAAATATTTTCTTGTGTTCTATTGTAGATTTTAAAAAATAGAGCTCGGAAATACATCAAAATACTCTCTCGCTCGGAAGAGTTATATTTTTTACGAGCTCTGCGATCGCTAGCGTTATTTACATTATCTTCACCATAAACTCATCAAATGTTCGGCTCTCTCATGACTTTGCACGTGGAGTATATGTAAAATAGTTTATTTGTGTTAATGTCATTATTTTTTTTTTGTCGCCCCGAGTTTTAAAGTAAGGCGAAAAATATTTGTCAAATTTTTAAAATACAAAACTTAAAACATCAAAACGGCTAAGCTTTTTACGCCAAACTTTTAATTCAGAACCTGACAATAGAGGTAATAACGAGTTTAAAAAAGTCGATGGCAAATAAAAAAGCAAGCAAGAAGCACAAATAGTGTTCCACCGTCTCATCTTCTTCAAGACAAGATGGGCAAATGGACTTGTCATTTACGCCTATCACAGTCAGGTGTTTGTTCCGCGTAGTGACCAGTCAGCAGTCCAGCAAGTTGTCTGCAGTGTCGTCTGTTCAGTGAGAGCAAAAAATTATATAAACCTTGTGAGATTGAAGGCAACATGAGTTTTGCCCACCTGCATCCCCTCGATGCCTCTCAGTCATTTCTGAGCGAAGTATTCACCCAGTTTCTGATGGTGGCATCGATTGCCGAAGGGGGGAGTGCTAACACTGGTTTCGGACCGAGTAATGCCTGGTCTGAGCCAACTCTGGCCAAATGATCAGATGTCTCATAACCAGGTACTCCAGAGTGACCTGCCACCCAGAGTAAAACAACCTCGTTATGTTCACCATCATATTTTATTCGAGACTTGCATTGCCGAACTAGTTCGGAAGTACTTAAATAGAGGGCTGGTCAATGCCTTAAGTGCAGCTTGGTTGTCACTGCAGTCACGTAAACTCCTTCCCCTCCACCTATGTTCCACCCTTAGTCCATGGCTTTGAGTATTGCAATTACTTCAGCCTGGAAGACCGAAGCATATTCCCCTACACAAAAGTAAAGCTTATCTCCATTAAACTCGAAAAAGACCCCAGATCATGACCCAGAGTCAGTTTTGGAGTCATCGGTGAAGAATCGACAATGTGTGAGTCTGGTCTCAGTGATGGAATCAAACCAGCATTCAGTCTCAAGGAACTCAACATTATACAATCTCTTCAATAAAGGTAATGGTGGCGTACTATCCTGTAGCATTGAAAAGACACAAGTGCTTAAATCTCTGCCGCCAGCAATTTTCGTCGCGCCGCACTCAGTGTCATACCAGCATCCGGTTCTTTTTAGTCTACAGGAAACACACTAACTGACGGTAAGTGCAGCAGTGCCTCAAGAGCACTATACACCACTAAAAAAATGTAAGTTAAATAAAGAGGCTATCAAGCAACCACTTTGGTTCTTTACATCGAAACCAGATAAAACTATTTTTCACATCACCGTGGACCCCCGTCGAGTCTTCCGTGGACCCCTGGGGGTCCACCTGGACCACTTTGGGAATCACTGATTTAAACGATATTTAAGCGATCACACGACTCATTTAGTCAATGTACGGGAAAACTTTTCATCCTGTGGGGGGCGAGGATTCTGGCCCTCCTCTAACTGAAAACGCTCATCTGTGATTTTTAGTTTCCTTATAAGAACTTTTATTGGCTTACATGGTTTACGAAACAATATTGAAGTTGCAAGATCATAGAATAATATTACGCATGCTTGGCAAAGATCTCACAGGTGGAAATAAGACCATCGGTAAAACTCATGACATCGAAAGGGATTAGTATTCCATATGGTATCACAGCGCTACTATTCTTTGGCTATATGTGAGGAGGATTCTGCTCTTTATTCGTTTCAATTTAAACTAAAAATGTTTACTTTACAGATCGCCTTTGCTTTCAAACGCTATTTGCCAACGCAAAGATATTATTAGGCGCCGCGAAGCAAGCGGGCATTGGCTTGTACTAGTCTATAGAGCGCAAAACTTTATTTTCATAAGCATTTTGTTTCCGAGTTCAATCGACACAGAGCTCGAGCCTATTTCAAAAACGGTAACTTTTTCGATTTTCAGGTAGGTTTTCGATAAGGTTCTAGATGAATTATTATATATTATACATATATACAAGTTGATGATATACATATTTATACATACTAGTGTTCGTCCAGCGGTTGAAATTCAACCGTTAAAATTAAGGATAGTTTATGTGAGTTGAGTTGAGCTGAAATAACATTAGTTGGAATGGGTTAAGTGGAGGGGAGTTTAGCTTAGTACTTAGCATAACATAACATACCATAACATAAGACTAAATAACATAACATATGCAGCATAACACACCACAATATAACATCGCACATTCTTCAGTTGTATTTCCTTTTTATCCCTATCACTTTCTTCCTCTCTATCGCTTTTAATGTTTATGTTTATCTTCACCTTCATGTTCATGTTCAAGTTAGTTGGAAGTCAGATGACTTTTCTCTGTATTGTAATTTATTCAAGAAGTGATTACCAGTTAATAATATAGTTAATCAGGAACCATATGTGTAAATAATAGATTTACTGCGGAAAGGCGGGACCGCAGGAAAAGTGGCAAAACATTGTGGAAATTGCTACTTGAAAATGTTAAGACTGAGAAAAAATATATATAAAGTGTTATTAAAGGCAAAGGAATTCTGCCAAAAAAGATTACGGTCCGATATCTTGTGAACTTAGTAGCAAGTAGCACTGCTGCCACTGTTACAGAAGCGCTTAAGGTATTAAAATTGAAAGCAAATCAGTAGACAGCGAGGCGAAGAATTGTCAAATTGAACGCAAAGGCATAATAAAAGAAGAAAAAACCATTTTGATCAAAATACATGCGCGAGAGTGGTAGCATTTTGCCGTATCGCACGAAAACCGGACCGTTGCCTATTGGGATATGTTAGGCCTTTCAGAATGCAATAAAAAACACATTTTTAAGATTTAATTGAAGGTTAGTTGGTCTTGCAAGACTAAATTAATCGCTTTCAATCAGATGGCCGGGCATGGTATTGGATCAAAGACCCCAATTAAACATAAGCGCATCATATAAGGCAAACTGTGAATCACAGTGGTCGGTCAATAATAGTTTATGCGTAAGGAACAGTATCTGTTCATATTTCAACAAAATGAGAGGTTCTGCTGAAAAATCACCCAAAACTGGACTGGATGCAAAAGCAAAAATTTGCTAATTTGAAATGACCTACTCAATCCGCGGATATGAATCTCGTCGAAAATTTGCGAAATCAACTAAAAGCGCAGCTTACTAAGTCCGTCCAATGGAGTACATGAGCTGTCAAAGCAAACCAAGGATATATGGGAGGCTATACCTCCAGAATTTTTACAGAGATACAAATAAGGTATGCCAAATTGCATCCAAGAACTAAAAAATCAAAAGTATACTGAACATTGTGTTAACAATTCTTTTTTTCGTGAAAATTGTCAAAAAGTTATGAAAAATATATAAGTGCAAAACTGTAACATACGCCTTAATTTACATTTTTGTCTGCTGATTTTATTATTGTTGTTGGAATGACTTCAATTCGTTATGAGAGGGGAAGTACAGGTGTACCAATAAGAATATACAACAAAACTATGAATGTCGCTAGAACTTGGAAAGATAGCGGCGGCTGATATAAAAAGCGTTACACCATGTTACAGTTTTGCTCGTCACTGTACGTATTCACCCCCTCCATTGTTATTAGGTTAGGTAGTTAAATTTGCCTTCCTCTTTGTCTTTATATATAGGTTTCTTTACTTTTATTCTAATCTTTGCCTTTATCCCTTTCTTCTTCTACATATTCAACTTTGCCTTCTTCCTTGCATGAATCTTAATCTTCCTAAATCCCCCAAACCATGTACATGTACGTCATTAGTATTGGTGTCACTTTTGAGTTGATTTTTTCGTTTTATGTTAAACCAATTGTCTGCACATCAGCATCAAAATACCTTTCTAATGATACATAATTGTTTATACCTTTGAGGTATAGTTTAGCCGTAAAAGAGGTGTAAAGAAAACATTATTGCCTATTTGTATATGAGATACCAAAACCAAAAAACATATTTGGTGAGTTTAGGTGTGGTGAATTAAGGTGTGGTGAATTTAGGTGTGGTAGATTCAGGTGTGGGGAGTTAAGGTGTGGTGAGAGTTGTGGTGAGTTAAGGTGTGGTGAGAAAGTTGAGGTGTGGTGGATTTAGGTGTGGGGAGTTGAGGTGTGGTGAATTAAGGTGTGGTGAATTCAGGTGTGGGGAGTGAAGTAGTGGTGGACTTAGATGTGGGGAGTTAAGGTGTGGTGAATTAATGTATGGTGAGCTCAGGTGGAGTAAGTTTTTAAGCGGAGGTGAGATGAGTTGAGGTGAGTTAAGTTAAGGGGTTATGATCTTTATCCTTCATCTTCATCTTCATCTTCATCTTCATCTTCATCTTTATCTTCATCTTCATCTTCATCTTCATCTTCATCTTCATCTTCATCTT
>NW_023458564.1:11158514-11177801 GCF_013731165.1 Rhagoletis pomonella | reverse complement strand
CGTCTTCATCTTCATCTTCATCTTTATCTTCATCTTCATCTTCATCTTCTTCGTCGTCTTGGTCTTCATCTTCTTCTTCATCTTTATATTTTCCTTTATCCTGATCTAAATATGTCCATTCTTTTCTTCATTTACATATTCACCCCCCACCATTGTTATTAGGTTAGGTATTTAAATTTTCCCTCCTCTTTGTGTATATATTTAGGTTTCTTTACATTTATTTTAATTTCTGTATTTATCCATTTCTTCTTCTCCATACTCAACTTTACCTTCTTCTTTGTTTGAGTCTAATCTATTCATGTACGTACATACATACATCTTATTCCTAAACTGCTGCTTAGAACGTTTCTGTAATTCAGTATCAATATTAAAGCATACATTTAGAGGGCACTTCCGCCCCAACCATGTACATATATGGCATTGGTATTGGTGTATTTTAAACTAATTTGAAATTTAAAAATTGCCTGCACATCAGCATCAAAATACCTTTCTAATGATATATAATTGTTTATACCTTAGAAGTATAGTTTAGCCGTAAAAGGGGTGTAAAGGAAACCTGATTGCCTATTTATATAATTGATATGTGCAGGCCCGCCTATGGGCCGGGGGTGTTTCCCCCCTGTGCCGGATTTTTCCTTAAATTTAGTTGGAAGATATAAATTATAAAATGTTTTTAAGTACATACATTTGATTATTTAATATTCACATAGCTTTTATAATATCCAATAAATGCGAAAGCGCATGTCTAGATACACATGCAAGTGTGCTAAGGTGATTTCCGTGCTAGTCAAAAAAACCGCCACTCTGGCCTAATGTGAAACATATACTACGTTTATACGCATGCATAAGTCGCTTTAATTCATTTCGCCGCGATTCAAAACATATGTATAAACTGAATTTCAATTCGCTTTGAAAGAGCGAAGAGTTTTGGCTCACACTCCATTTCAAATCGGTAGTTTATTTCTCCAGACAGTTAGAAAGAGTGTATAAACACCGCTCTCACTCAAAGCGAATTGGAGATCAGCTGTTCCGCTCAAATTCCAAATAATCGCATCAGTATTTAAAAGCTGATTAATAATAATCGTTAATTTTCTTTACCACGATTTTATAATGCCGAATAAAACTAGATTTTTATCACTTTCCATTATGTTAACTTATAAAATGTCTAATGAAAACAGCTGATTTTGTTTGCTTTTGAATGCGGTTACTTTGATGCCGATATAAAGCCGTAAGTATAAACACTAGAGCGAAATGTGTACGGTGTCAATGCGCTTTCAATTAAGTCGATTATTCTGTGCGTATAAACGTAGTAATAGAAAGGTTCCGAAGTCAACACGTGATGTCTAAATGTTGTGATCGTAATGATTTTCCCAAGGTTCATGAAACTTTTTGAGCTCGAAATTGTACAGTGACCTTCAACGAGATTCGAGGTTATTTACAACAGGGGAAAATCAGAAATCAATAGAAGAAGAGTTTCTTGCATACAGCCCATCTGAGCTTAAATGAGTTTAAACAATAAAAACTACTTTACGCTTTCACTTGATATGTACAAACAATATAGCAAAACAAATTCTCCCTTTAGACAAAGTTTTTATATAACAAAAAAAGGATATTCTCCACATACTAAGAAAATATTTGGTATTTTTCAAGAGCACTGAATAAGTATGTAGTGATAAAGTTGGAAATTCGTTTAAATATTAAAAAAAATATTTAGTGCCGGCCCCGGTAGATAATACAAGTTTATATTATTAAATAAAAAACAAACTAGCTAATAAAAGAATATCTATAGAGTAATAAGTGTTTATAGTTATTTTTTTTGAAACCAGAAAAAAATTGGCCGTTATAACTTATAAGTGCACCAAAAGTTGGCTATTGTAGTAGACGACTACGAAATTTCCCACAGGGTATATGCACATGATTAAACATATCGTGCCCTAAGCGACAAAATAACGTAAGCGACATTTTTTTCCAAATTTTAGTTTGGATGCAGAAATGCATCTAGATGCTATAAGAATATTACTGCATTAAAAAAAAAAAATCGAAAAAAAAATTTCGCTTACGTTATTTTAGCGGTTAGGGATCGATATTTAAAAAATTACTCATATACAGTCTTATTTATACTATACTTCTAGGCGAAAATGTCGGCTGAAAATCGAAAAAGTTACAGTTTTTTAAATCGGCACTTGCTACGATTTCAAACTTCGCATATTCTAACTCGGGAACACCTCCCCAAAATAGTCTCATCGGAAATTCCATCGTTCCAGACCGATACAGTTGAATCTGGTTCAAGGACAGCGTGGAACATTCGTTATCCAACGTATTTTACCTTCGTTATGAATGCGAAATCCAGCTGATTCTCGAAGGGAATTATAAGACAATCACTCTCTCTCTTTTAAATTTCCCTTCGATAATGGGCTGGATTTCGAATTCACAACGAAGGTAAAATACGTTCGATAACGAAGGCTCCGTTTTGCTGGAGAATAGCCTAGTTTTCGAATCGAATACTAACCTATTTCCACATTCATTATCGAAGATTAGACTTCAAATAAAGATTCGTTTTCCAATCGTTTTCGAATTATTAACCAAGCCTAATGTTTATTGGGTTATGTTTAAAGAGACAAAACAGAACAGGTGGTTTATATTTTGTAGATGTGTGCTCCTCTCAGTGGGAAAGGGTTATTCGCATATCTTTTTCCGTTGCTGTTGGACACGGACACTTATCGCTGGAAGAGGAAAAATAAGTGTTAGAGCGCGGTTACCCACGAACGTGTACGCAGGGTACCGTAGAAGTGCGTAGAAACATATAAAATTTGCTGTTGATAGAGATAGATATAAGCAACGTCAACGTCGTGGTCATGCGGTGGCAGGGTTGCGTGCTTTCAAATTCTTATTGATTTAAAATCCGCTGACAATTAAGAAATATATTTGATTTGTGATTTGGTTTGTTGATCAAAGAAAAAATAAAATGTATTTGTGATTTGATTTGTCAACCAAATAAGAAATAAAAATTTTTGATTTCATTTGTAGAGCGAATCAATTTGATTTGTAATTTTTCAACTAAATAATACTTTTGTGATGCAACGCAAATAAGATATTCAAGTATCTTCCAACTTCCAGTTCTACGAAAATCTTCGGGATCCTCGGGACTAATCCGTGATTTTCCAGACTTATTCGGGATTATCGGAATCTTCGGGACCACGTCGGGATTTTTGGACCATTTCGAGATGGAAATGAATTAAATCGATTAATGATATCGATTCTTTCTTAAATATCGAACATTCCTATTTCCCAGGTTGAGTCTCTGTGACTATATCATTTTCTTTATAATTACCTTTATTTTAATCTTCCTTCCTTTATCTTCATCTTTACTCATCATCATATTTTTCTTAATATTTATCTTTATCATCTTTATGTTTATCATTTTCTACATCTACATATTCCCCTTCACCTTTGCCCTTATATTAGTAAAATTTTAAATTTACCTTGATCTTAATTTTTGCATTTATCTTTACGCATCTTTGTGTTTGTTTTTATTTTTAACCGACTTCCAAAAAATGAGGAGGTTATCAGTTCGTGGGAATATTTTTTTTTTTTTTGTTTTTTTTTTTTTTTTTTATGTATGTTACCGCATAACTTTGCACCACGTCAACCGATTTCAATAATTCTTTTTGCAACGGAAAGGTGGTCCCATACTAACTTGGTTTAGATCCGATCATTGGATCATGAAATATATAGATATATATATATTTTTTTAAGTCGGTTTTTTTTTGCTAAAAATTACTTGTTACCTTCGCCTTTATTCTTTTCTTTGTCAATAAAATAAATTAGCTTATTTTCGGTGTATCATATTAAGAATGTGCACGCTCTCATCCTTGTCATAAATGTTCGCACATGTATGTGTACGTATACGTCGTGTAAAGAAATGCCTAACGCTTTGTTTCCACTTATTACGCCCACTTATATTTTTCAGTCCTACAATAACCCATAAATTAAGACACTTAAAAATAAAAGTCCCTGCCAAAGTGTTTTTGCCCAAGGGAAATTTTAGCAGTTGATAAATAACCCACAACGGAAAACGCAAAAAGATCGCACAGAATGATTTGCTACGGCGGGAAACACTCTTTGCTTGAGAGATGAGTGTTTGTCAGTGGTAAACACCATACGAGACACTTGGTGACGGTTATTTTCGATCTCTGCTGTGGAGTTCTCCTCGCCGGCAGAACTGCTTCCACTTTTTCGCCAAATTTGCGTCCGTAGGAAACGAAAAAAACTTATATCACAGGCTTTCCTTTTGTTTACACTATTACACTTTGCACACTTTGCACACTTCATTTTGCTTTGTAATCTTCTATATATATAAATGTGAATGTCTGTTTGTTTATTACCTTATAACTTATGAGCCGCGGCACGGAATCGCACGAAACATTGCACACTTATTTGCTTTTACCCCGGGAAGGTAATAGGCATAGAAAAAAGTGGGCAGTACAGGAAAAGAGGGCGTGACACCTCCTATACTAACTAAAACTTTCATGTTGTATATCTCTTGAAATATTTGTGGCAGAGCATTGGAACTTGCTGTCGAGATAAATAAAATTAATTCCATACTCATGGGAAAATATGGGCGGTATTGGAAAAGGGGGCGCGGCAGATAAGACAGGCGTGGAATTCTTTGTCAGTCATAACTTCGGAACCATAAGTCACATGAGCTGGAAATTTGGTATGCAGACATATCTATGGTAGGTGCTCATGGTGGAGAGAATACAGAAGGTGGCGCCGATGGCAATACCGCTAATCGGCTCTCAGTGTATTTGACAGAATCAGCTGTTTTGCTGACGTCACAGTCGAGATGACAGCAGTAGTGATGTGCTGAGTCAATACTTTTAAGTATCCAATACTCTCGATACTCGGTACCGAAACATTTAGGTTTCGAATAAAAGCGCACATAGGCCAAAAATATGGAAAAAACGGTTCAGGGGAGATTCGCCTATCAAAACCATAGTACAGAGAAACTCTTACTTGTTTGAAAGGCTTCTTCATCAGTCAAAGTATTTTTCTTGAACCTTGGATCGACTAGGGTTAAAACTGATAAAATAATATTTCTCTGTTGCGATGAGTTCAAGTATTTAGCCGATATCATATAAATTAGTAATGAAAGTTTTTTCTAAACTGAAATGCATATAATGGCGAAGGTTTAATGTAAAGAATCAGTATCGGGTACCCATAAGGAAGTATTGGGTACCGAAACCTTTTTCAAGTATTGGGTTACGACAATTCAGCACATCACTAGACAGCAGTTTTATTTGCCGCTCTCAGTTGTCAAATCTACGGTGACGTCACGCCAAAATTACTCTCACGAATTCTGCTGCAATCGGCGCAATCTTGTATTCTATCATTCTTGGTAGGTGCTTATTGCAAGGTATATATAAATGAGTTTGTAAAAGGGGGCGTAGCACCTAACATAGACTTGGAATTTTTTATCAGCCATAACTTCGGTACACCAAGTCACATGACCCCTTTAATTCCTTCTGACGTGGGGTGAAGCCCGCCGGTATAAGCTAGTATCTCAATAATTGTTTAAGACAGCGATGCCCAAGCCCTAAGCACTCGGGGCACATTTGTTTTTGTAAAAGCACTTTGGTGTGCGCTGTGTGCTCTAATATACACACTCAGCACTCCGAGCGAAACAATACAAAATACACAAACAATTTTTTCTACTTCGCTTCAAATTTTTTTCTTTGCATATGCACAAGCAGAAAGCAACAACACTTTCATATGCGTTGTTGGGACATATTGACGACAGTTATCTTTAACGCAAATTTGGTTATTGCCTTGCGTTTGATCGCAAAAAATGAATAACACTTGGAAAAATTGGTGTTTATTTTAACTGAATTTCATATCTTCAGTAGAGAAGTGGGAAAGTGATTTTTTTTTTCACTCTCACCGCCCTATTCCCACAACACTGACAAAATTCATCATATGACTATTGTCACAATTACTGCGCCTAAAACACAATATAAACATTGTTTCGCCGTTGTCACTTACTCAGTAGGTCATAACAATAAAACTGAAAATTGTCATACGACAGCCTAAAATGAATTTTGCGACATAGTATTAGGCGCAGTAGTAAAGGCAATAGTCAGCCGCTGAGTTTTGTCAGTGGTGTGGGAATAAGGCGGTCAATTTCAAGCGCGAAGCACAATGTATGATTTTTATTCAAATAATCCCCCGAACAAAAAGTAAATTAGCGAATTTTTACAGTGTACTCGTACGTTTTAATAGGGCGTTTTCAATGTATTGGTGCGGGCACTTCCATTTGAAAACTTTGGGCACCGCTGGTTTAAGACCACGCAGAAATATTAACGCACAAATATTAAAATTGTTATTTGGTTTTTTCGTATGCTCACAATCAATAATTGCACCAAGATGACGTCATGCACTCAGCGGATTCTGTCAAAATCACAAAGAGCGGATTAGCGGTACCGCGATAGTCGCAATCTCTATTACTCTCAATCGTGGATAGTGTGTATGTATGTATGGATATGCAACAACGTCGTGTATTTACAGAGCGAAAGGGAACATTTTCTTTGCTGATCTTCCGCTGTATCGCTGCCTACATGCACATGAACGTAGCAATGCTTTGAACGATATGAAACAAAAACAGAACCAAAAGCGAATAAATGGAACAATTTTTCATTATCTTATGTCCCGCTGAGACGCTGCCTATCGAAATGTAAAAATTTTAAAATCTTTCAACGCAAATATTTCGAAAATGGTTCAATGAATCTTAAATCTAAAAAGTTTGTGCAAAGTTTCAGATCGAGCACTTTAATTTGATGTATAATTTGTCTCTGTTCGACTTGTAGATCGCTGGGAATAAGCGCCTTGTTTCAGAATAGTATATAGATGTTTCAGAATAATATATAGATTTTGCCTTCACTTTTTTTCTTCAATCAATATCATTTATTTCTTCATCATCACATATATCTTTATTACGAAGTTTGATTTTAGATACGATGTAAACCAAATAGCCCGGTCAAGTAACATTTAAAGTTACAATAATTCGCATAGAGCTGAAAATTGGTACGAGTGTTGCAAACACAAGATTGATAGAATACAAGATTGCACCCATCAGAGAGGATTTTTGAGCGTAATTTTTGCGTGACGTCATGTTGGTGCAATTCTAGTGAGACAAGTAAAACGCGAAGAAACAAATGTAAACAATGCGGAAAAATGTGTTAATATCAACATAAAATGGTTGAATTTCGCAGGAATAAATAAGTATACAAAGTTTAATTAAATAGGAACGCGTAGCAATGATTTTGGGCATGTATCACTTAAGGTAAGTACAATTTTCAGCACATGCCGAAAGTTGGAAAAATGCATGAAGTTATATGTATGTACAATTTGCCACTGCGTACTTCATTTTGCCTGGTAATGTTTCAATAATTGTGTAAAACTACGCAGATATATTAACGCACAAGTAGTTAAATTGGAAATGTTATTTGCCCACTGAGACGTGGGATCGATGGGGACATTTGTCATTTCATTCATAGCGATACATATTTGCAACACTCGTACCAATTTTCAGCTTTATGCGAATTATTGTCAGCTTACACCTATTTATTGAGCTAACTTGGCTAGGCTAATATTTGACTTTTCCGCAATGTAGATAATCAAAAGAATAAAGTCGAAAATACATCCAATAGCTGCGTTAGTAGGCTTAAAATTTCGGTAATAGAATTCTTTGTAGAATAGGGTGGCTTTTTCTGATTTCAAGGCGGTCGAATCTGAAACTTTGTAAAAAATTATGACCTTTTTTAATTGTCTGCATGTTTTTTCCTATAGTGATCAAACGACTTGTGTAATTTATAACTATGAAGGCAAACAACTTTTGTTGGAGTATCCCTTACAAACCTCTTTCAGATGTAAAACCGATAGGGTGACAAATACAACTTTTCGATGGAACTATGGGGTTTTTCACATTTTTACCGAAGTCTCAGAAACTAGGTCTGACCCAGAGAAACCATTATGATACTCGGAATTAAGATAAAATTTTACGATGGAAAAGTTTTATTTCATCCTTGGTGATTTTTTTGTCGAATAGTGTTAATATTAATTTACTCAGTGTTGATACTCACAACAATCTCTAAAAAAGAAATACCAGCAGGTTCTGCAATTCACCTCCGAGTGAATTTGAGTCGAGTTCGCTTTCAATTCAATTGGCGCGTTATAAATTTCTGCCAATACAGTGGCTAAATCCCTTTTAGCCAAACAGCTGTATCGTGTGTAGGGGCCTTTAGGACTGCTTTGCCGATTCCATACACACATCCCTAGTGACTGTTCTGGTTGTTTTTTGATTATCAAAAATTATATATTTCTGCGGTTTTCGGTTTTTACTTCAACATTATCTTATTCATTAAATCTCTGAATTTGTGCTTACTTTCAATTTACATTTTGAATTATTGAAAACGCGAATAAATTGAATTGTACATGGAATAATATATACATTCGTGAACATTGGATTGGTGTATACAACTGTGATTAAATATTGGTCCTTTAGCGCCATAGTTGAACGAAAAAACCTAAAATTCAAAACAAGAGACAAAAACTGGGAAAAAAATAGAAATAAAACATTAATCAAAACACATAAAATTTAAAAATTCACAAAAGGTGACTACAGGAGGAAACAGCACCAACAACAACAACCATACGAAGGAAGCCGGCAGCGTATTAAATTACTAACCCAAAGTAATAAAAATTGTAAGTAACCTCATTTACTTTCCAACGCCAATATTTTCGCATATACACATACATGTACATGCTTATGTGAAAAACGGAAAACTTGCAGTCCCGAATCGCAAGCCAATATCCATAAGCACTTATGTATATACCTCTTATATGTATACAAAATACCCAGTAGGAAAAATTTGCTCAAAGTTATACGCTGCCCAGTAGGAAATTTATAAGCGCAAAAATTGTAACGTTCTAACGCAATCAGTGCGAATTTTTCGGTAATTTGGTAAATTTTGCGGCCCAGCAAAGTTTAATAACCCCTTTCAGCTAACCAGCAAAAGGAAACCAAATTTTAAGTCGAAAGTGTCTAGCGAAAGTGCGTTTGCCCTATTATTAGATGCTGTAATACCTTAAACATCCCGTGCTTAACGTACAGTTTCAGTACTGTTTGCTTAGTTTCTCTTCGTTTTCTGCATCTAAACGAAAACCAATTATATATTTCTTCTTCTTCTTTTTTGGCGCTGTAACCGCCTAAGCGATTTTGGCCGAGTTCAGCAAAGCACGCCAGTCGTTTCTCCTCTGTGCCAACTGACGCCAATTGAAAACGCCAAGTGAAGCCAAGTCCTTCTCCACCTGATCTTCCCATCGCAGTGGGGGCCTCCCTCTTCCTCTGCTACCACCAGCGGGTTCCGAGTTGAATACTTTCAGAGCTGGAGCGTCGGTGTCCATTCGAACGACATGACCAAGCCAGCGGAGCCGATGTATTTTAATTATTAATTATATATTTAGCACCCTGAAAAAAAAAACTTTTTTTGTCTTGTAAAACAAATTTTGTCGCACGTCACTGATAACCCTTTCCCAAACGGTAAATTTGTTTAATAAAACAGAAAGCTATTCACTTATTTCCGCAAATCCCGTTGTTTGATTTCTTGGTCGCGTATCCACTCCAATTCTTTTATAATGCCTCTCGAAAGAAGCCCAAAAAAGAACTCCTTAGATGGCGAGTTTTTTAAGCAAACTGATGTGCCAAAGACTCCGGAGATAGATATTCACTCGGAAAACCAAGGGGCAGTTCCAAAAAAGGTAACACGGAGTGTAACGGCGTCACGTAACCAAAAGGAACGCGAATTTGACCCATCTATGAGCGTTTTCATATTTGAGGCTGACAATTTGGTACATTTCTGTACCAAATTTTCTTCACTCCCCATAGATGAACTAACGGTGCCCTTGCTGAAATCTTACCGGGAGGACATAGACGAATACTATGCGGAAGTTAAGCGAGCATATCGGAATGTATCTTTGGCTGCAGATGGCGAACTACCCCCAACGTTCAAATTAGTAGCCAGGAATAAAATGGAGCTGTGCCAGGAGCGGGCACACAACGTCAAGGCCCAAATTTTGGATCTTATGGACGTGCAGATGGCCCAAATGTGCGAAACGTCTCGTCTAGCAGAGAAACCCCTTTTCCTGTAAAGGAGCAGGAAAATACCTTTATGTGCCTGAATGTCCCACCCTGTGACACCGAAGCTTTCTCCGGAGGTTACGAAGAGTGTCCATCCTTCCGTGACATGTTCAGGGCAGTTTATATTAATCGCCCCAAACTTACCCCCGCCCAAAAATTGTATCATCTCCGATAGAAAACAACCGGAAAAGCCGGAGCCCTGGTTAAACAATACGGTCTTTGTGGTGAAAACTTTACGCTTGCATGGAATGCCCTCAAGTCCCGATATGAAAACAAAAGAATCCTGGTCGACAAGCAGATTAAAACTCTTCTTACTCTATCCCAAGTGCATTTTGAAAACAGCGAAGCATTACAGACACTTCAAAATTACATCAACAATTCTCTGTCTGTCTTAAATTCTCAAGGCGTCCCGACAGAGAATTGGGACCCAATCCTGGTATACATATGCTCGTCGAAGCTACGTTATCTTTGTGGGAACAATCCCTAAGTTCTCGCAAAGACCTCCCAACCTAGGAGCAAATGAACGAATTTCTTACAAAACGATATGAGGTAGTAGAGCGACTTCACGGCATGAAACAAATTAAGCCCGGGTTTGTTCAGAATCGAAGTCATAACAGAACTCAAAACTTTTATGTTGAAAGCAACACGACGAACTCTTGTCCTATGTGCGATGGAAATCATCCCCCTAGATTTTGTTTCGAATTCAAGAAGTTGTCTGTGCGTGATAAATATAAGGTGGTCCGAGAAAATCAGCTGTGCGAAAACTGCTTCTCATTCTCCCACTTAAGAAGTGACTGCTCAAGTCAAAATACGCGCGCAGTTTGCCATAGAAACCATCATTCGTTACTCCATGTGACTACTCACAATGATCAAAGCCAACAGGAAAAAAACGTATCGCAAGCATCTAACCTCCAAGCACTAAGGCGATCCAGGAAACCTCAAAACCCGAAGGAAACACGAAATTCAACAGCTCAAGGAAACCATAACAGATCACAAACACCCACAAACGTCACCCGCCAATACATACAGTCCACAGGTGCAATCCATGCACACAGTATACGAAGGAAAAACTCTACTTCCAACAGCTCTCGTCTTAATAGAGCATCTCGGTGTACTGCATAAGGTTCGAGCTCTCATCGACCAAGGTTCTCAAAAAACTTGCATCACCTCGAAAGTGCAAAATCGTCTAAGACTCCCCACCCGAAGGGCTCAATACGAAATTTCCGGAATGGGTGGAAAATTAATTCAAAATTCCAGCCATATTTGTTCCGTGAAATTAGTTTCGCCGAAAAATAGAACGTCGATTGATACCCAAGCAATCGTCCTTCCACAATTGACTAGACTTCTTCCTACCTTCACTATTGAAAAACCCGATTGGAATCAATTTGCCATGTTGGACTTGGCAGACCCCAACTGTTTCCAACAAGCCCAAATCGATATGATTATCGGCATTGATCTGATCCCTCAGATCATGCTCAGTGGTAAACATCGCAACATATGTGGAAGCCTGCTCGCGCACGATACCATATTTGGATGGATCATAAGTGGACCCATCACTTGTGAAGTGTCAGTGTTCTGGACACAAGTGGAAGAAGTTTCTAACGAACTCCTTAGTACACAACTAAGACAGTTCTGGGAGCAAGAAGAACTATACCACCCTGTTACGATCTCAGAAGAGGATATAGCATGCGAGGACTACTACCAAAGGACCACATATCGTGGGCCAGACGGTAGATATGTGGTGAGACTCCCCTTCAAATCAAGTTTCCCAAACTTGCATGCATTAGGCAAATCCCGTAGCTATGCCTACAGCCAGTTGATCAGTATGGAGAAAAATCTCGCCCGAAAAGGCAATCTCAAAGCTATTTACGACGAGATCTTAGAAGAATATCTTACGATGGATCACATGGAACCAACCAGCTCGAAAAAAATCGCCTCCGATAGGAAATATTTCTCATTTTATTTGCCACATCATACTGTAGTCAGACCTGACAAAACAACTACAAAGGTGCGCGTTGTTTTTAACGGCTCTAGGAATACTAGCTCTTGGTATTCCCTCAACGATATCCTGCCCGTTGGTCCCGCTCTTCAACCCGATCTAATTTCCCTGATATTACGGTGGCGATTATATCAATTCGTTTATAATGGGGATATAGAGAAGATGTACCGACAAATCCGTGTTCATCAAGATGGCCAAGAGTTCCAGCGAATTCTCTTTCGCAGACCACATAACTCAAAAGTTCAAGACTTTAGGCTAAAAACGGTTACGGTCGGAGTAAACTGCGCTCCATTTCTAGCCATTAGAACCCTTCAACAATTGGCTGAGGATTCACGCAACAGGTTCCCACTGGCTGAACAAGTGCTTCTGCGAGACACTTATGTAGACGATATTTTATCAGGCAGTCATACAATTTCAGATGCTGTGAATAAATTTTCAGAACTTATAAAGACACTGGCTAGTGCCGGATTCCCACTCCGCAAGATAACGGCCAACAACCCAAAGATTCTGGAAAAAATCACGAAGTCAGATCTCCTTGATTCCGACTTTCTAAAATTTGAGAGTACCAGTAGTACAAAAACACTAGGTATGAGATGGAACGCTCTTTCAGATACCTTTTCCTACTCAGTTGCTCCCATTAATGCTACAAAGACTGCCACGAAGCGGCAAATCTCATCAACAATCGCAAAACTGTTTGACCCGGCAGGATGGCTCTCGCCTATTATGACTCAAGCCAAATTGCTTCTTCAATCTTTATGGCTAGAAGGTAGCGATTGGGATGAAGGCGTCAAGCCAGGATCGCTAGTGAAATGGAATCAAATTTTAGAGAATTTACCTCATATCTCGACCATCGAAATCCCTCGATGGGTAAAGTTTTCACCCATACATCGACTCCAGCTTCACGGATTCTGCGACGCCTCAGAAAAGGCATACTGCGCTGCTCTCTACCTGCGCACAACGGATCTTGACGGAAAAGTCGCCTGCCACCTCTTAGCAGCAAAAGGAAAAGTGGCACCTTTGCGAACCGTTAGTATCGCCTCACACCTGGAAGACGTATGTCGCTAACCGGACGTCCCACATTATGAGCAGTGTTGATAACGCCACATGGAGGCATGTCATCAGCCGTGAAAATCCTGCAGACTTGGGTACCCGAGGTTGTAATCCGCGAGAATTGCGTCCAACACTCTCTGGTGGAATGGCCCATATTGGCTTTTACGCTCCGAAGAAGCCTGGCAAAAAACTACCGTTCCGACAATTTTGCCTCCCGAGAAACATAGTTGTCAATCTCGCTATAGAAGAGCCAGCCGATTTGCTCGAACAGTTTTCTTCTTTTCCTCGTGCGTTGCGCGTGCTTGCTTACGTATTTCGGTTCCTCAATCAGGGGCTCGCGAAAAGAAGAAATACTCCCTGTATCTCGACTAATTCCCCGTCTCAGGTCGAAATTCCGTTTGTCAAAACGAGGCTTGTCAAAGAAAAGCTCTCTCTTAACTCTCACCTTCTCTCGACAAAGAAGGTCTCTTGAGGGTAAACGGACGATTATCCCAATCCGGGCTCAGTTATAATGAACGCCCATAATTGTCCCCGAAAAGTCCCGATTTTGTTGCTTGTATCTGACATTCCTCCACAAACTACTTCTGCATGCAGAACAATGGCTAATGTTTCGCATGGCCCGCCAGTTATAATGAGCGCCACCCTGTAATTGTGCCCGAAAAGTCCCGATTTTGTTGCTTGTATCTGACTTTCCTCCACAAACTACTTCTGCATGCAGAACAAAGGCTAATGTTTCGTATGGCCCGCCAAGAGTTCTACATTCCCCGCCTGAAGCCGCAGATTAAGAAATGTATCCACCTCTGCAAAGTCTGTGCGCGTCATAAACAGCGGGCTCATTCTCAAATCATGGCTGCGCTCCCCCCAGAACGCTGTAGTTTGTCCACCCCTTTTTCGACAACTGGTGTAGACTTCGCAGTTCCATTTCAGATTAAAGCGTCTCAGCTCAGACCGGCAACCTTTCTCAAAGGTTATGTCGCGGTCTTTGTTTGCTTCTCGACCAAGGCGGTGCATCTAGAATTCTGCTCTAATCTCACAACAGAAGCATTTCGCGCAGCTTTCGCAAGATTCGTCGGTCGAAGGGGTCTGCCCCGTAAGATTATGTCCGACAACGGCACAACCTTCGTTGGAGCACACCGAGCGCTCAGCAGAGAACTTCTGGAGTTTTCGAAAGAAGTCTCCAAGGATATTCTATCAAATTATTCCCCTCAAGGAGTTGACTGGGTATTCATGCCCCCATATGGGCGGCCTTTGGGAGTCGCTATAAATGCCAACATCCGCAGAAGGAGATCGAAGAAGGTCAATTGCGGGTTATCAAGGACGAACCGCTACCCCCGAACGAATGGCGGTTAGGACGCATCACCAAAATTCATCGCGGACCCGATGGCTATGTCCGGGTCGCAGATGTCCGCATGTAGTCGGGCGTACTTACGCGTCCGATTATGAAGTTTTGTGTTTTGCCGTCCTCATAACTAATAAATCCCTTTATTATTCCTATACAATCACTTTGCCTTTCAACTCATCATATACCAACCCCTTTCTATTTACAGTTAACATGTCCGACGCATTGCGGTTTTGCAAAGGCTTCAAGGCTATGAATCCCGGGCAACGCGACGACGTGGTACGCGCACATGGCTACTGTCGCAATTGTTTGGCCCGGTCCCACATCACCGGCTGCTGTGACTCGCGGCATAGCTGCCAAAGATGCGGTCTCGCCCATCACACCATGCTGCACGTCGAGGAAGGTAGGCCCAGTGATCGACAGACCCGAGCTACACAGGCCAGACGTCGTGATTACGACCAGGCCACCTCGCGTAACATTAGGCATTCCCATGCCCGATCTTCGCACTCTCGTTCCCGGCACCGGCGCAAAAGTAGAAGCCGCTCCTTGCGGCGCGTGAGCAAAATCCGCACCTCGCGACGAGTAAGCAGAAGCCGCTCCCCGCGGCGCGGAAGTAGATACCAGACTCCACGACGGACGAGCCGAAGCCGCACCCCGCGGCAGGAGAGCAAGAGCCGTACCCAACTGCGTAAAACCAGTGTCCACACCTGACGGTACGAGGATCAGAACCGCAAATCACGGCGTGCTAGCAGAAGCCGAACGCCATTAAACGCGAAAAAGAGTCGTACGCCACAGCGGTCGACACAAGACCGGAACACATCCGCACAGCGACGCTCCGTACGGTTCGCCCGAACCCGTTCTCGTAAACGAAGTGTTGGCTTTCGACATACGGACCGAGGCATCGAGACGGCGCGCTACCGAAAGGAAAGAGCGAGATCCCTACTCGCCTCCGTGATTCGATTCTTGTCCGACCTTCGAGACGTTTTTTAAATAATGATTGCACAAGTGCATGGCGGCACAGGGTGGCTAAATCCCTTTTAGCCAAACAGCTGTATCGTGTGTAGGGGCCTTTAGGACTGCTTTGCCGATACCATACATACATCCCTAGTGACTGTTCTGGTTGTTTTTTGATTATCAAAAATCCGCGGTTTTCGGTTTTTACTTCAACATTAACTTATTCATTAAATCTCTGAATTTGTGCTTACTTTCAATTTACATTTTGAATTATTGAGAACGCGAATAAAGTGAATTGTACATGGAATAATAAATACATTCGTGAACATTGGAAAAGTGTATACAACTGTGATTAAATACACAGTAAAATTATTTCATCAAGTCTAAATGAGCATATTATCGAAAATGTTTGCACTAAGGGAAAACTTTGCCCGGTAACGGTAGTTTTCAGAAAGATAAGAAAACTGTGTTTAATACGTGCGGCTATTTAATGTCCGGGTTTGCGAACATTACTTGTTTAGTACAAATCTGCTTAGCTTCCATTTTCCAAAAAAAAAAATATTACTTCTATGTACTTGCATCTGAGCCGAATACCACATCGAGTATATTTCGCTTCGCATCGTCTAAAGTAACCGCAAAAGCTACTCAACTGCAAATTTTCCTTTCAATTTTGTTTACACAATTTCTTGCCAATGAAAACAGAAAAACAAATATTTCCAACGCCAACTGAGTTCTGTGCCCACCCGCTGCTCTCCTGCTGCAAAGTAGACTTTCCATTCATTTATATGTACAGTGTATATACACACTTTGTACACTTTGCATACATACAAATACCTACATACGTACATATGTATGTATCAATCCATAGAACCTGTCGCAATGGTTATATACCGTCCGTCCCAAGCAATTTGCTGTGATCCTTTGCAGAATTTATAACAAAACAAACATAATAACAATTGCAGCCAACAAACAAAAAGGATCTTCATTTAATTTTTGGTTATTTGGCAATTTTTCACTTCATTACACGTTTGGCGCTATCAGCTTACAATAAAAGAAAAAAGAAAAATTTTTATTGTCCTTTCGAAGAGGACATAATCAAACTACATACAAAATATGAGAAGGACAACTAGCAATAAATATATGAGGCTGAAAAAATATTCACCAGCGATGAATATTTTATCCCGAAAAAGGATTACGACAAATTAGAGTAGCAAATTTCCTCGCAAACGAAGCATGGGTAGGATAAATAATTTCGGCAATAGAGTAATGAATTCTTTCAACAAACAACATGTTCACGCAGAACAGGCTATGTAATTCTATTCCAAATATGTACATATGTTAAGATGAGTGAATTGTTTTCTAGGATAACCAATTGAAATTCTAAATTGATGATGCTATTTAAGTAATTTTATTGCAGTCAACCTGACGTCAAAAAAAGCTATTGTAGGCCTTTTAATCTTTCATGTTGTATGTAAATACATACATTTGTGTATGCATATGTATAAACACGCATGAGTATGAACATTAAACTATCCCATAATCCGTACCAGCAAAAATCGGACTACCTTTTTCAAGCGAGCTATAAAGAAGAACAACTGTATAACTCGCATCAAAATATCGTACTCGATTTGGAGTCATTCGTTGCCTGGACCGGGACGAATGGACCTTTTTAAATCGCGTCTTTCATGAAATGTTAATCGCAAAGCTAAAACTAAAATTATTATTTTTTAATTCAGTCAAATTAGCAATTTTCCAAAAAAAAATATACATACATTCAGAAAGAACATTCCTTGATGCTAGGAGAAAAGTATACTATTGTAAGGAAATATTACCTTGAAATGGCTCCAAAGACATGGCTACCTTAATATGAGTAAACGATTTGACTCAGTTTAAGGAAACCCCAATTCCTTAGTTTTCAGTACTATTTTCTTTCTTCGTAGGAAAAAGTAACTTGCAGTGAACGGAATAAGTAAATATGCCATTTTGCTCGCGGCGCCCCAACAGTCCCAATGGGCGACAGAGCAGACGATGCAAGGTCCGACTCCCAGAGCAGGAATTTTTATTTTTTTATTTTATTTTTTTTTTTTGTAATTTTTTATGGTATTTGAGTATTTAAGTTTTCCCATATAAGAAATTAATTTTACAATTTGTAATTTAATATTATTAATAATTGACTTACCTCACTCTAACCACCTCCAACCGGACTCGAACCTGCGATCTCAGATCCAGAAGCAGTAGTCTTCACACGACGCCAAAGCCGACGTTTACCAGGAAAGCTATTAACTTCGTCTTAACAGCACTGACAAAATTATTACTTACAAGTATCGCCCAGTTGTCGAAATTCGACATCTATTTTAATACACCTTTGAATTTTACTAACTCCTTTATGCGAATTACTATTTTGAAGTACACCAGCATAATTTATAGCGAATTTACACGAAAACTTAAAATCGAATTATGAACGTTAATACCGGATTGATTATTGCTAATTCTACCAAGTCTCCTCCAAATTCCTTCAGCAGCTTTTGAAATTAGACCGAAAAACGAACCTGGGTTTTGATTTATAAAAAATATGCAGATGTATTTGTATGTATAGATGAGATGTTCATCACTGAGTAATATGTCAAACATATACCAATTCAGACTGTAAATAAGTTTTTCGATTATATTGGTCTGAGAGCCTCTTGTAGGTTAAAAACTAAATTGCCCACATCTACATAAACTCTTTATTTTTTTCATCAGAATCGTTAACGGTTGAGAAAGTATCTTGATGGTTTAGAACAAAAGATAATATTTCCTTCTCTAACGGCGGTTTCACACGGGTTTTGTCAAGACTGGGCCAAAGCCCAAAATTTTTTCATCACACGACTGGGCTACCAAGCTACACCAAATTTTATGTTACTAATATGTGTTCTAAAAGTGAAACAAATCTGATCATAAATATGATTTTTAAGGATAACTCTCAATCCTTGCGCCACCTATCGGTAGACAAACACACTGATCCTTCTAAAAACTTTTGCACAAAAAAAATCATTCAATGCGATTTTAAAATCTGGGAGAAAATGGTTCCTAACTGAATGATTCTTGCGATTTTATATGTGTATAAATGTAGGTGTATAAAATTCAGTTACCTTATAATAACTGGTTCCAGAGATAACCGGTATAAGGTTTTCAGTTTACCATAAGAACGGTATTGGCAACATATGTGGCTGTATCTAGGGATAAATCGATGCAAGTAAATCCAAGTACATACTCGATACTTTTCTCAATTTACCAAGTAGTTTTTTACTCGATACTTTTTACTCCGATCCAAGTAGGTATCGAAAAAAAAGTACTTGTATCGGAAGCGCAAAATTTATTATGCTTCATTATCTTTTTTGAAAAGTAACCCATTAGAGGAATGGGAAGATATGCACACTACATTTCCGCAGCTGAATAAGCAAGCCCGTCCATACATAACGGTTGTTGGGTCATCTGTCCCTTGCTATCGGCTTTTCTAAAAACAGGCACAACTATCATGCATGTTCTAAAATTCTAAAATTTGAAATCGACTCGATTTCGATAATTTTCTCGATGGATTTTAACGCAAAAATTTACAAGTCTCGCATTAAAATGATTTATTTCATATCGCTGCTGCTTCTTTTACGGGTTTCAATTATAATATTCACTGTTTTCATCAGATATAATTAAAAAATATTTGGCAAATCGAGTCGAGTTCAAAGTTTCGAATTTCAGAACATGCCTGTATAT
>NW_023458564.1:11155501-11158414 GCF_013731165.1 Rhagoletis pomonella | reverse complement strand
TTGTAAAAATGTATTCTATTGCTTTTGTATGTAAAAATAAATAAATAATCTTGTAAAAATTCATATTTTTTGTGAAAAAAAATTCAATAACTTTGAAAAATTTGCAAAATCGTAGTTCTATGTACAAGTACTCGATACCTTTCCGATACTGAGTAGGTATCGATACCTTGTTTGATACAAGTACAAGTACTGATTTGAGTAAGACCTTGATGGTATCGATTTATCACTAGCTGTATCAAATTTCGGGAGGTTAGCATAAGCGGTTCCAGAGATAAGCGATGAGAATTTCAGTTTGTATGGGCGGTGCCACGCCCCCCTTTCCAAAATCTACCACTCTTCGCCGTAAATACGGTATTGATAACATAAATTGCTGTGTAAAATTTCAAGAAACACGATTACCACAGAAACGAAAGTGAAAACGAGATATGCGATGGGAATCGCTTACGCTTTCGCTTCAAGAAAGCATTATTTTAACATGGGCATGTCATTGGCCCTAAGCCTTTACCCACAGCATTATCTTCGAACGAAGGGAGAACGCATGGATAAACAGAATCCAGAGAAGCGAAAAACGAATGCCTTACAGATAAACTAATGTAGAATGCCTAGATAAGTACATATGTACTTATTTATATTAAATTGAAATCAGAAAATGTCTTAAAAGATTAAAATTATACTCCTCACTCTTGTACTTCACTTCATTGACTGACTTCAACTTCGCTGCAAATTGAACAAAGCAAAATATGATTTTTATGCGAGACAAATTTCCGCAGAAAGTATCGGTAGAAAAAGCATTTTTGGATATTCATTCTATTTTTATTATTACCTTCCTTTTATTAGCTCGGGATGTAACTATGTAATATTGATGCGCCTAAAAGACACAGCGATTTCTATTCTCAAGTTACATACCTGATGACAGTACGAATGGCAATTATAATAGGGAGGTTTTAGTTTTTTAAACTATAATTTTATTCTGCTGACTACGATGCAGCATTCTACTTTGCATTCCCCGAAATGAAGCAAAGAAACGAGATAAAAAAAATTATTGTAGGACATTCTACTTTGCATTCCCTGAAATCAAGCAAAGAAGCGAAACAAATAAAATATTGTAGAATTTTCTACTTTGCATTCCCCGAAATGAAGCAAAGAAGCGAATTAAAAAAACAAGGCATTATAACGTTATGCCTTCTAGAACACGTTACCACTAAAAGCGATTACCGATTTTTTGCTGGGCATAAGTAGTTCAAGATGTATGCGATTTGAAAATTTCAGTTTGTATGGGAGGTGCCACTCCCCCTTTTCCAATATCTAACACTTTTTGCCATAAGTACGTTATTGACAGCATAAAAATAATAATAATAGATTGGCGCTTACACATATGTTAGTGTTTGGCCGAGCTTCTCCTCCGATTTGTGGCGTGCGTCTTGATGTTGTCACACAACGAGGATTGACCTACAGTTTTACGCCGATCCGAACGGCGATTGTATTTTAATGAGAAGCTGTTTTTCATGGCAGAAATTCACTCGGAGGTTTCCCATTGCCTGCCGAGGGACGACCGCTGTTAAGAAAAAACCTTTTTTCTATAATTTTTGCGATGTTGCTTTGACCAGGGCTTGAACCCTGGTGCTGCGGAATGGAAGCGCGCACTGCTTACCACTACACCACAGCGGCCGACAGCATAAAAAGCTATGCCAAAATTCAGGACGTTAGCATAAGCAGTTCCAGAGATAAGCGATGTGAAAATTTCAGTTTTTATGGGCGGTTCGACGCCCCCTTTTCCAAAATCTACCACTTTCCGCCGTAAGTACGGTCTTGACAACATATGTTGCTGTGTCCAATTTCAGGACGTTAGCATAAGCGGTTCCAGAGATAAGCGATATGAGAATTTCAGTTTGTATGGGAAGTGCCACGCCCACTTTCGCAGTAACTACCATTTTTCAACCTAAGTAGGGTATTTAAAGTCTATGCATCTAAGTTTCAGTTCCCCAGCATAACTGGTTTTAGAGATATAGTGGTTTTCATATTTTAGTCTATATGTCAGATGACATATTAACATTTCTGGATTAGAGGAAGTTATATCCTTTAAATCGGTGTATGTTTCATTGAAATCGAACGGACGATGCCTTCAAAATAGGGATTGCAAAATTTTCTTGTGGCGTATTTATATATCGATTTATATACATATGGGCAAATCTAAAAAACAGGTAACCTTTTCGTTATTTAGTTTTATTTTCACTGTCACTAAATCAAGCTGGTTGCTTTTGGATGTAGTAATTCATTGACGTATACTTGAAGCCTCAAAAAAAATTTGGATCAATTTGCTGCATAACTTTTGAATTATAGGTGTTTAAATTTAAATGAAAACAAGTGAATTTTTTATGTAATTTTTAAGAGGGGCACAATTAATTATGTCATAACTTTTGAAGGACACCACATTATGATTTGAAATTAAATGGGCATTCAGCACTTATGCACTGAGAAAAAAAAACGCGTTGTAAAAATGATTTTTTTTTATTTAATTACCGTTTAAAAATGTTCGTATTTAAATCAAGTGAAAAGTGTTAACAAAATGAATTTTTCCATTATACATACACTACGTATAATGGAAATATTCAATTCTAATACGCCCGTATTAAAATGAAGCATTTTTCACTGCACGGATGGCGGTTTGCACGTCTCGGATGCTTTTTCATATTTAATTAAGAAAGTATATGTATACAAAGCATGCACAGCGGTGACAACACATACACACATACACACATACATGGTATGACTAATGCACTAATCGCGCGCTGTGATGTTGCTTCAAACTCAACATTTGAAAACACATTTACATGTATGACTGTGCAAAGACGCTTGATACAATTGGGTGATGCCAAGAGGATCCGGGTTCAATTACCATCAGACGAAACATAA
>NW_023458564.1:11100891-11145501 GCF_013731165.1 Rhagoletis pomonella | reverse complement strand
CGAACGGCTCGTAAAGGTCTTTCCCAATTCTGGCAGAGCTAGTGGTACTGTTCAACGTCATTTTACACAGTCGTATGAGTTTTGAGTGGATGCCGAATTCCGACATAGCGGCGTATAGGTACGGTGACAAAAAATATTTTTGCAAATTTTTTCCACAACAGTTTACAGATGTTGAAGTCTTCTTTAATGATTCTAGATGTATTAGCTCTGAAAAAGTATCCTTTTAGTAACATCACAAATTTATAGGATAATTTTCTCGATATTTTTACCCCGTAGAATTTGTTAAAAAGAAATCGTTAAATTATAGTATAATAAAGTGCTATTTTAAGTCGCTAGGGCGTACCATTAATTTTTGGCATTTTTTTTTTTTGTTGACGCAATTTTTCATACAAAGTAAGTATGTTCGACCGTTTGTTAGAAACAGAAGCAAATGAGCAGCACTTTCCACTCGCGCTTTATTATACTCAATTTTAATGAGTTACAAAACTGCTAACCAAATTTTTTTCTAAGATTCTAATTAAAATATACCATAAAAAATACCAAGTCCTAATTTCTATTTTGGTCACTGTATATATTCCTCGATACGAATCACAGGCATTCAGATTAGAAAATAATAATTGTTTATGGAGCAAATTTCGATCATATACCAACATCACTTAAAACTCGTTCATAGGCATGCCATTAAAATGAGCTGTTAAGGCGTCGAAAGACCGAATACGGGACAAATACAGGACATTAAAAGAAATACAGAACATTTGGCGTCCCGTATAAAATGAATAAATTACCAGGACAATGGGTCAAAAAAGATGACTGTCCCGTATAATACAGGACGGATGGTCACCGTATATATAGCACGTTAAAAGACTATGTCTTACTTGTGTCCAAATATTAAATAAATAAATAAATATAGTGATGAGAAAAAAACATTTGAGCATAGCCTCCATATCGAATGGAGAACAAAAGTTTATTAGGGCTTATACAAATGAATTTTATAAGTATGACTTAAGAAATAAAAGTCAGTGACTGTGATTAACCCTGGCATTCAGTAAGCGGTCTCTAGTCACTAATAGTGACTTTTGGTGGTGAACTTGGATTTTGAGACTATTTGGTATTCAGTACGCTGCACAGTGCCGCCTAAGTGGGCATAAATCGAAAAATTCGTTATCTGCAATGTGAACTTGTTTGGTATTTCTGTAAAGACAATTTATCCACTAAAAAGAATTTGACAGACATTTCCCTAAAAAAAAATAGTTATATGCCGCCAGGAAGCCACTAAATTCGACAAATTTTATACTAAGAATTTTAATAAAAGCATAGCCAGGCGTAAGCTCTTCACAGAAAAAAATGTCAAAAATATATTCTTTAAAATAAAATCTTGGTTTGACGTTTCTTGTTTCCATATAGATAGTAGAGAATTAGCGGAATTAAAATTTTGGGATAAAATTAAACACAGGGTGTCCCTGCGGTGTTACAAAAAAAACGATTTTTTAAACAAAATTAAAAAAAAAAAATTAAGTTTAAGATTAAAAATCTTAACCTGTGGACGATAGAAGGTTTATTTTTTTTAAAGAGTTGTCACCTGTTAGATTGTTAAAAAATTAAATTCAAATATTTTTATAAGTTAAATGAATTATTAAGAGATGAGTATCAATCGAAATGTGTATTAACTACATGTAGAGAGTTGCCACCTGTTTAAAAAATCAAATTCCACTTGAATTAAAGGAATTAGGTAATTGAAATAGATAGGTATCACCATAAGGGAGTCAGACGAAAGAGGTTTAAGAACGTTTTAGCTTAAAAATATTACGAATAGGGTTGCCACCTGTTTGTATAGTCGAATATTAATTAAAATAAAATAATAATTACGTCAAACCATAGGATTACGCCCTCGTATTTGTTGTTTTAGTAAATACATTGTCAATCAGTGATTTGTTCTGATTACATTCCTTTTAAATTACTGGACTCTTAAATTAACTCAGGAATGTTTTTACTCTCCACTTATTTCTTGCTAAATATGTCAAATTTTTTCATTTGTCTTATACTCATATTGATATACATATTTCAGTTACCTTATTCCCTTAATTAAAGTGAATTTGATTTTTTAAACATGTGGCAACCCTTCTACGTGTCATTTAGAGGTAAAGTATTTTCAAAACTAGTTCAGTTGATACCCATATTTTAATATCTAATTCATTTAATTTATTAAATAATTTTAATAAAATTTGTAATAGGTGGCAACCCTTTTCAAACATAAATAGCTTTATTACACATCTACAGACCAAGCCCTGTTGTTTCACACCTCACTTTGGAAAATAGAACGAACTATATGTACATACATACCTATGTAAAAGCCACAAGAACCCAAATTTTCAACTTCAAACTGCATTTACAGTGAAAGTATGAAAGTTATCTAAACACCAATAGCATTTTTGAGTTTAACGTCTTCAATTTTACTAAGAAGCGTCTCTAGTCTCAAAGATAAGTCACTAATTTGTCAGCTGGCTAAGAGCAGGTCACAAAAATAGAAGTATGGAGAAAAAGCTTATTTCTTTCCATTTTATTAAAAAAAAAAAACGCGAAAATGAAGCGAGGAAATTTGTTCAACAAGAATTTCATTAGGAAATAAACCAAAATGCTTTAATATCATACAAATGTATAGAAAAAAATTTAATTTTTTTGTTTTTAAAACATTAAAATCTAAAGATTGTTAAAAAAAATAAAACTAATAAAAAAAAATTCTAAATAAAAAAAAATATAAAAAATCCTCTACGGCCGAGGAGGACTTGAAGGCATACATAAACACTATCAGTTGATTGTCTGTGTTTGCTTTCACCACACATTTTTGGTGAACTTTTTGTGACTCTCTCCTTCTGAATATCCCAATCGTCTCAAGTCACAAAAATAGTCACTAATTGCTAATCTCAAATTTAGCGACTTGAGATGAGACTGAATTACTGAATGCCAGGGTTATATTGATGACATATAAGAGTAAACTTCACTTACTAATTTTTATTGACTATAATAAAAGTCTTCATATTGTTGTTAAAAGCATAGCGAGACGGCAACGTTGATCCGGATTAACGCCGCAATTGATCTGATCGAAATTGTGCCTTGACAGACGGTAGTAGTGCGGACTTACGAGCCGCGAGGTCGTAGGTTCGAATCCCACGGCCAGTAGAATATTCATTTAATTTTTTTATTGATTCAATTAAAACATCTACATATATTCTTTAAGTTCTTTTTAGTTAGTTGTTTTTGACTTTTTTAGTAAAATTAAACTCTAAAAATTTTGATTAACTAATAATAAAATAAAAAATGTGAAATAAAATAAAACAAATGAAAACAAAATAAAAAACATTTAAATATATAAATCAAATAAAATTTAGAAAAATAAAAGAAATAATAAAAACAAAATTTTTTTGGCAATGGCTCCAACCGAGGATCGAACCTGGGACCTACAGGCTTGTAGTACGCAGCTCTCACCACTCGGCTACCGCGGATGAGGGAACCGGTCGCTTTATTTGCTCAGTTAGCGTAGAACACAAAGAAACTGCAAAACTAGCATAGACATCCACCCTGTCGTCGGTAATGCAGTCACCGAAATAAGTTCTTATTTATTTTAAATTGGATTCCTATTTGAATTAGTATAAGTGACTGCATTACCGATGAAAAGGTATATGTCCATGCTAATTTAGCATTTTCCCTGTATTCTACGCTCTCTGAGTTTTGGTCAGTGTTGTCATCGAAACTCCCTTGATCCGAGTTAAGTTTGGGAATTAACTCTAGGACTTAATCCGGATCAACTGCAGTTAATTCCCGAGATAATTCCGAATTAACGAGTTGATCCGGATCAACGTTGCCGTCTGTTTATGCATTAAGGCATAAGGAGTGTGTCACTGGAAATTAGTGCATGCATTTAGCTTTGAAAACCATATCAGATTTTAATACGTGACACGTATGAGTACCAGTTAATTCTCACAGTAAATATGAGCAGCGAACAAAAAACGCGTGAAGAAATTGTAAAAATTTTTGTAAATAACCCAAAATGGACTTACAAAAAGATTGCGAAAGCACTAAAAATTTCCAGAAACACCGTATCCCGGATAATAAAACAGTTTAAGGTAGATGTTAGTGTTACTAGTAAGAAAGGAACGGGACGGAAAAAAGGGTGTGGTGACCGTAACAAAGCGGAAAAAGTGGTAACCATGCTGAAGAGAAATCCAAATCTCTCGCGAAGAAATATTGCTCGGCTGGTGGGATGCTCAGATCCATTTGTACGTAGAGCTAAAGCAGAAGCTGGTCTGAAGACGTACAAAGTGCAAAACGTACCGGATCGCAACGCAACGAAGAACGATGTGGCTAAAATACGCGCCAAAAAGCTGTACAAAGACTTCGTGAAGAAATATGACTGCTGCGTAATGGACGATGAAACGTACGTTCTTTCTGACTTTTCTCAACTTCCTGGATTTGCTTGCATTAATCCCGGGATCCCGAAAATTTTTAAATATCGAATTGATAGTAAGAATTTGTTTATGAATTTTGAAGTATGATTTTTGTAAAATGCCGTTTTGACTGCAATTAACAAAACGCTTGAAGCTGTACTTTTAACTTGCAGTGTGAGCCTTTTTTGAAGAAGATTTCAATGAATTTACTCATAGCGTCGCTAATGTAAACGAAACAGAGAGCTTTAAGAAAAAGTTAGATAATTTTTTAGATCAATCTACTCAAAACTTCCTCAAATCGAAAAAAAGAGAAACGTGCTGGTAAAAGAAGTTCAAATATTTTGTAATGGAGGAGATAGGGGTCATTATCTTCAAATGGATTATGTCTACCTTTTGGCAGTTCAGCCTAAAATTGTTGATTCCGAAATCTGTTTTTCATCAGTAGGTTTTGTATGTAAAAACTGCAGGTCAAGCTTAGAAGACTCCGCTTTGAAACATTTTAAGTGCAATAATAACACCAGCGGAAAAAGGGGTGTGTGTTTTTAACCAGACCCACCTACCAACATGTACTTCGACCCGCTGAATCCGATTCTGAGATCCGATTGACTCGTACACCCTCAAAATTTCTAGTAAATTGCGAAAAAAATGGCAAAACATTCTCCATTCGTCATTTCTTTATAGAGTAGAATAAACATGCTTAGAGAAATTGTTTTTGTATATTTTTGTTTTATGTTTTTTTATTTATCGTTACTTTCAAAAGTACCTGGTATTCAAATTATTATTTGTGATCTATGCGTTCCTCAATCACATGGTTTTTTAAATTAAATTAAAAAAATGTTTTAATTTAAAACTTGTCTGATTTAATAAATATCGCTAGCGTAGAGTGCAAAGTTGCTAAGTCCCAATTTAAAAATTGTACAGGAGAGGAAAAAACTTCGTATAGCCATTTTCTTCAAGTATTTCGCAAATCTTTGAATACAACATTTTGCCTGTTTAAAGCAAAGCAAAACTCCATACGAATCAGAGGGATTCGATCTTTATTAAAAGATTTCGAACTTTTTTGGCCTTATCGAATTTTCGGAGCTTTTTTTGGCCTTAGCAAATTTTCCTTTCATTGAATATAAACGACAAAACATAAAACAAGGACCTTTACCCTTTTCGAAACGATGCAATATTAATTTATCTAGCCTCCTATATCAAAATATAATTTTTCATTAAAAGTGAAGTTAGCAACTTTTCACTCTAAGCAAGCGATATATGAGTTTTACAATCAGTTTATCGTAAATTTTAAATAGTTTTATTTCATGGTATGTTTAAATGCTTTCAGATATTGAATTTTTACTCATATTCATAAAATTTATTACTCAGTTTGAATCCCGGGATTACCTTCAAAATATCCCGAAATCCCGGGATCCCAATTTTCCTGATATTTTGGCATCCCTAGCCTGAACTCATCGACCTAGACACATCATCCAAATCAAAAACAAAGATACAAGTGAATATGCTGCCAATATATTCGTTATAAGTGAATTATCTTTGGGTCTGGCGTTGCATTATTTTGAAGCATTTTCTGATATTAAAAGCAATGTAGTTTTGTAATACAATCCGTGGAACTGAATGATCGATGATGATGTGTTCTATGACCGTTGAAACATAATACCGGCGAACGGCGAATTTTCGTCTAGTAGAGCAACGACGTCAGCAACTTACGCCCAAAAATTTCGCTCAGTAAAACACAACTACGACGACAACGAAATCAGCTGCTCACGACAAGATACAATTAAAATTTTTGCAAACAACAAGATTATTAATTTTTAACAAAAACTAATACAGTTTGTTTCAATTTCGATTTAAAAATCTGAGAATATTTAGCATATATCCACAATGGATTGTATTTTGCCGCTGCCGCCAGCAAGGACAATAGAAATAAGTCTACCGTCGCGAACGGTTGTTGGGCGAACTTTGTCGTTTGCTTTGGTTGTGCGCGTTCTCATATACGTCAGTGTATTTTAATTTTTACAGCGAAAATTCCGGAACCTGCACAAGTTTCTGACATCTGGTATGGGAACCACGTTCGTGAAAGTCAATATTTTCTTCAGATAAAAGAATATTCTGTACCAAGGCTTTTTGCCGGCACCTTTTCCGATGTAACAAAACCCTTTCGGTATACCAAACCCAGATGAAGTCAGATCGGAAATTTTTCCATCATTTCTTTTGTGGCAATGAACAACACTTCGCCCGGATCTTTCACAGGGTAGAGAACTACCCAATGATACATATTGCCAATATATTAAAAATGACATCACCGTAAGGACGTGCTCAATTTGTGGACTTTATTTTGCCTGAACAATTTCTATGAAAATTTGCAAAAAGTGGATCACGTAGTATAGGTACGTTCCCTAAATACTCAGGTACTTTGGAGATGCAAAATACTTTCACTAAAGTACCAAGGTATTTAGTCTCGACGGCTACATACTCTCAAACTAAATTCTTTACGATTTAGGAAAATTTTTAAAAATTACTTTAAACTCACCTCACCTCAACTTACCATACCAGAACTCACTACACCTCACCTCAAATCAACTCGCCACACACAAACTCACCGCACCTCACTTGAACTCACCACACCTGATCCTACCACACCTAAATTCACCAAACTTAACTCACCGACACTAAACTTAACTTACCCGTGCTTACCACTCCTCACCTAAACTCACCGCACCTCAATTTGTGGATTATTTCGGCATTTAAGAGATTCTCAGGACTAAATCAGGATTTTCAAGACTATTGCGGGATTCTTGGAACTATTTCGGGATTTTCGTGACTATTTCGGGATTACTGGGACTATTTTGTGATTTTCAGACCTATTACAGAATTTCCGTTGTATTTATCGATTTGTAATTTGATATATTTATCGATAATTTTATTTATCAAAACTTTTGTATATATTGTTATCGATAATTTTATTGCTATATTTATAAATATTTTTATAGATATGTTTATTGATATTTTTATCGATATTTTTATGGATATACATATTTTCCGATATTTTTAACGTTACATTTATCGATAAAACCCGAAATAGTCCCCAGAATATTGAAAATCACGAAGAGGCCTCGAAAATCACTACCGAAAATCTTGAAATAATCTCAAAAGTGCCGAAGTGACCCCGAAAATACCTAAACAGTTTTTAAATCTCGATGTAGTCGAAAATCCCAGACATCCCAAAGTAGTCTCGAAGATGCTGAAATAGTCTCGAAAATTCTTTATTTTTTCATTGAGTAAATAGCAAATATTTAGTATTTTGTCAAAACATAAGTACTAAGTGGTTTTTTATTCAGTATTTAGTAAAGACAAAGCCTCTTTTATTTTGCTTAGTGAAGCTATATTCGCTAAGTACTTTTGTTCACGGTTTTTCGTTAGGTGAAACTAACTAAATACTTTTAGACTAAGGGCCGTTTACACAATACCTGGTTAACACTAATCTCCGTTTAAACTTCGTTATCGACGTCTTCGACTCCATGGATATAATATGGATTCGGTAACGTCGATAACGATGTTTTACCGGAGATTAGTGTTAGCCAGACGTTGAGTAACTGGCCCTAAGTATTGAGCGCTATAAAAATAAATAAATACTAGCATACTCGGTATTTAGTAACATCCAAAATACTTAAGTTAATAGTACTTTGGTATATACTACAATATAAATACCTAAAAAAGTACTTTTGTAAATACTTAGTACTTAATACTTAGCAAATAAAATTTTGCCTATCACTGGTTCCAAGTATCGTATACCGAACGATCCAACCATATTCCAGGCAAAAGGCTTCGCAATCGAAGTCTGTTTTGGGGCCACAATAAATATGTCGGATAGTCAGGCAGCCTTAAAAACGGCATCAAGTCTTATGGACAACTGCAAAACTCTTTTGAACCACTTATGAGCCCACAATATAGAAACGCTGTGGTGGGTCCCGGGAATTGAACGATTTGAAGCCAACGAAGCGCTGACTGTCACGCAAAATATGAATCCCAAATACGCTTGCATGGTCCCGAGCCTTTCTGCGTTACATCTAAAGGATATGCGGCAATGCTATTTAAGAGCGAGAAGAATCTCTGAGTACTGAGCACTGGCGGAAGTCAAAGGGAATGAAGCAATCAACAAGATTCACAACTCCTTGCAGGAGAAACTCCATGAACTTAGCTGGGAGGGTCTTAGAACCCTTACTAGCTATCTGGCCTGACATTGCAAGTTAAGGTACCATTTGAATAAAATGGGGCTTTCTATAGAAATGCACGTCAGGTTTTGTGGGCAGGTGGAAGAAAGCCCAGATACATATATTCTATGTAAAAGGCCACGTGTCATGAATACCAGATTAATACACCTTGGGGAATGATTATCTTCTCCATCTGAAATTTGGAACACTTCAGCCTCCAAAGCGCTTAACTTCTTAAACATTTTTGTGTGATTATGAATAGGGTTTAGCACCACGAGGATACCCGACGTAATAAAACTGTCTGATATATTTCGACAGGGTAATAATTTTGCATATTACTACCACAACATGTCACACAGCCTAAGCATTGCCAACGCAAATATCGCCATTATGATATTTATCAAGAAAAGTCAACAGCAGTGCCATAACTGTCATCATTATTTACAGGAGCTACGGCGTTAGCAACGATTTCATTTTTACAGCTATCGTCAAGATACTAAGTGCAAACGACACTCCAAATGCTTATTTGGGTATGTACGGTTTATGCGAATGTTATTGTTGAGATATCAAAATCAACCAGCAAATATTCTTGTTACAACATGAGAAAATAAAACAAGTAAGGAGGAATACACATATGCCAGGGATGCCAACGGGAGAATAATTCCTCCATTTTGTTGGAATTGGATTTTTGTAAAAGACATGTGGGAATTGCTTAAAATTTTGTGGAAATTTTATATACAAGCGGTTTTGATCAAACCTTTTCATTACCACTCGGGAATTTAAAAAATTAGGTACTCAGCACTTACACCATTATGCATATTAAAGATAGTACCGGCCATTTCGAAAGCTAAGAATCTTTAAAAAGTGGTTGGCCCAAGTTAACTCAGTCCTAAGCTCATATGAAGCTAGTTATACATACGCATGTATTTAGGTACAAAATCTTGTGTTGAAAAATATATATAAATAGGTGACGTAACTAAACTCTTTTCTCAGTGTGTGATTCTTGAGTCTCAGAGTTTATGTTTAACTTTACTTTCAACTTTATAGAATATCTGGCTTAACTATTTCATCCGATTTTATGCCAGATTCGCTCGTCGGTCCTGGTTCTATCTGTTACTTTTAATTTTAATAGATGAAGACAGCGCACTACTCTTCCGCTGTATTAATTAAAGATTAAAAATATTGTATTTAACATATTTTTTGTTAAAAAAAGAGGATCAAGTGCCTTAAATAATGAAAGAAAATCATATGGGGGAATGTTTTCAAAAATTTGGGGAATTGGACTCTCTGTTACAGGCATGCATATGTACATTTTAGGTATTTCTTTTACTGACAAATCTGTTGAAAAATGTTGCATGCCAAAAACAAAGTCAAAGTAAAATTTATCAAGAAATATAAAAAATGACAGTAGTGTTGAAGACGAATACAAGTAGCTACATTTGCTATCATCTTGGCGTCCTAAGCTCAAACGCAAACAAATCATAATCATAAATGTGTGTCTTGCATACACAATCGTAAAGATTCCCACATGACGGAAATCAAATATAGAGACATTCATGCTTAAGGATACTTACGAATATACACACATGTGTATATACGACAAAAGCGAGTGTACATAAGTATGTACATATATGCCCCGCAAACATATTCTGAGTGTTCACAATATGTGTATGAGTCCGAAAGGAGTCCTACCCAGTAGCAAAAGGTAATAGCTAGAAAATGAATCTGTAATAGCAAAAGTGAGGGCCTAACTACTGAATTTAGTTTTAAAATTTCTTGAAAAGGACAAGAACAAAAAATATATTTCTCTTACAACTAAATGACCTCGTTCCCTGCCCCGCGACCTATTACTAACTCGCTTACTTTTTTCAGAAGTGAAACTTTTTGCTGGTGGGTAGGTAGGTGGTAAGAAATATGAGTTTCAAAAACAAATAATGTTTGACTCTTATATGAATCATTTGGGAGTCATATATTATCCATGTTATGAGCTAACACTGTGTGCCGATATTAAAACAATGAAAATTCGAAATTTATACATACATATCTAAACTTGTTTATATGATATGGAAAATAATTAGCAAACAAAAATAAACAAAACTTTGCTGCAGCTGCTGCTATTAACTGCATGTTGGAATGTATGCCTTTGCAAATATGACTTTAAAGTGAGTTTAATAAAAGTCAAAGAATAAGACCAATAAGACTCAAAGAACACCCTAAACAAGAATCCGAAAGTAGCCATTTATGAGTCTAATAAGAGTCATTTAAGAGCCTTAAAAAGAGTCTGAAATGATACATATATGAGACCAAAAATTGTCTTAAAAGAGTCCGAAATGAGTCGTATAGGAGGCCAATAAGACTCATATTCAGGCTCATTTGATTTATGAATATAGGCTCTTATGGCTCGGGAATACGGTTCGGTGGTTTGGAATCCAAGGTACCACATTTACTCAGACAAGATAGAATCAATTCAAAAACAATTCCTACTTTTTGCTTTAAGAAATTTCCATTGGGATTCTCAATATAACCTCCCGCCTTATACGAGCCAATTAAAACTTATTAATCTTTCTACACCTGCCAGTCGCAGACAAATGCTTAGTACAATTTTTATAGTTAAACTACTGACAGGCTCAATTTCAAGTCCGCTTCTTCTGGGTGAAGTTAGCCTTAATCTTCCCTCCCGGGTATCAAGACACTTTTGTCCCCTATTTCTGAAAGCTTGTAAAACTAATTTTGAATTGCGCGACCCAATCCGTTGCTTATGCCAGGATTTTATCTCTCATTCCAACACGTTTGATATATCAGATCCACTTTTCAGTATTAAGAAAGCGGTACTTTCCTCTCTCAATAAATGAATTATTAACATAAAGACATAAAACCAGCTGATGAATTTAGTTCTGTAGCTGAACAGTTTTAGATCTCGACATTTAACTCCTGCATATCGTGACGCGGCGCAAAAATTGAAAATACTGATTCCGTACGTCATGCAGATGGGCGGGAATGGAGGGTAAAAACCGTTGGGATTATTATCATAAGTCGGCCTTCGGAGGAAGGGAAACACCTTCATTTTAATTTCTTAAATTAGCTCATTATGAGCGTAAAAGCTCCGAAATACGGCTCCTTAAAGACTTATATATGACCCCAAATGTTTGCTGGGGGCATGCAGGTATGCATGGTATACACATGTACATATATACATGCACTTATCATGTTGAAGAGCCATCACTTTAAAAGGATACATTTACATATGTATGTACATACTGACATATATGTATACGCCGCGCGTGCTATTTTCTTGTTTACTCGTTTGTGGAATTTCTTGCTGAAATAAAATTAAAAAAGTGAAAATATTTAGCTCCTAAGCGTAGCCAATATTTCATCGCATTAGTTAGATCCTAGCATTATGACTAATGTGACCAACCGTACTTCTTTCGGAAGTACAGTACTTCTTTCTGAGCCGTTGTACTTCGTACTTCGAAGTACAGTCAAATGTACTTCTTTGCAATATTTTGTTCTACCCAAGGCACATTGAATAAGTAGTATCAATAGAGCAGGTGATTTGATTTTTTTTTTCAAATTATTCGGTCTCCAAAATGTCCAATATTTTTAATTTCTTCTCACAAAAATTCAGAGACCGAAAATAACTGGTCCACATTAAACGCACTGTAACTTTTTCTATCATTAACCCCTTATATTTTACTTTTTGTGATATATCACTGTGAAAGCGTTTTAAAACACCCTCCACGGGTCCGTCACTGACTGACGTAGTTTAACACCCAAAACAGTTCGTCGGCAATGATTTTTTTAAAGTTTTTTTTTTTACTTAAATTGTTCAAAAATATTGCTCCCAGCATACCAGCGGAGTCCGCAGGGTGCACAATTAGGACTCCCTATACGATGCGTTGATGCACCTAGGGAGGCTGCGAAAAGAGTCCCAAAGGGGCATGCCCGCAGCACAGAGGGGTATTTGGCCGATTTAGGCGGCCAAAAGTCGAATTTTCCCAACGCGCTTTTTTCTTTTTTAACTGAATATAGGGTGAAGAGAATATAATTCTTGACTAGATTCCGTTATTTCTTAATCCCTCTTTGCTTTAATTCGCTCGCACCGCGCTGTCAAAGTGCGGTTTGGTTTTTAGATGTGTTTAATACAAACCGAAGTTGTAAAAATCAGCTTTAAATCGTGTGTTCATTATTTAAATTATATTAAATTAGATAATTGTAAAGCAGAGAAATACCATGTAATCCAAATAGTTTAATACAAATATAATATGAACTGGTACTGGCAGAGCTACAAGGAAAAATATCGTATTTTTGCAAATTTTAATGGATTAAAGAAATGAACTACAGTCATGAAGTTATGTAACAACACTCAACGGCACTGAGATTCTTCCTTGGGTGTTATGCTTGACAGTTCGTAGCAGTGGCGTAGCCTGGATTTGGCGAAGGGGGGCGGGGGGATTAAAAAAAAATTTGCATCGATAACTTAAAGTTGTGATACACAATGGATAGAGGCGTCGCACTGTAGGCAAAACACGAGTTTTTTTTTCAAAATCGTAGATCTTCGCTTAGAAAAGAGATAATGGAATGCAGATTTTTTATCGTGAAGATAAATGATCATATAATAAAGGAAAACTATAGAAAAGTTACAACAACAATAACTTAACCCTCAAAATACCGTTCAAAATTTCACTTTTTTTAATTTTGGAAAAACACTATTTAATACACCATTAGCACTGTTTCTGAAAGATTTCTCTTTATTTTATCTTAAGACTCGATTCTTGGGACATTGGATGCTGTACCCGAGTGGCCAGATTGGAAAAGAAAAGCTACCTTTAAACTCTAATAACTCGTAAACCTTTCACAAAAAAATTTATATAACAAAAATGGTTATACGATATCTTTACGAAAGTGCAGCATTTAACCCTTTAATGCAGAGTATGTCATATATGAAACGCTTTTTAACCCTTTCAAGGCAGAGGAAAAATGGTTCTCAATATGTTTTCAACGTACTTTTTATCTATTTTTATTTTTTATTTATTTTTATTTTTAATATTTTTAATATTTTTAATATTTTTATTTTTTATTTTATTTTTTTTATTTTTATTTTTTATTATTATTTTACTATGGAAAAATTTTCTACGATTAATATCTACGTCAACATGAGAAAAAACACGTTCAAAAGCATATTGAGAACCTTTTTCCTCTGCCTTGAAAGGGTTAAAAAGCGTTTCATATATGACAGACCCTGCATTAAAGGGTTAAATGCTGCATTCCATTATCTCTTTTCTAAGCGAAGATCTACGATTTAAAAAATACAAGATCCCTTCTTCTTAGTAGCCCGTTATAATCGCATTTAGGAAAAAAGTTGGGCGACTTTGACATTAGCCGTTTGTTTACATTTGTTCGTTGTTTACAATTTGGTGGTGGCTTTTTACTGCAATTTTCTTAATTTCCGCTTGTGACAACGTGTGCACTCATAAGGTAAAGAATAATTTAACACAACGGCATGATTTATAGAAGAATTTGCATAATAAAAATGATTATTCATGCGTTCAACAATTACGCGGTTTTTTTTGTTCTCTTCGTTGTTTACTTCTTACAACAAAGATGGCGTCGAGATTTCAACAGCTAGAAAATAACTTTTTTCTTTCTTTCGGGAAGACGTGATCTTGTGTCTTTCGTTCATGTGTTTTGCCTATAGTGCGTCGCCTGTGGGCATTCTTTCATATATGTATGTATGTGCCATTTCTACCGTTATATATTTTTTGTCTACTCGGTTATTCCCTGGGGAATTCATGCTTTATTTAAATTAAAAAAATTAAATTACTACACCATTTTAATTAATTAGTGTGTAGTCCAGTTTTGTTTTGTAGAAGTTTCGTTAGTATACACTTCAGTTTTTACACATTGAATATATCTGCATATTTATATATTTACGCGTATCTATTTACATTTATTTATGTACAAGTCTACAAAATCTTATTACTTATAAAGCGATTTTTAATCTTCGTTGCATTTTTTCAATTACTTCTTGTGTTGTAATCGGCACATCATTATGTACCGCTAACATCGTTAAACCATTCAGCCGCTCCTTAATTGTATAAAAAGAAGGGGCAAATAAGATAGCATATTCAACAATTGAGTAGTCACTTGCAAAGTGCGCTATGTAAATTTTTTTTAGATTTTTAGTTTTTGGTGGGTTTCATGTCCGCTAACAGCAGAGTGAAAAATTTTTCTATATTCTGAAAAAAATAGCATGAAATGTTAACTACTCTTGCAAAAGTCGCTATAATACTTATTTATACACTTTCAAATGTCTCCTCTTCGTATGAACTTAGAAAACTGCAAGAAAACGTGGTAGTTTCGGTGCCTAGTGGAAGAGGTCGCAAAAAAGAAGCAAACCAATCTTCCTAGAGGATCGAACGCGAAAAGCTAAAAAAGCTAGCTATGTAAAAGTTACTGTTTCAAAACTTGCAATATTAAATTTTTAAATATAAAATTTGCAAATCTACCATAATGCAATTTTATTTTTTTTAATGGTATTAGGCTCTTATTTATCCAAATTTTCAGATAATAAAAAAAGATACAGTTCGGATGTTACTTGTTGTCGTAGACGTTTAATTTATGGTTTACTTTTATAAAATCACATAACGCTGTTTGCAAGTGGACTACTCATATATTCATTAAAAGGTAATTTGTCATCCGTCTGAAATAAAAAAAATTTAAAATCAGAAGGATAAAATAGTATTTTGTTATTAATTCAAAAGTAAATATATGTGGTTCAATGACGAAGGCGGTGAGGGTGGGGGGGGGAGGATCTATCCCCCCATACCCCCCTGGCTACGCCACTGGTTCGTAGTTTGGAAACAAACAAAAAAATCTGCTGAAAATGTGCGCCTTACTACTACCGAAAAATAAACCGAAAATACTGATGCAGTACTGTACCAGTTTTCTTTACATGTACAGGGTGCACTGTAAATGTGTTCAATGAGTAAAGGCGGGGGATAGGAACGTCAAGACCCCAACAACGTTAAGCGGGGGAGGAGGGATTGGGCGGTGGTTCGATGAGTGTATGAAATTTCTGCGTGTTAGATAAGGTGCACATTTTTTCAATAAAACTCAACATAATGGTTGGTCCATATAGTGTTTTTTCCAATCATATGTTATTTTGAATATGATTTCTTAAACAGGTGCCAATCCTACTAAATGTAATTGAAAATTAAGCCCTTTCAAAGCCGTTTTGGATAATACCCTTAGCGTAGTAATTCATTGAAATTAATTGAACTACATTTTTTTACAGGTGGCAACCCAACTCGTCTTCCATATCCATATAGTTAAAATTAATTTAACTTATCGCATACATTGAATTTAATTTTTAAGCAAGTGACAGCCCTGTTAAAAATAGTTTCAAACTATAACCTTATTAAACTTTCAGTCTGACACCAATATTTTTATACATATTTCAGTTACCTAATTCCCTTGAATTAAAGTTGAATTTAATTTTTAAACAGATGGTAATCCTCCCATATGTTGTTTAGACATAAAGCATTTTCTAAAACATCTCGATTGATACCCATATTGTAGTATTCATTTAACTTAATTGCATTTGATTTTTTAGTTGTTGGCAACCCTTTTTATGTTCTAACCTAGATATGAACCTTCTCCGCGGCGATATGAATACGTAGGTATCAATGTTTCCACCATCGGACCTCGATACCATGGAGTATATCGATGTCAAACTTCAAGCAAATTTATTTTCGTTTTTTTGGTCGAATACTTGGACATCCTCCCACTCCATTTACTTGATTTTAAACATTTACAGTTTTGAATATTGTAACACGTCGTTTCTAAAGATTTTGAGTTAAAATTTTCATAAAAATAATTTTGGCCCCCTAAATCGGTCCAATACCCCTATGTGCGCAGGAGAAAATGGCATTCTCAATATATAACAAAAAAGTAAACCTTCAGGATTATTTAAATGAGTGATTTCGCAGCCCCAAAAAGCAAAGATTCCTATTCACCTATCATTTTGTGAAAACGAATCCTTAAATCCTCCGATGATAACTAAGACGGAGTGTTTTCGGAGCACTCCGATAATAGACCGGAAAGGAGGCTTTACGGTTTTTCAAAATGTGTTAATTTGGTTTATAATTAATAAGTATTAAAGTTGTTTGATCATTTATTTTTATTGAAAAAACGCAAAATTAAAAAATTATTTACATATTATTCAGTAAAAACAACAGATGAAAACGGAAAAATCCTTAAATAAATCAAATTTTTTTCTTGTTTAATATACGTTCCTTTTAGGTTTGGAACCTTTTTGCGCCCGCTCTATGAAATTCTTTGCCTGAACCAGCATATTTTCTAATAAATACATCTGAAAAGTTCTAAAGTTATGCTGGATTTCCACTAGGCATTAAATATAAAAATATTCTTGTCATTACTTAAAAAAAATTGCCATTAAATCCATTTCCAAATGACACTTCTTAAATACCTCCAACTTTTATGGCCCATTGTGCGGCGTTACGCAGAAAGAAGTTCTGCGCAAAAGTACTACCGCCCCTATTTTACGGCAACAAAGAAAGGAGAATTCTACTTAGTAAGGGCCTAAGCGCGGCCAATGGCCTATAGGCGTTGAAAAGAAAATAATGTACGCAAAGCCAGCTTGTATGCCAGTGTTTTGAGAAAAATTTTATCATTACTATTTCACATTCCAAATTCTTTTGGTTTGCAAAATTACATGAGGGATTTGGAATTTCGTCGTGACATAACCCCATGTAAAAAAATTGGGTTTATGTCACTACACAAGGAGTGACATAATCCCAAATCTTAAAATTGGAGTTATGCCACTTGGGGATATGCCACGGCACCGATTGCTGAGTATGAGGCCTTATGTTGGATAAAAGGGGAGTATAAAAACTCAAATGTAGGAAATTAGCCTAACCAGAAGATATGTAATAAATAGGGCTCGGAGTCTCATGCACTAAAAAATCGAAAATATGCGCATATAATATGCACTAAAAAAACAAAAATATGCCCTGCAAATGAGTAAAATAAGCTATTAAAAATATTTTCCTAATTTTTCCTATTGGTGAAAAGCAATTAGAAAATTTGTGATTTTGATTCCACAACTCGTTCAACCTATAACCATTTGTCGGCTTTAATGAATTTCAGTACGCCTTACAGAACGAGGCAGCTGTACTCTAAAATATTCTGCAGGAATGGCTTGCCGAGTGTCTTAAGCCTCGTCCATGTGAGGGCTGGACCTCGCACAGGAAGTGTTCGGCTGCCTCTTTTGTACCAGGGTCATCGCAAGTCTGACAGAACCTGTTGAAGGACAATCCAATTCTTTCGGCCTGCACCCCAACGGACTGTGCACACTGCAGTAATTTTGTGCTCATTCCTAAGAGAGCTTTGGTTTTAAGTGGATCGTAGGGCACCCAGAGCTGCCGGGTAATCCTGTACGATCCTGTACGGTTCCACCTCTCCTTGGCCTTCAAGTGATAAATTTCCATAATTTTTGCGTGGGACACACTCAGTGCGGATCCGCACCTTGCTAGTTCATCCGCTGCCTCGTTTTTGTAATTGTCTCTATGTCCCAGGAACCATATTAGGGTAATTTCGTATTGATCAGAGATATAGGCCAGATTTCTCCTAGAGTCGTGCACTGCAGCCGGATTCCAGCATTCGCTATCGCTAAAACTCTAAAAATCTCCAAAAATCCAAACGAAAAAAATTATCCAAACTTTAGGCGATTTTTCTCAAATGCGATTCTGGCTGGTTCATCTATAAAAATGTTCAAGGAAAATTGTAATACTTTTTTCCGCCGCAGGGGTCACAGGTGTAGTTGAAGAGAAATGTCAAATTTTGTTTACATTTATAGCCCACGGGAATTTAGTTAAAAGTTGTAATTTAGATATAATTTGCTCTAAATCAGGAACTAAAAGCCGCAATCTCGGTCTATGTCATTATAATATTAAGAAAGAGTGTTGTGATAATAAATACGTGGTCGAGATGAGTGAGCTGCGAAGATATTTGTTTCGTATCGCAGTGAACTCTCAGCGAGCTTTAAGGAACCGTTTGCGAAGCAAAAAAAAATTGTTGCGGGAATCCACGGACCCCTTCTGTATTTCAGAGGAAATTTTCGACTTCCAAAAGAAATATGCAGAAATGTTTTTAATGAAATCCGCCCCTTTATGTTGCAAAAGACATCAAGTTGTGGATTGTCGAAAGTTTTAAGGTTCCTTGTAGCATTGCGATTTTTCGCTCAAGGTATGTGCATATATACATATATATATATATACATATATATCTATAAATATATATATATATATATTTCTATATATATATTCAATGTTGCATTAATTGAATTCATACTTTTTCAGGAAGCTATCAACGTTCGGTGGGAGACAAGACTTCTTATTTAAAGTATCTCAAACCAGCGTCAGTAGATTCATTAGAGAAATTGCCAGTATCATGGACAAATACTTGTTAACTAGATACATTAAGTTTCCATCGACAGTTGAAGAAAAACAGGCTGTAAAGGAAAATTACTTATATTAAGTTAAAATTAATATTACTTAAGATAAGCTTATAATTCTTTATTTCCTTAGATTTTATCAAAAGTTCAGATTCCCTGGGGTCATAGGAGCCATTGGATATCCTCAATTACCTTATTTAATGACTCCTATTCCGGAAAACAATCTCTTGGATTCTGAAGATAATTACAATAGACATCACCGGAAAGCAAGAAACTGGGTAGAACGCTGCTTTGGAGTGCTGAAATCTAGATTTCGATGCCTGTTAAAAGATAGAGTGCTTATGTATGACCCAGTTTTAGCCGGAAAAATTATAAATGCTTGTATAATTTTGCACAATATCATGATATATAAGGTAAGAAATTGAGGATGATGGTAACATAAGTTTTGATGAAGAGTTTAATTTAGTTGATAAAATAACTTGTACTCATCATGGCATTGCTGCAACAAATTGTAAATAACTATTTTAATTACTGAGATTTGTGGTTTGCTCACATTTACATGCATGTACAATGTATATACAATTGTAGTGAGCTTATTCAGTTAGTTACATTTTTACCAGTTTTGGGTATTAAAAGTCTAGCGCCTTATATAACAAGCATCGCATACAACCACATTTCACACTTTGTATAAAAATTAAAAAACCAAAGAATTTTACCAATTTCCCAAAAAAAAAAATCAATCTTTGCCTTGATGTTTAATATTTTTTGTTGAAGGTGCCAGGTATTTTCTTCTATATCATAGTGGTTTGGAAAATACTTTACATGGAAGAAAATACCTAGCACCGTCAGCAAAAAAAAAAACAATATTAAAAATTCTATCGTTTTGAAACGTGCTGCTTGTCCTACTAAAATTCAATGGTCTAAAACACTTAAATTGAATTTTTACAATTTTTGTACAAAGTGTGAAATGTGGGTTTATGCTATGCTTGTTATATAATGCGCTATTTTTATAAAAAAATAAACATTATAAACAGTAGAAAAACTGGTCAAAATGCACTAACTTAATTAGCTGACCACAATTAGTTAGCAGAACTTTAATTTAAGCATTTATTTATTTATTTTTTTAAATAATTCAATTAACGCTTATTCAAATTTAAAAAAGCAATATGCGTATTCCTTTATTTTCTTTATATTAAGTAATTTCTATATATGTATATTTCAGTCCAAAATTCGTTAAAATCGTTAAAATTACGACGCTGTTCTACAGCTTGAAAAACTTAACCTACAACTTAATTACCTAATTTATTTACATTAATAATAAATAAAAACAATAAAACGCTGTTCCACAGCTGGAAAACTTAACCTAAAACTTAAATACCAAATTTATTTACATAAGTAAAAAACAACGCGTTGTTCTACAGCATGAAAAAACTAAACGTGTAGTATGTGAAAATTGAATTACGAACGGTACACAGATGTTTACATTTTTATGTTTAACTGATTTTTTGAACTTTAATATTTTTTTTTATAAAAATATAGTAAATTCCATAACATAGACCACATATATCGTAGCTTCAAACTTTGTGCAAAATTCGCAAATTACGAAAAATTGTCATCAAAATTTAAAACTTTTTATCAGAATTTTAAAAAAATGTTTTTACTACGCCTTCAATTTCAGTACCATAAAGTGCAAGTTTGAAGTCGGTCGAAATTCGCAAGTATCTTTGGTTGGTCTTTTGGTGTTCTGCATTACCTTCCGCGTAAAGTATGTCGGCATTTCTTTAGGTTGAAGAAAATGCATTGCACCTTCAACCAAAGATTTTTTCGAAATTTCAACCGCGAATTTCGACCGACTTCAAACTTGCACTTTCTTCTTCTTCTTTATTAGCGCTGTAACCGCCTAAGCGATTTTGGCCGAGTCCAAAACAGCACGCCAGTCATTTCTCTTCTGTGCTAACTGACGCCAATTGGAAATGCCAAGTGAAGCCAAGTCCTTCTCCACCTGGTCTTTCCAACGCAGATGAGGCCTTCCTCTTCCTCTGTTACCAGCATCGCGGCCCGCGTTGAATATTTTCAGAGCAGGAGCGTTTCTGTCCATTCGAACGACATGGCCAAGCTAGCGGAGCCGCTCAATTTTAATTCGCTGCACTATGTCTATATCGCTGTAAAGCTCATACAGCTCATCGTTAAATCGTCTGCGATATTCGCCATCACCAACGCGTAAAGGTCCGTAAATCTTTCGCAGAATCTTTCTCTCGAAAACTCCAAGAGCCGCCTCATCAGATGCTTTCATTATCCATGCCTCCGCGCCATACACCAGCACAGGCATGATGAGTGACTTATAGAGTGTGATCTGTGTACGACGAGAGAGGACTTTACTTCTCAATTGCCTACTCAGCCCAAAGTAGCACTTGTTGGCAAGAGTGATTCTCCGTTGGATTTCAAGGCTGACATTATTATTGGTGTTAATGCTGGTTCCCAAATAAACGAAGTCGTCTACTTTTTCAAACTTGCAACTGTCAACAGTGACGTGGGTGCCAAGACGCGTATGCTCTGACTGTTTGTGAGATGACAGGAGATACTTCGTTTTGTCCTCGTTCACCACCAGACCCATTCGCTTTGTACCTCTATCCAATCCCGAGAAGGCAGAATAGACGTAGCCCTTGTTTTAACCGATAATATCGATGTCGTCGGCATACGCCAGCAATTGTACGCTCTTGTAAAGTATTGTGCCTGAGCGGTTCAGTTCCGCGGCTTTCATTATCTTCTCCAACATCAGATTAAAGAAATCACACGAAACCTCGTTTGGTATCAAATGGCTCGGAGAGGTCCTTCCCTATTCTGACGGAGCTGGTGGTATTGCTCAAAGTCATTTTACGCAGCGGGGATACCAAATCCAGACATCGCGGCATAAAGGCAACTTCTCTTCGTGCTGTCGAAAGTGGCTTTGAAATCAAAAAATAGATGGTGTGTGTCGATCCTATTCTCGCGGGTCTTTTCCAAGATTTGGCGTATTGTGAATATCTGATCTATGGTGGATTTTCCAGGCCTAAAGCCACACTGATAAGGCCCAATCAGCTCGTTGACGGTGGGCTTCAGTCTTTCGCACAATACACTCGATAAGACCTTATAACCTATGCTTAGAAGGCTGATTCCTCGGTAGTTGGCGCGTATGGCGGGGTCGCCTTTCTTGTGGATTGGGCAGAGCACACTTAAATTCCAGTCGTCGGGCATGCTTTCATCTGACCATATTCTGCATATGAGTTGATGCATGCACCTCATCAGCTCCTCGCCGCCGTACTTGAATAGCTCGGCTGGCGGGCCGTCAGCTCCAGCAGCTTTGTTCTTTTTCAGCCGCGTAATCGCTATTCGTACCTCGTCATAGTCAGTCGGTGGGACAGCTACTCCATCATCATCGACTGGGGACTCGGGTTCGTCTTCTTCACTACTTTCAGCGCTGCTGCCATTCAGTAGGTTGTAAAAATGTTCCCTCCACAATTTAAGTATAATCTGGACATAAATCAGTAGGTCGCCATTGTTGTTCTTACAGGAGTTCGCCCCGGTCTTGAAACCTTCCGTAAGTCGCCTAACCCTCTGGTAGAATTTTCGGGCGTTCTTGCTGTCGGCCAGCATGTCAAGCTCTCAAGCATCGCAGCGTGGCCCTGTAGGCGGCATCTTTTTTCTCTGCGGCTTCTTGGCATTCCTCATCGTACCAGTTGTTCTTTCGGGCTCGCTGAAATTCAACAACTTCTTCGGCGGCGGTACTTAGTGATCGGGAAATGTGGTTCCACTGTTGTGATTGCAGCTTTTCGACGTTATGCTTTCCTTGCATTGTTGGGCGCACATTTTTTGCTGCACAGAGGCGGGAACGTATCTTGGCTACAACAAGATAGTGGTCCGAGTCGATGTTTGGCCCTCGGAGTGTACGTACGTCTAAAACGCTTGAAGCATGCCTTCCGTCTACCACAACATGATCGATTTGGTTTCTCGTTTTTCGATCTGGAGACAGCCATGTAGCTTGGTGGATGTACTTATGCTGGAACCTAGTACTACATATTACCATGTTTCGGGCCCCAGCGAAGTCGATCAGCCTCAGTCCGTTATCGGACGTTTCGTCGTGGAGGCTGAATTTTCCGACAGTGGCGCCAAACATCCCTTTCTTGCCCACCTTGGCATTAAAATCGCCAAGCACTATTTTGACATCGTGTCGGGGGCAGCGCTCATATGTACGTTCCAAGCGCTCATAGAAGAGATCCTTGGACGCCTTATCCTTCTCTTCCGTCGGGGCATAGGCGCAGATGAGCGAGATGTTGAAGAATCTAGCTTTGATGTGGATTGTGGCTAGACGTTCGTCCACCGGGGTGAACGCCAGTACTCGGCGACGGAGTCTCTCTCCTACCACGAATCCAACACCGAACTTGCGCTCCTTTATGTGGCAACTGTAGTAGACGTCGCAAGGCTTCACGCTTACTTTACCTTGCCCCGTCCATCGCATTCCTTGGATGGCGGTGATGTCAGCCTTTGTCTTCCCGAGGACATCAACCAGCCGGGCAGAGGCACCTTCCCCATTAAGGGTCCGGATATTCCAGGTGCATACCCTTAAATCATAGTCCTTTATACGTTTGCCGTGGTCGTCATCAGAACAAGGGGGGTCTCATCCGAGGCTTTTTAGATTTTTTCATTGGGCGGGGTTTTAACGTGGCGGGACCCAAACCCACCGCATGCGAAGTTTTACGCCTTCTCACTTTAGCTCGCTCTCAAACGGGTGTTTGGTTGCTACCCAGAGGATACGTGGATATAAATACCCGGACATTGTGAGCTGCGATTTGAACCGTACGCACAAGAATCGCTTCTGGCCACTCCCAGGTGAATGGCAGTCAAAAGTTTTCCACTTCTGCGCACGGAACCATCCTCCTCAGTAGATTGTAATGGCAAATGTGCGCAACCACGGTTAGATGCCAGTTCTCAACTAGGTTGCGCAAGTTAGAGTTTGTCTTCTAGTGCGGTTTAGAAATAAAAGAGACTGATGCTTTTGCTCCCGGTGCCATTGACGAATCTTAAAAAAAAAAAACTTAAACAAAAAATCATTTACGGGAAAATGTTTTGCATACCTGTCGTGAGCAAATTCTCTATGCTCCTCCAAATATTGAACGAGGATATATTTTTGATCCATCGTCACTCTTTTGCTATTGCAGTTTTCCATATTTTGCTATTAATTAAACAATTTATTTTATATAAAAGATTATTTTTTTACAAAAAACAATATAAGTATTACCTTTTTTGTTGCGTTATTTTTTTAGCACCAACTTTTTCTCGCCAAATTCACAGAATTTTAAGCCAACAATGCAGATTTGTAACGAAGGAAAAGACGCTGGAATCGCCATTTTAGCTGATGAGCTGTCAAAAAGTGTTCACTCACTTTATCCGGGTTAATTTTGTTCATCGCTGAAATCCACCAAAAAAAATGAACCAAAAATAGTGATTTTTAGAGATGCTTTTTTAAGATAGAATCGCAAAGATCCCCAAAAATTGCAAAAATTCATTTTGCATTTTTTGGCAATGGAGTTTTAGCGATAGCGAAAGCTGGAATCCGGCTGCTGGTTGAGGTCTAACAGAGGTATAAGGAAGTGCCTTAATGGCTGCTTGGCTATCCGAGAGGATATTCCGATGGATATTTGGAAAAAATAATAGGTTTTTTTTTGTCAAGAGATTTCGCACTAAATTTAAATGGTTGCAAATCAAAAAAAAAATGCAAAAATATGCAAAAACTATTTGCATATATGTATTATAAAATATACTTAAATATGCGCAATTAATAAGCAAAAACAGTCATTTTTTTGGAAAATATGCAAAACCATGCATTCGCAGCAAAATATGCAAAAACATGCACTAACGATTTAATGCTATTTTCATAATTCGTAAAGATAACTTAACCGTTTTCATTTTAAGATGCCCAATAAAAACGTGCATTTGCATGAGATTCCGAGCCATAGTAATAAAGTAACCGACGCACAGTGCCGCCTAAGTGAGCAAAAATCGAAAAATTCGTTGTCCGCAATGTGGAAGTGTTTGGTATTTTTGTAAAGGTAATTTATCCACTGCCGCTGTGGTGTAGTGGTAAGCAGTGCGCTCTTCCACTCCGCAGCACCTGGGTTCAAACCCTGGTGAAAGCAACATCGCAAAAATTTAGAAAAAAGGTTTTTTCTTAACAGCGGTTGTCCCTCGGCAGGCAATGGCAAACCTCCGAGTGCATTTTTGCCATGAAAAACAGCTTCTCATAAAAATATAATCGCCGTTCGGAGACGGCGTAAAACTGTAGGTCCCTCCGCTTTGTGTGACAACATCAAGGCGCACGCCACAAGTCGGAGGAGAAGCTCGGCCAAACACTAACATATGTGTAAGCGCCAATCTATTATAATTTATCCACTGAAAAGAATTAAACAGAAATTTCCATATAAAATAAATTATATGCCGCCAGGAAGCCACGTAAGTCGACAAATTTTATACTAAGAATTTTAATAAGAGCATAGCCATGCGTATGCTCTTCACGGAAACAATTGTCAAAAATACATTCTTTGAAATAAAATGTTGGTTTGAAATTTTTTATTTCCATATAGATAGTAGAGAACCACAGGAAAAAAAAATTAGAATAATATTAAACACAGGGTGCCCTGCGGCATTCCAGAAAAACAACTTTTTTTAATCAAAATTTGAAAAATGGTAAATTTTAATTAAATTAATAAAAAATGTATGTAAAAATATGTAATTTTTTATTATTTATTAAATAGTAGGGCGACTCCACCATCACGAGTTGGACGTTTGTACAGAAAAAATTGTCTTTCTTGTTTAAATTTAAGTATAAGGTTCTCAACAATTCTACATTTTGATAAAGCTACGCCTAATTGACTATTATATGAGTTATTACAAAATACGAAAAAAATGCCAGTTTATATGGAAAGAATGTGATTTATTTCTTCTGTCACGGGTGGGACGAAAAAAAGAATTTATTTCACTTTTCTGTGTGAACCTGATCTCTTATAATCAGAGGTAGGCACTACCACAAACAAGCGTTCGCTAGAAGTGAGAATGTGTTAGTGTGCCTAATTCCCCTGTGGGGAAAATCTCTAGTTCTGAACTGGTGCGCTTCTAGTACATTTAGACCCAGTACTGGTTCGCGATAAATCCCTTTTGCATGCAAGCAACTGGCGAATTTAACATGGCGATGACCTAGGAAGTGTCAATTGCCGCCCGCTGCATCCGTTTTTCGATAGTTCCGAACTAGTCCTAAATTCTATAGTTCCGAACCAGTTCTAAAATCGACAGACGAAAGAAAAAATATCATGATTTTTCAATCTTTTTGGTTCTTCCGTGTGTGCGATTTTAAATTATTTTGGAAGAAATGTGTTTTCAATTTGAAATTAAATTTGTTTGAATGATTGTAAGAAATGTACGTTTACATACCTTTAGCTGTAGCTGAGTTTTCAGAGGTGCTCGCTGTTATTTCTTAGATTCCATACGGTCCCAAGATGTTGAAATGTTAACACAAATTTTAGTTTTGTATTACCAGGCTATGAAAAAGCATCTGCGAAGCGCAGAATAGAAGCGTATTTGAACGAAAAAGCCGAACACATATCTATGTAAAGTAAACAAGCCCCCCGCTGCATCCCTTATTCGATAGTTCCGAAATAGTTCTAAATTCGACAAATAGGATCTAGTTCGTTCTGCATCCCTTTTTCTATAGTTCCGAACCATTTCTAAATTCATCCCTTTAGATATAGATTTCTAGTGAAAAAAACTTAAAAAAATTAGTTTTTTAAATGTACCACTTTTTGCCGATTTTGGACTGGTGGGGATCTAGTTCCTATCGGACTAGTTCCTTGTTGGCGATAAAGACCTAGTACGGAACTAGAAAATTGATTCACTAAGTCCGCGGTTTCTCTGCAGGGAATGATTGTAAGAAATGTACGTTTACATACCTTTAGCTGTGGTCGGCGAAAATCCTCGGACTGAACCCTCCGCGAGGGTGCCGGCTGGAAATGGGCACTACAGAGCAATCCCGTGCGATGTCGGGAGGGTGTCCAGCTAAGATCAGGGATCAGTGCTGTGTGCTTATGCGTTTTCATCGCTATGCCATACGGAAATGGTCTTTGATCGTGGTCTGGAGGTAGGGGCTGGATCAAGGCGTTACGCGTACCGTACTGAGGATTAGCCTGGCTGGGAGCCCCTAAATAGCCCAGTCGCTAACGGAGCCCTCTGGGAACCAGGCCGCACCCGGTTGCATTCGATGGCCTTACCCTGGGTACTGCGGATCTCTGCCCGGGGCCGACGAATATGAGCGATTTAAAAAAGTAAACTAAAAACAACAACAACGGAAATTGAGACCGGCACTCATAAAAAGTCGGAAGGGCAGTTGCCCAGACACCATGGGGCCCATGCGATGCAGGGTCCCTTTACTAGCCACGACGTGGCCAACACTAGTGGGGTACGTAAGCCTCTGGCGATGCCGGGGTCAGGCGTATCCACAAAAGCGGAAAGGAAGAGGGTGGGGGAACCGAAACGGGATTTTCCCGGCACCAGTGAAGGCAAACCTGGCTTGCGGCTTGCAGCCCCAGGGGGCGCCAGAGCTGATGCGCGGGCCCCGCCTCCCCCCTACTCCTACTGCATTCACAAGGCCTGATGACAGGCCACCACCAAGCGCAGCCATTGCTAAGCACAGGAAGGCTGCCATGAGGATCTTGAAGAGATCCGCATTAACCCCGGGCCTATGTAGCAGGGCGCTGCCCTGTCACGTGGAAGAGATCCGGTCGGAGATAGCGTGGGCAATGACGATAGTGCCCGACTATCAGCTGCCGGTGCTCGGAGAGCCACCAGCTGCGGAAAAGCGCAATAGATCGATGGATGTTACGCAAAACAAGTCGAAGAGAGCCAGGACGCAAGGCCCCTCCTTTGCTGAGGTAGCCAAAAATCGGATCCTCCTGGGTGTGCTCGATGAGAACCAGGAAGACGAATTGGCACTGAGAGCTCATTGGAAATGGGTTAAAGCGGAATTGGCGAACATCTGCGTTAGCGTGCTTCGGGAGCACCCCGGACCACTTTCGATATGCCGGGACGCAGGTTGGTTCCAAGGCAACGTCAAGGTCGTCGCGTGCGACGATGAAAGGTCTGCGGACATCAAGGACATCCCATCCAGGCCTAGAGCAAGGGCATGGATACCGGCCAAACCGACCGAACCAGAGAGAGTGCTTGAGATTATAAGGCTCTTTAATCCCGAGTTACCCTCTCACAATTGGAAGGTGGTGCGGCTAGAGCATAGCACAAAGGCGACTCGTCAGGCGGTCCTTTTGCTAAATAAGGAGTCGTTGCCACTCCTCGAAAAGACTGGGGGCGTCATCAATTACGGTTTCGACACCGTAAAGATAAGGGTGTACACGAACGACGTGAACGCAGCAAGAGGCAACGAAGTTGAGCCGGAAGCAGACAACAGCGAGGATGAGGTGGACGAGGAATCCAATCAGGCCAATCCGATGGATGACCTGGCTGGTGGATACGCCTCATCTACATTCTCTCTGGGAGTCGACTATATCTTCCGGCAATACACAGATGATGTCAGATGACGACGAGGCGAACTCAACAGTGGTGGAGGGGGTGGCAAGGTGCGGCCAAGATGGTTCGCGTCCTCCAGATTAATCTCCACCACAGCAAAGCAGCGTCGGCTGCACTGCTGCTCCAGCTCCCCAAAGGGGCAGCAGACATCGCCCTCATCCAGGAGCCTTGGGTGATAGGGCATAGAATATGCGGGCTGAAGTCGGCAGAGCACACTTTGATAAGTGGAGCTACCATAGGTAAACCAAGGGCCTGCATCCTTGTAAGTACCAAACTAAAAATGTTGTTTCTTCCTCAGTTCAGTGACGAGGACACCACCACCATCAGTCTGGAGGCGAACGGACGACAAATAAGGCTTGCCTCGATGTATCTGGCACATGACAGGCCTGTTCCAACCCTACCGGTCGAACATTTAGTGGAGCGCTGGGACGGGGCCCTGATTCTAGGAGGTGATGCGAATGCACACCATAGCACATGGGGAAGCGGAGACATCAATGAACGGGGTGAGTCACTCTTTGAATTCATACTAAAATCTAACTTAGTTATAAGCAATAGGGGTAGCGAGCCTACCTTCATAACGAAGAGCAGAAGAGAGGTCCTGGATGTTACCCTCGTCTCAGAAGATGCGGAGGTCATGATCAGGAACTGGAGGGTGCTTGATGAGCATTCCTTCTCTGATCATCGCTTCATCCAATTCGACTTAGATGGGGTCCCGTCCAAGGTACCTGCCAAAAGAAATCTAAGGAAAGCCGACTGGCATAAGTACAGAAAAGAGCTTGACAAGCGGCTCTCAAGAACCACACTAGCAATTCCAGGAAACTCTAGGGACCTAGATAGGCTGGCAAATCGCTTTACTGCGGCATGTGGCAAGGCTCTGGATCAGGCCTGCCCCATGGTAAAGCCGAGAGGCAAAAAGAAACCACCTTGGTGGAGTACAGAGATTGACGAGGCCCGCAAAAATTGTCGTAGAGCCTTCAATCTCGCAAAATCCTCGGGAGGCGATATGCAATGGGAAATCTATAAGTTAAACTTGAAAGATTACAAGAAACTACTAAGGAAGAGCAAGAGATCCTCATGGAGGAACTTTTGCAGTGGTATGGAATCCGTATCAGAAGGTTCTAGGCTCAGGAAGGTTCTCTCTAGTTCACCTCGTATCGCCCCGGGATGCTTCCTAAGATCCGACGGAGCGTGGACGGAAACTGGGGAGGAATCCCTGGACCATCTTCTGAGCACGCACTTTCCAGGCGCCACCGAGCAGCCATTGAACGGGCCAATAAGAGATAGAGGTCAACCGGTTACTGTAGATCTTATCACCAAAGAAAAACTAATGTGGGCAATAGGATCCTTCAAGCCTTACAAATCTGCGGGTCCAGATGGTGTTACACCGATTCAGCTGCAGCAATCTATGGAGCTAAGCTAAAAATGGCTGTATGCTATTTTTAAGGGAGTCCTCACTCTCAACTACATTCCGGAGACCTGGCAAAGGTCAAAGGTTGTCTTCATTCCTAAAGCGGGAAGAACATCCCATACTAGCGCCAAGGATTTTTGACCTATCAGTCTATCATCTTTCCAGCTCAAGATAATGGAGCGACTGATTGAATCCTTTCTTAGGGAATCGGTTGCAGACAAGCTTATGGCTTCGCAGCATGCCTATATCGCATATTGAGAAATCCCTTGCGATAAAGGAATACACCTTGATAGCATTCTTAGACATTGAGGGTGCTTTCAACAACATCACACCTGAAGCAATCACATCAGCTCTAACTGGTCTGGACATCGACTCACGGCTGGTGTCGCTTATACGACAGCTGCTAGTTGGCAGGGTCGTGCGGGCGGAACTGGCGGGCGTGTCGCTGGACAGATACGTTTGCAGGGGAACCCCGCAGGGTGGGGTCCTATCCCCCCTTCTATGGGTCATGGCGATTAATGAATTATTGCAGACCCTGGAAGGGGGGGAGGCTCCAAGGTCATAGCGTATGCTGACGACCTTGCGGTGGTTGTGAGTGGAAAATTTCCACAAACTCTTTGTGACATTATGCAGGACAGACTAAGGTTAATCGAAAGATGGACCAAGGAGAAAGGTCTGGGTGTTAACCCAGAAAAAACGGACCTGGTGCTCTTTACCAGGAAGTACAAAATCCCCTCACTTCAGCTCCCTGCCATAGGCAATAAGATTCTGAAGCTAGGGGAGTCTGCAAAATATCTAGGCGTAGTCCTGGACAAAAAGCTTAACTGGGCGCAAAATATACAAGAGCGTGTTAAAAAAGCGACGGTAGCCCTCTACAGCTGCAAGGGGGCGATTGGGCGTAGCTGGGGGCTGTCCCCTAGCATCATGTATTGGTTATACACGGTAGTTGTTAGGCCGATTCTATTATATGGGGTCTTGGTATGGTGGCCAAGTCTCAACAGGAAATCTACAACTGAAGCACTCCAAAAGGTGCAAAGAACTGCGATGCTCTGCATCTGTGGGGCCCTGCGCACAACTCCATTGGAGGCTATGTGCGTGCTCCTCAATATTTTGCCAATTGAAATTGTTGGAAAGCAATCAGCGGGGTGTGCCGCCTTGAGGTTGAGGGAACTACCAGGTTGGAGAGACACTCAGGAAGGCCACACCGCAATCTTAAAGAACGTAAATATACCGGACACGGATTACTGTGCACCAAGGTTGAACTTCACAAAGAGGTATAGGATTTCCATTCCAGATAGAAAATTCTGGTCAGGAGGGGCTCCCGATGACAATGGATCACTCCACCTCTACACCGATGGCTCTAAGCTAGACGGCAAGATAGGAGGGGGGGGTCTTCTCAGCCCGACTGGGGCTGGAAATATGTTTTCGCTTACCCAACCACTGCAGCGTCTTTCAAGCAGAAGTCGCTGCCATACAGGAAGCGGTTGAACACCTACGTACAAGAGAAGTCATTTATAACGATATCTTCATCTATTCAGACAGTCAGGCCGCACTCAAAGCGCTCGACTCGGTCACATGCAGTTCAAAAACCGTAGCGGACTGTCGCAGATCTCTAAACGAGATGGCTGAGCAGTCTGCACTTCACTTGGTATGGGTTCCGGGGCACCGGAACATACCAGGCAACGAAAAGGCGGACGAACTTGCAAGAGAGGGCACATCCGCTCCACTTTCGCAGGCCTGGAAGGGATTAGGCATGCCGCTCGCTACCTGCAAGCTCATTCTAAGGGATCTGTCTCTTAAACTAGCAAGGGACAGGTGGGATAGCCTCACCACTTGCAACAACACGAAGCTTACATGGCCTAAATGGGACAAAAAGCGGTCGAAGGATCTCCTCATGCTGAGCAAAGGAGACCTAGCCGCAGCTGTGGGTCTGCTAACAGGCCATGTTGCTATCGGGGGGCACGCGGAGAGGTTAGGGATCCCCCATAACGACTTCTGCAGAAGCTGCAGAAATGAAGAAGAGCCAGAAACCTTGCGGCACTTGTTATGCGATTGCCCCGCACTTTGTAGAAGAAGACAAAAGTTCATGGGTTCAGGATTCTTTGAGGACCTAACCGACATAGCCGAAGTAGGCATACGGCAACTTCTGGGTTTCGCAAAATCCACACGATGGTTTGAGTAGGAGGGTTCTAACGATCCGCGTGGTATCACAACGGGCCCACAACCTAGGGCCTATGTGTGCTAGTGGGGTCATTGGCAGCCACATCAACCTAACCTAACCTAACCTACCTTTAGCTGTAGCTGAGTTTGCAGAGGTGCTCGCTGTTATTTCTTAGATTCCAGACGGTCCCAAGATGTTGAAATGTTAACACAAATTTTAGTTTTGTATTACCTAGCTATGAAAAAGCATCTGCGAAGCGCAGAATAGAAGCGTATTTGAACGAAAAAGCCGCCGAACACATATCTATGTAAAGTAAACAAGCCCCCCGCTGCATCCCTTATTCCATAGTTCCGACCTAGTTCTAAATTCGACAAATAAGATCTAGTTCGTTCTGCATCCCTTTTTCTATAGTTCCGAACCATTTCTAAATTCGTCACTTTAGATATAGATTTCTAGTGAAAAAAACTGAAAAAAATTAGTGTTTTCAAAGTACCACTTTTCGCCGATTTTGGACTGGTGGGGATCTAGTTCCTATCCGCCTAGTTCCTTTTTGGCGATAAAGACCTAGTACGGAACTAGAAATTTTATTCACTAGTCCGCGGTTTCCCTGCAGGGATCATTTTGCATGCTGCCGCGTTCTCATCGTTACGCTCTTGCTTGTATACGTACACGCGATGTTTACGCTCTTTGAGCATGTGCTCGTTCTCTACCCATGCCTGCTTATAATAAAACAAAGAACCAGGAACACAAACAAAGCAAAAACTACAAAAAATAATGGCTTTATTATACAAAATATCCGAAATTCCTCTGTCACGCGTGGGACATCGTTTGTCACGGGTAGGACACGTACGAATTTTGTATATGAAAAGGACCTTTTAGTGTGGTCCATATATAAAGATTAGTTATTAAAAAATATAAGAAGCCAAGTAGGGTTTAAATTCACTCACGTTTTATCTTAGGATGATGCCTTTTATATATAAGAAAATGCTTAGCACCGTCAGCCAAAAAAATTTTTAAAAATGAACGCGATTTCCTAGCGTCTTGATATTTTCACTTTTACCTACATAAATTTAATGGACTACAAAATTGCATACCTAAAAATTCTGAATACAAAGTTTAAAATTTTTGGGTGTAATTGTTAAAGCTTGTTGAATTTTTATAATTTTTGTAAGAAGTTTGAAATGTGGATTTATGTGGTCCTGGTTAGGTAATGTGCTAGACTTCTAAAAAAAAATATAAACATTAGATTAACAAAATAAGAACCAAAACTGGTCAAAATGTAACTTAATTAATCAGCTGACCACAAGGGTATTTACATAGATAATGGAAGAGTCCGCGCATCCCCCTCCTCCCCTGCGTCAACCTCGACAAACAAATAAAGCTTATGCGCCCTGTAAACCTACTTCTGACAACTGTCCCACGCATACAGTATCGGTCATATCTATAGCACGCCATTTCAAAATGATATTGTGTGCCACTTATGTTTATTTATTTATTTTTAAGAATTTTCGATTAAAATACAGTTCTTTCTCTAACAAACCCCATATAAACCCAAGTTTAACAGTTTGTAGAAAACTTCAAAAAAGTGCAACAAATTTTCACCTAAGTTTCAAACTTTTTTCTCGGAAGTTTTAGAATTTTTTCGAGTACACAGTTTTTTAGCCACTGCAATTTTAGTCTCATAATGTGCAAATTTCAAGTAACTACGAATTACCGTTAATTTTTTAGAAATTTTTTTTTTCGCATTGGCTTCCATATGATGAATAAACTAAATTTATTTGTATATGGATGAAAACCGCAACACCTTTGGAGAAAAAAAATTCTAAAAAATCAACGGTAACTTTCAGTCACTTGAAACTTGCACATTATCAGACTAAAATCGATTGGGCTATAAAACTGTGTATTCAGAAAAATTCAAAGACTTCTGAGAAAAAAGTTTGATATTTAGGTGAAAATTGTTTGCACTTTTTTGAAGTTTTCTACAAATTTTTAAACTTTCGTTTATTTGGGGTTTGTCAGAGAAAGAACTGTATTTTAATTTAAAATTCTTAAAAATCAATATATAAACATAAGTTGCACACAAATCACTTTGAAATGGCGTGCTATAGATATGACCGATACTGTAGCTGTCACGGGTGGGACATGCTTCTCTGTTGAATTATTCTTATCTAACTCCGTGGAAACGACAATGCAAATGTGGTAAATATTTGCAAAGAATTTTTTAACATTATGTAACAAATACAAAACATAACCCCAACTTCTGTAATTAAATATAACAACTTTTAGCTTTTTTTGTCACAGGCGGGACAAGACCAATACTGCTTAATATCAACTCATAATATAGATAAAGCACTCACACAATTTAATATATAACACAATTTTATTAAAAGCAGATGAGTTCTACTATATATTTTCCTTGACAAACACTTGAATTATGAATCGCAAATTGTTTGACAGTGCATTCAACACAACCTACTTTAAACTCGATCAAAAAACTTACTTAGAACTTGATTTCAAAACGTAAATTAATAAAATAAAAAGAAACTTTTTAATATACAACGCTTTTATAAATGGACTAAAAAGTAGAAAATAATATTTCTCAGTACCACAGAATTTGTTTTGATAACTTTTGATTTTGAAATTTTAGCAAACGTCATTATTAACAATTAATGACATTGAAAACGAAAAACGTGGAGCGCATGCAGTACAAAGCATTCGATTTCATTGACAATAGTCAAACTACATAACATTCTACAGCGAAAGTACAAATTTGAGATCGAGTTTAAGCGGTCGTTATTCATATGCCCACATACATACATATGTTACTTTTCATATCAATTCAAGTGTATTACATGCGCCCCACGCTTTTCATTTTTAATGTCGTTAATTGTTTATAATGACTTTTGCTAAAATTTCAAAATCAAAAGTTCTCAAAACAAATTCTGTGGGACTGAGAAATATTATTTTCTACTTTTTAGTCCATTTATAAAAGCGTTGTATATTAAAAGGTTTTTATTTTATTTTATTAATTTTCTACTTTTTAGTCTTGTCTGTACAAAATTTGGCAATAGATATTAAAATAATTCAACTTGCAGTGAAAGAGAACAGAATACTGTAACCGGTAAATAAAGTTCCTGTAAATTTTTAAACCCTTTTCGCATTCTGTGTACTCTTGTAACCGGTAAATTTGGTTACCATCTCATAAGCTGGTAACAAAGTATTGCCCCGTGAAATATGCAATGCCAGAATTTGCACAATTCTTCATAGCTGAATTGCTGAATATTTTAACTGCATTACCAACGTTCCTAGAATCGCGGTGACAAGAACTGGTAACATTTTTTGGTAATAAATTTTTCCGGTTACAAAATCTTCTGTAACGTGCAGAATTGACCTGTTAGTATAAACATACATATGTATGTACATACATACATATAGCAGTAGTTTATTTCATTTAAAGAAATGGCGTGTCGTCCATTTCCGCTGTGACGTATATAAATAGTGCATATATTTAGGCGCAATATTTAACTTCTTCAGGCGAGGCGACATCTAAAGTCTTTTAATTGTATCTCCTTGAATGATGCCTATAACGAGGTTGATATCTAGAATTTTCCATAAATAGCTTTGCTACATTTATAGTACAAAACAAAAAGAACACTCGCTTAAATGACGAACTACACGCAAAGCAACAACACAAACTCGGCTATTTATCCAAGCTCAGCCAGGTCGGGTAAAAAATACGCGACCTGAAGGCTAGTGTTGGTAAGTGAAAAAACTGCTCTATTGTGAATTGTTAATGGGGAAGTGGAGAGGGAAATGTTTAATTCCTTTTATACGTGACTTATATTTTAAAAGAGTATATATATTACGCAAATACCTCGCATAATTACTCATTTAAATTGGTTTTTGTATCTAAATCCCGTTAAACTAATCACATTTTCTTGCCAGCTACCAACAGGGTTGCTTAAGTAGCTAAAAGGAAATTTTACTCGAGTTGAGCGTTCTTTTGTCGCTCGCTTACAAAAAATGCAGCTAGTATAAATGGTGGTCTGGGCATACAACATTCAAAGCGGTCTGGACATACAACATTGCAAGTTGATAAAAGCGTTGTAAAAACGTGGAGCGCATGCAATACAAAGCATTAGATTTAATTGACAATATTCAAACTACATACATACATAACATAGACCTAAAATTTCGACAGCGAAAGTACAAATTTGAGATCGATTTTAAGCGGTCGTTATTAATATACCCACATACATACATATATTACTCTTCAATTTCAAATCAGGCCTATTACTTGCACGCTTTTCATTTTCAATCTCATAAATTGTTTATAATGACTTTTGCTAAAATTTCAAAATCAAAAGTTATCAAAACAAGTTCTATGGGACTGAGAAATATTATTTTCTAATTTTAATCCATTTATAAAAGCGTGGTACATTAAAAAGTTTTTTTTAAATTTATTTTATACTTTTTAGTCTTGTCTGTATAAGATTTTGCAATAGATACTAAAATAATTCAACCTGCAGTGAAAAGAGAACAGAAGACTATGCAAGCAAAATGTTGTTTGCTCACATTTAGTATTTGCCTACATATGTACTTACATACACATAGCAGCAATTAATTTCATTTAAAGAAATGGCGTGTCGTCCATTTCCGTTGTAGCATATGTGGTGCATATTTTTAACCTCTTCTGGCGAGGCGACATCTATCTCTAGAGTTTTTCTAATTGTATGTCTTTGATATGATTTGATATCTAGACTAGATTTGCCATAAATACCTTTGCTATATTTATAGTATAAAATGGTGGTCTGGACATACAACAATGCAATTTGATAAAAGCGTTGTAAAAAAAGGTAATAAAAATGCATTTAAAGCTTTAATTTGTTATTTTTTGGTTGATTTAAGATTTTTAAAAATATCTTATCTACACGTTTGTTAGTTTTATAAAGAAAATAATTTTCGTACTGAGGTTTACTTTCCCATGGAACCTCCCAGTACGGGTTTTTAGCTTTCGTAAGAAGAAATAAAAACCTACTAATTTTTTACACTTTTTGAAGTAATGCGTCTTCTGCTAATGCATAAAATCATTTTTTTCATTTTTTGTCAGTGTCATCAGATCAGATGAAGTGTTAGATTAAAACGCTTGACCTGTGGACAATAGAGGTTTATTTTTTTTTAAGAGTTGCCACCTGTTAAAAAATTAAATTCAAATTTTTTAATATGGTTAATTAATTATTAAGAGATGGGTATCAATCGAAATGTGTATGAAAAGGGTTTATTTCTTAGCTACATGTAGAGGGTTGCAACCTGTTTGTGAAGTCAAATTTAGTTAAACTGAAATAATAATTGTGTCAAACCAAAGGTTTACGACGTCGTATTTGTCATTTTATTATAAATACATACATTGGCAATCAGTGATTTGTTCTGACTACATTCCTTTTAAATTACTGGACTCTTAAATTAACTCAGGAATATTTTTCTTTTCTTCTTCTTTTGTCTGGTACCCATATTGATATACATATTTCAGTTACCTTATTCCCTTAATTAAAGTGAATTTGATTTTTTAAACATGTGTAAACCATTCCAAGTGTCGTTTAGAAGTAAAGCATTTTAAAACCATTTGAATTGATACCCATATTGTAATATCTACTTCATTTAACTTATTAAATAATTTTAATAAAAACTGTAACAGGTGGCATAGTTAGGGATGTAAATTACGGTGAAAACATCGATGTTTGAAGAATGGATGTTTCGAAAAATTACATCGATGGCAGTTCGATGTATCGAATGAAAACATCGATGTTTTTACAGATTTTTCTAATTTTTATTCAACCTGTGTGCTGATTCAAAAAGTTGAACCAACGGTAAAGATTACTGTTTCTTATTATAAACATATTGACTCAGAGAGGTGGTTTATAAAACAAATATAAAGTAAAAATTTAATCACATATCACCTGAAATGCAAAAAGACGTAACAAACATCGTCCCTGAAATTCAAAAAGTCGTAATTAATACGACTTTTTACATTTCAGTTACGTCTTGTTGTTACGTCTTTTCGCATTTCAGGTGACGATATATTTACATTTTTCTTTTCACAAATATTATAAGGAAAGTTAAATAAAATTTCACCGCTACCAGTTTATCAAAATACCTCCAGCACAAGCTTCGTACGTTTATTACTCTAAAATATTAACATGAATAAGAATCTCTGGCGTAATACATGTAGCGTAACACATATATACACTACATACTTATAAACCAATTAAAGTATTTCTTACTTATATACGTATACATATATGAACATTTATTAAATGTAATATGGGAATTTATTAAAGAAACATACTTGGGCATGATTCCACGAAAGTACTTATTAACCGCTATTAAACGCTGGCACAAAATTTTTAAGCGCGCACAAAATGAAATCGTGAAAAATTAGTCAAGAAACCTCTTCGATGTTTTTCAAAACATCGATATTTTGATTTAACATCGGATTCGTAAAAACATCGACGAACATCGATGTTTGAAGGCAGGACCATCGATGTTGCTCGATACAACGATGTTTTTTACATCCCTAGGCATAGTTCTATTCTTGTCCACATTTCAGATGCGCTGTTCTCTCAAAGTGTTTACCGCTGGCAAACCCAAATAAAGGTTGAAATTTAAAAACTATTTAATAAAATTTAAGTAAAGTCTGTGGAAAATTTAAAATAATTTTGTTTTTTCGCAAAATCTATAAAGGACCCTTTTATTTTTCAAAAAAACCTGTGCGACAGTTATTATTTTACGCCCTGTATATGATAAAAAATTTAAAAGCTTGAACAAGGAGTACAAAAGAAGTATCTGCAAAACTAAAAAAGGAGTACATTACCAGATTTTTTTTTGGAGTACTAGGGAGTACATTGCAATAAAAAGGAGTACGTTCATTCCCAAAAGCAGTGAGATAGCGGTAATCGATACAGCTATGAAATTTTTACACAACATAGAAGAAGAGCGATAATTTCAGCATATTTAACTCAGTTTGTAATTTTCGGTTTATGACACTATTGGAGAAAAATTTTTTTTTTCATTATTTTGTGGGGTAGCCTTGTTTTTTTGATACCAGCTTTCACTAAATACTGGATGCAACCCCACTTAGTACTAACGCCTTAATAATCTTGAGGAAATCTAGGGACTATTTACAGACTACTTCGAGGTTTCTCGGATTTTTAGGGTTCTTGGGACCAAGGCCGTATTTAGGGGGGGAGGGGGGATGTGGGGGTTCTGACACCCTCCCCCCTTCCGAAATGTAGGTTTTTAAGGCACTAAAACTTGAAAAAGGAAAACCGAGCTTCAAAAAAAGGCAAAAAAGGCATATATTTTTTTAATTTTGTTATGTACTTCCTTTATGTGAAGGTCCAATTAAAGATATAAAAAAAATACATACAGTGGTCAAAAAATTATAACCAAACCACTTTTTGCCAAGTTTTAACGTATTATATTTGTTGTTATTGAACTTTTGTTATATTTTTAAATAAAAATATAGTTCGTTCTTTAACAAAACCCGTGGAAATTCATGTTTCCAAATTTGAGCAGTCCACTTGCAAAGGCGCTATGTAAATTTTTTTAGATTTTTAGTTTTTGGTGAGTAACGTACCAGTATTTCAAGTAGTTTCATGTCCACTAACAATACAGTGCAAAATCTTTCTATTTTCTGAAAAAATAGCTTCAAATGTTAACTACTATTGCAAAAGTCGCTATAATACTTATTTATACACTTTCAAAAGTCTCCATCTTCTGATGAACTTAGAAAACTACAAGAAAACGTGGTAGTTTCGGTGCCTAGTGGAAGGCGTCGTAAAAAAAGAAGCAGACCAATCTTCATGGAAGAGCGAACGCGAAAAGCAAAAAAAAGATAGCTATGTAAAAGTTACTATTTCAAAACTCGCCATATTCAATTTTTATATATAAAATTAGCAAAAACTACCACATTGCCATATTGTTTTTTAATGTTATTAGGCTCTTGTTGATCCAAATTTTCAGATAATAAAGAGAAATATACAATTTGGATGTTACTTGTTGTTGTAGACGTTTTTTTTTATTTATGGATCACTATTATAAAATCACATAACGCTGTTTGCAAGTGGACTTCTCATTTGTGCAATATTTAAAAAAAAAATCAAATTCGAACTTTTAAAAATTCTTAAAAATCAATCGACATTTTTAGCCATTCGAAACGTGTACTTTATTCTACTAGAATTCAATGGGCTACAAAACTGCATACTCAGAATTTAATTAAAAAACTCGAAATTTTAACAAAAATTTTTAGATTTTTTTTTTAATTGCATAAATTTTTAAGGCAGTGTCACTCGATTGGTACATTTGTACACATTTGTAAATTTTTATATTGGGCTATTGGTAAAAAAAAAATGGGACATTTTTTTTGCATTCAAAAGATTGGTACAATACAGCAATGTTCTGTTGAATAATTTCAATAAATTAATTTTCGTAATTGGGATAGTGAAAAATATTTTGGGTGTTAAAACAATTGGGATACGATTTACACCAAATTTTAGCAAATACCCAATCGTGTGACACTGCCTTTAAACTTGTATTTTTACGGATGTTGGTAAAGAACGAACTATAAAAAACTAACCGAAATTAAATAACAACAAAAATAATACTTTAAAACTTGTCAAAATTTGGTGCGGATATAGTTTTTTCGACTACTGTACATAAGTTGGCTATGATTACTCGGCCGTGCTATCATAGTAGCACAATGCCACTAATATTTGACTAGCAAACAAACTACGGGCAGGAATTTCAAGATTTCAACCCTGTTTTTATGAAAAATTTTATTTTTATCAGTATTTTTCTTTTAATCAAAATATGTTGAAATAAAAGTGAAACTAAAAAAAATTTTGCCAGAACCCCCCCAGAAAAAAAATCCTGGCTACGGCCCTGCTTGGGACTATTTCGGGTTTTACAAGACTAACAGGCCTATTCTGCTTGTAACCGAACATTTTGTAACAAGCTAATTTTGTTACCAACAATTGTCACCACTTCTTGTAACCGCAATTCTACTTACCTTGGTAACGTTTTAATTTATTCAGCAATTCAGCTATGGAGTTTCGTTGAAATTCTGGTGTTGCATATTTCACGGGGCAATATTTTGTTACCTGCTCATGAGATGGTAACAAAATTTACCGGTTACAAGAGTGTGGAGAATACGAAAAGGGTTTAAAAATTGACAGTAACTTTACTAACCGGTAACAAAATTTTTGTTACCAACGCAGAATAGGCCTGTAAATAAATCGATAAATATATTAATGGAAATGGCGATTTTCATATCGACAACAATACCGACTTTTTATCGATAACAAAATCAAAAAATATATGGAATAAAATATCGATAAATATATATCTGGCGATTGTAAGGTCAGGCGTCCATTTTTAAAATTTATCTTAAATCATAAAGTATTTGGTTTGAAAGTATTTAGACAACGAGACTAAATACCTTGGTACTTTAGTGAAAGTATTTAGCAACTCCAAAATACTCAGGTACTTTGGACCAGAGTATTTAGTGCCTGCTAAATACTTCATTACTTTTTCCATGAGTTTAGCAAACTCCTAAATACCTAAGTTTTTTTTTTACTGAAGGTATTTAGTAACTCCTAAATATCTAAGTATTTTTACATGAATATTTAGTCATCTCCAATTTTTTCTATGACTTTCTTATTTGATATCCGATTTTTAAAATCTCTATATCGTTAAACAGGTCTCGCTCGGCTCCGTAAATTATGGCCGCGTGTATTAAGACCGCGATCCAAAAATGAAACTAGGCCGCACGGGCATAATTCATTTTGACTACGGAAATTAGGCCGCGATCAAAAAATGAAAATAGCGGGCATAAGCAAAACACCGTGAAATGCCGAGGAAGAGGGGCTGAACACCTTTTGCAGAGAACACCTTTCTGCATAGGCGGCCTTCGGCTGCGCTTAGGAATTATAACCCTCACTAAATAGAATTCTTCTTTCTCTGTTGCAGAAGGAGAGGTGCTGAACACCTTTTGCAGACAACGCCTTTCTGCGTAGAATTCTTCTTTCTGCATTGGTGAAGAAGGGGGCTGAACGCTTTTGCAGATAACACCTTTCTGCGTAGGCGGCCTTCAGCCGCGCATAGGAATGATAACCCTCACTAAGTAGAATTCTTCTTTCTGTGTTGCCGAAGAAGAGGAGCTGAACACCTTTTGCAGAGAACAGCTTTCTGCGTAGAAGACCTTCGGCCGCGCATAGGGATTACAACCCTCACTACTTAAGTAGAATTCTTCTTTCTGTGTTGCCGAAGAAGAGGGGCTGAACACCGTTTGCAGAGAACATCTTTCTGCGTAGGCGGCCTACGGCCGCGCTTAGGGACTATAACCCTCACTTATTTAGTAGAATTCTCCTTTCTCTGTCGCCGAAGAAGAGGGGCGTGGAACACCTTTTGCAGATAACACCTTTCTTTATTTTGTGGTTTGATTTGTCGACCAAATGAAAAATAAAATTCATTTGTGATTTGATGCGGATAATTTAATTCTGCCAATCAAACGAACGAATCAATACGATCAAAAAATGAAATTAGGCCGCGCGGAAATAATTCATTTTGGAAAGTGAAGTTAGGCCGCGATCGAAAAATGAAATTAGGCCGCCAAACAAATAAGAAAGCGACCTTAATTCACGCGGTCAAAATTTCATCCCCGTCTCGCTCAGAACTATAATTTGCCATTAAACAATTTTTGCATTCAAAACCGTTTTAATTTATACATTCACTAATTTTGAAATTGCTATCCCTAGATTTTTATTTTTATACTATACATATATTTAAAGCCCTCAGAAAACGGCGACCTTGCTAAAAAATGGTTAGGCTTTATTCACAAACAAAAAAGTTATAATATTTTTATTACTTGTGTGGAGGCTAACATTTTTAGTTTTTGTTGTATTTAACTTTTCAAGATCTGGATTTAACATATTTTGTAAGGAAATAGCTCGAACATCGAAAATGGTTGATTCACTTGAACGGTTGTAACTCAGTTGGGAAACAATTTCGAATAAATTTCGAATAGGTTAGTAAGTTTTTGTTCTGCTTAGCTTAAATCGAAGACTTATGATCAAAAATTTATTTTCTTGTATGTGTGAAGTTTTACTGAAGAAGATATCGCAGCTGTAAAAAAGCTGTTTTGAATCGAAGAATCTGTTCAGCAACAAGCTACCCACAAATCGGGATTTAACACAATATTTTTTTTTTTAAGAACAACATTGCAAATGTGCCCAAAAATCGCAAATTAATTGTATATTCACCCGAGTTATTTAAAAACTTAGGGCCAATTTCAAATGAATATTTAAACGGCACTTAAGTTTAATTGTAGATTATTGTTTAAATGCCATATAGCTTTCGTTGGGTTTCAGATCAACTTTGTTAAAGCACTGCTGTATGCTCCTTGAAATTGTTGTTGGTGGGATTGATTAAACAACCAACCAATCAATCTTGGTTGTTTGGTTAAAAACACAGGGTTGCATATCTCATATTTAAATAGCCAATATTGGCCATTTAAGTGCAGATTAGATGTATGATCTGAAAATGAATAGTGGAAGCTAATCAATAATCTCTACTTAAGTACGCCATCTGAAATCGGGCTTTATATTTGTAAATATATAAACGTAGTTATAGAAAAATGTTATTTTATCACTAAAAATCCAACTACATATAAAGACCCAGCATGGAGTGGGCTATTCCGGGTCTATATGCAGGTACATGTAAATGCGGAATAGATTTGAGGAAAAATACAACTGTAACGATACAGCGTGAATACCATCAAGTTCAATGAATTTTTTGTAAACCAATGGCGATCGAGACAGTTATTATTACCTGGTAACAAAGGAAGTGAGCAAATACCGGAAGCAGTAACAATTACTAATTGTTAGCCGTCTACATTTGGATATGCTCCTAGTATATCTAGTGAAGTAAGAGTTCGAGAAAATCTTAACTTAGAAGCAGCACCACTTCCAAAAGCATTGGAAAGTATCGGACGTCAATTTTCAAAATTATTTATTTGATTATTATGTCCTCTTGATTCTATCCGCCTTTATCTATCCGCAAATTTAACGTTCCTCGAGGAAGTATTAACCTTAATAGCAATTCCTACGAGGAAATGATAGACTGGAATAGATTTGCAAATACTGAAGCTTCAATTTGGCAATTTCGTTTGCAAAAGAAACAGCGAGGATACCGTTATTCGAACCAAATTATTCAAATTTCAGGTAAACATTTCGGTGCCTAGAAGTACT
>NW_023458564.1:11095783-11100791 GCF_013731165.1 Rhagoletis pomonella | reverse complement strand
CCGTATCCCGGATAATAAAACAGTTTAAGGTAGATGTTAGTGTTACTCGTAAGAAAGGAACGGGACGGAAAAAAGGGTGTGGTGACCGTGCCAAAGTGTTTTTGCCCAAGGGAAATTTTAGCAGTTGATAAATAACCCACAACGGAAAACGCAAAAAGATCGCACAGAATGATTTGCCACGGTGGGAAACACTCGTTGCTTGAGAGATGAGTGTTTGTGTCAGTGGTAAACACCATACGAGAGACACTTGGTGACGGTTATTTTCGATCTCTGCTTTTAATTATATACCTCATTTTGTAAAATCGAGCTAACGGTACAGATCTGATATGACGAACCTCATCATCCATGCTTCTGCGCCATATATGTACCAGCATGGGTATGATGAGCGACTTATAGAGTGTGGTTTTCGTACGTCGAAAGAGGACTTTACTCCTGATTTGCCTACTCAGTCCAAAGTAGTACTTGTTGGGCAAGAGTGATTCTGCGTTGGATTTCCATGCTAACATTATTATCGGTGTTAATGCTGGTTCCCAAGTAAACGGAATTCTGTACTTTCTCCAAATTATAACTGTCCACAGTGACGTGGGTGCCAAGGCGCGAATGTGCTGATTGTTTGTTTGATGACAGGAGACACTTCGTCTTGTCCTCGTTTACCACCAAACCCATTCGCTTTGCTTCCTTGTCCAACTTGAAAAAGGCAGAACAGACTTCGCCGTTTTTCTTACCGATGATGTCAGTGTCATCGGCATAAGCCAGCAATTGTATGCTCTTATAGTAAATTGTTCCTGAGCGGTTCACTTCTGCTGCTCTTATTATCTTCTCCAACATCAGATTAAAAAAGTCACATGAAAGGAAGTCACCCTTTCTGAAACCCCGTTTGGTGGCGAACGGCTCGTAAAGGTCTTTCCCAATTCTGGCAGAGCTAGTGGTATTGTTCAACGTCATTTTACACAGTCGTATGAGTTTTGAGTGGATGCCGAATTCCGACATAGCGGCGTATAGGCAACTTCTTTTAGTGCTGTCGAAATCGGCTTTAAAGTCGACAAATAGGCGGTGAGTGTACATCCTTTTCTCGCGGGTCTTTTACAAGATTTGGCTTATTGTGAATACCTGGTCTATGGCCAGCCAAGCAGCTTTGTTACTTTTCATCAGCATAATCGCTATTCGTACCTCGTCATAGTCAGGCTCTGGGATATCGACACCATCGGCATCGACTGGGGACTCGGGTTCGGCTTCTCATCTTCTTTCAGTGCTTCAGCCATTCAAAATTGTCGAAAAGTATTCCCTACATAATTTGAGTACGTTCTGGACATCGGTCACTAGGTCGCCATGGTTGTTCCTACAGGAGTCTTGATACCTTCCGTAAGTCGCTCAACTCTCTGCTAAACATTTCGGGTGATTTTCTGTCGGCCAGCATTTCAAAATATTCCCACTCACGTATTTCGACCTATCTCTTCTTCTTGCAGCAAATACGTCTAGCTTCCCTCTTCAGTTCCCTATAACGGTTCCACATCGCGTTGCGCCCGATCGCAGCGTGGTCTTGTAGGCGGCACCTTTTTATCTGCAGCTTCTTGACACTCCTTATCGTGCCAGTAATGAGCGGCAAATGTGGTTCCACCGCTCGCGTATGTCGCTTTAAGTGTTGCCACTGAAAATTTCTTTCCACGGCCAAATTTCCACCAAATCGGACAAAAACCGCCATAAAAAATTGTTTTTTTTTTAATAACCTACTCAAAAAGGAACAGTCCAGCGCCTTCGTCATGGTCTGCAGGCTGTATCGGAGATACAACCGCTAAATTTAAACGTAGAATACATGGTATGGGTAAGAGCACATCCAAGTCAAAAACGAAAGCACACACTAAGAAAAAAATATCGATAACAAAAGCGATAATAATATCGATAGCAAAATCTATGACAAAATCGATAAAAACATCGAAAAAAAATCGATGAAAATATCGATATCAACATCGATAACAAAATCGATAAAAATATCAATAACAAAATCGATAACAAAATCAATAAAAACATCGATTACAAAATCGATAAGAAAGTCGATAAAAAATATTGCTTGTTATATCGATAAGTTCAGAAAATATCGATAGAATAATCAATAACAATATCGATAACAAAATCGATAAAAATATCGATAACAAAACCGATAAAATATCGATTATTTTATCGATAAGTCTCGAGAATTCCAAAAATCTCTCAACTCCCGAAATAGTCCCCAGATTGAGTCTCTGTCTATACCCTTTTCTCTACAATTACCTTTATTTTAATCTTTCTACCTCTATCTTCATCTTCATCGGTATCCTCATCCTCATATTTTTCTTTATATTCATCTTTGTTTTTACTTTTACGTTTATCATATTCTTCATCTACATATTCCCCTTCACCTTTATCCTTATATAAGTAAAGTGTTTAAATTTACCTAGGGTTTCATTTTCGCATCTTTGTTGTATGTATTTACATACATACGCTGCGATTTGGTTACAAATATTACGCCATCTGTTATTCAAATGCCGAAATACCTACACACACATACTTTTTGCCTCCGTCTCTCACTTCCAGCGCATGCACGTGTTTGCAAAATGATGACGAAGTGAACATACTTAGAAGATATCAACCAATACTTCCATATATCCAATTAAAGGAAAAATCTTGATTAAAGAACACAAAAACAAAATAATTCGAGCGGTTTTCGAGCATTTTGGAAATAAAAAAACTTGGTAATTTTTTCATCATTTTTTTGCATTAAAATGCTCAATATTTGTTGAACTTATATAAAATTTGTACACGATAATATCTCAATTGCTCCAAATAACATATATTCCGAAAATTAAAGTTTAAACTGCAAATCGTAAGTTGCTAGAGCACTTTAAAGGCTCAAAATTTACCCCAAAATAAGCCAATATTTACCGTTGTTTCTACGACAGAAACCGAATTGGTTACTTACAAAAATTAATCTGTCGATAGGTTTGGAATTATATTTTTGAAATGCCACACTTTTCTTTCAAATCGCTTCATTAGTTCTCGTGCAATAAGCGTTTTCGTGAGGCTCTAAAAAGTACAACTACAACATTTCAACATAGCCTCCATATCATTCTACGTCAAAATTATTTATTTTTTAGCAATTCACAGTATTTTAAATACATACGAAATATGTAATTTAACATATAGGTGTTTTTATGATGTCGGACGTGACATTTGTACGCCTTAAGAGTTATAGAAATCATACGAAAACCGGTCACTTATAAAAAAAATCTGGCGTTGTGTAGCTTTTATACCGTTCTTTGGTTGACAAAAAAAATAGGTAAATTTTCGAGTGATGAAAGCTGAACTAGAAACACAAAATTTATGATATCGCACTACTCGTCACGTAAAAATACATTTTTCGGATTATGACATACGTGAACGTACTCTTTGTCCCATTCAGCTTATACTGCCTGACGTATCACGAAATTTTCTTTCGTATCGTTTTCTATCCGTGAACGGATGATACGATTCGAGCCCTGTTTTTTATTTTGTGTTTCTAGCAGCAGACGGAATTTCGCAACGTTCCGAATAAATCATAAACGTTTTTCCGTACGTTTCAAAGGCAGTTAAAAAATGCGTCAAAATTTTCGTCACGAAATTGATGTCATAAATTTTGTGTTTCTAGTTCAGCTTTCGTAGCAGGTAGCAAATTTAAAATCGAAGAAAATACAAACAATAATCTAAATGTTTTATTTTTCTCAAATAAATTGCTAAAAATATTATCTAAATCTAAACTATGTATTCAAATCCATGTGCCCATTGAAACATATAATTTTTCGAATACGGAATAAAGCGAAAAAGAATGATCATATCCAGGGAACGGATTTTATGGAAATTGCCTTTTTTTCTGCTAAAGAGATATAGTATATTCGATCAAGAATGTCCACGATTTAGCTTTCCCTGATTCCATATATACCCATTTGATGTTGCCTTTTTTTGCCTTTTTTAAGATATTTGCCTTTTTTTGCCTTTTTTAAGATATTTGCCTTTTTTGCCTGTTTTAAGATATTTGCCTTTTTTTGCCCTTTCTACCTTTAAAAAAGTGATTATAGCATTTACAATTTTTTTTTAAAGATTAAGAAATATACACATGCCCATATTCGAAAATAAGTATGTATAGAAAAACGCAGTGTGTAAGTAGTGAATACTTAAGCAAAAATAAATTTTGTAGTTTTCATGTCACTCTGTTGCGTGCTAAAATCTATCAACACAGTTGCTGATGTGCACAACTAACAACTGTTTTACTTCAATAGAGTTTGCCAGCCGTTATTTGAAACAAAAAGTTATTCAGTGTAAAAACTAAAAAAGCAATGCCGAAGTCTAAAATTACCAAGAGTTTAAAAATTCTGATTGCCGAGTTTGGTTCGGATGTATTTTGTACTGATGGAACCGTTTTATTTTGCAATATTTGTTCAGTAAAAGTTAATCACGAAAAAAAATATTATATTCAGCAGCATATTAAAAGTGAAAAACATATAAAAGGATTACAAATAAAGAAAAACAAGACCCAAATGATAGCACCATTTGTGGAAAAGAATGTATTTTACGCAGATATTACTAAAATGATGATTGCATGCGGAATTCCACTTTATAAATTGAAGAGTGTGGAATTCAAATCATTCTTTGAAAAATACGTTCAGGAATCCCTTCCCGATGAATCAACTCTTAGAAAAAATTACGTGAAGGATTGTTACGAGTCCGTTTTGGAGAAAATTCGTTTAGAAATAGGAGAAAGCCCCATCTTTGTGTCCATCGATGAAACTACAGATAAGGCAGGCCGCAGTGTAACCAACGTTATTGTTGGACCGTTGCGTGAAAGCGGACGCGGCTATCTCTTGACGGTGGAGGTGTTGGATAAGGTGAACTCATCAACAATCGCAACATTGTTTGACGATTCTTTGCACATTTTATGGCCAATAGGATTCCAACGTGAAAAAGTGTTGGTATTTGTGACTGATGCAGCACCCTACAT
>NW_023458564.1:11094572-11095683 GCF_013731165.1 Rhagoletis pomonella | reverse complement strand
AGCAATGAGAAGTTGAATGAAGAATCGAGGTCGGGTAAGCTAGAACGATCACCCTGCATCTCAACACCGTTAACCACGACCTCCGAATAAGTCCTTCTGTCAATATCGCTTCTAATTATAGTCGCCTCTATCGCGCGTCTTACTTGCTTCCTATCTTTAACCTTCTTCCGTAACTTTTAAATTTTCTTCCTGTTTCTCTCCTTACCCTTACCTAATCTCATTTCTTCGCACTTACTTCCAAAAATTCGTTCTCTTCATTCCTCTAACGTCTTACCCGCGGTAGCCCCCTTCTTTGGCTCGCGATACGAGGTATTTTTAAGCAATGTTATGGGTCTGGTTGGGTTCCGGGAGTACATTGTCCTGACGGCACTTCCCGGACTTGCCGCCATTGACCTGGTTTCCCTGCTTGCATTTGTCGCATAGGGGAAACTTCTCTTTTACTTCCTTACATTTGAAGCACACAAGATCGTGAAAACGTGAGTTGCAAAGCCCTTCCTCGTTGACGTCTCCTCTCCTGCAAGCTTGACTAGTCTTTTGATCCGTAACCGCCTTTCTTGAGTCATTCCTCTGAAATCCTCTCCGATCTCGACTATCCATCGCCTCCAATGATACCTCCTCAATAGCGTCTACCTCGTCCGGTGGTATTGTCTCTATTTCGTCAATATTCTTTTTTCTTGCAAACTTCTGTTCCTGCTCCTTCAAATGCTTCTCCGCACGCCTGCATTCTTCTTTCAATTGCTCCAGCGTCTCAATGCGGCATCCGAATATCAAATTTTTGAGTTTAAACTTTAAGTTGCGTCTCATCAGGTTAACTAAGCTGAGTTCGGACATTTTAGCCTTCATAGTGCACGCCATACCCTTTATGCTCGCATAGTACTCGTCGAAGCTCTCTGAGAATTTTTGTTTGCGCTCATTCATCGCCTGCCGTATCTCCTCGTCACAGTCCGCATGGCGATACTGGCTTATTAAAGCGCGCCGAAGCTCCGGGAAGCCTACCTCTTTCTCCTCCTCGTGTTCCTCCATGAACAGCCAAAACCACTCCTGTGCCGCTCCTTCCAACAATAGATGGAAGTTTGCATTCAAATCCTCGGAGGAAATGTTGTGACGCTTC
>NW_023458564.1:11085332-11094472 GCF_013731165.1 Rhagoletis pomonella | reverse complement strand
GATGCATCATTTGCATCCCTAAATACACGAGAGCTCGATATACATACGTAATGGTGCAACAGGTCGATTTAGTCTGACATTCACGGCACCTTTTCTCACTTGTCGATTTTTAGTAATAACTCAAGCTCAGCATCACCTCACATCTCCTTTTTGCAATTGGACTTCCTTTACCGTTTTCAATACGTGTTTTGAATATTCGTCAAATCGGATCATAAAAAAAAGATTTTTAGTAATAACTCAACTCCAGCGCCAACTGGCGGGTTCAATTGTGAAACTAAACTATCCAGAGACTCACTCAAACACACACACACAACTTTTTTGAAATCCCTAAAGCCATTTAGGATTTTACTCACAAACATACCTACAGAAGAATTATATACACATTCAAAGATAAGGAAAACTCAGTACGTTTGTACTTTGCCATGCCCTCTTTTCAAAGAGCCTACTTTTCTCCATGAGTATGGGATTGATTTCATATATCTCCATACGAAGTTCCATTACTGTACTATGAACACTTCCAGAGATATGCAGTATGAAATCCGGCTTGTATGTTAGGTGCCACGCCCGATTTTCCAATGTTTTCTCCATGTTTTCTCAATGACTATGCGATTAATTTCATATATCTCCACACCAAGTTCCAGTACTCCACCAAGAACAATTCTAGAGATATACAATAAGAAAAATTCGACTTGTATGGGAGGTGCCACGCTGGTATAAAGTTCCAGTACTCTACCATAAACACTTCCAGAGATAGTTATTTTGAAAAATTCGGTTTATATGGGAGGTGCCACGCTCCATTTTCAAATAGTCCGAAATTTTATTCATGAGTATGCGATAGATGTCTGCTCTACCATGAACATTTCTAGAGATATACAGTATGAAAATTCGGTTTGTATATGAGGTGCCACGCCCCTTTTCCAATAATTCCAATTTTTCTCCATGAGTATGTGATTCATTTTATATATTTCCGTACCAAGTTCAAAAATTTCTCCAATTTTTCTCAAGAGTATGCGATTGATTTCATATACATAGTATCCCCATACCAAGTTCCAGGACTCTAGCATGAACACTTCGGTGTTCGGAGAAAATTCGGTTTATATGGGAGGTGCCACGCTCCCCTTTCAAATAGTCCGAATTTTTCCTCATGAGTATGCGATTGATTTCATATATCTCCGCACCCAGTTCCAGTGCTGTACCATGAACACTTCCAGAGAAATGCAGTATGAAAAATTCGTATTGTATGGGAGGGCCCACGCGCTTTTACAAAAGCTCAAATTTTTCTCAAGAGTATGCGACTGATTTCATATACATATTACCTCCATACCAAGTTCCACTACTCTACCATGAACATTTTCAGAGATATACAGTGTGAGGTGCCACGCCCCTTTTCCAATAGCTCCAATTTCTCTCCATGAATATGTGATTGATTTCATATATTTTCGTACCAAGTTCAAAAATTTTACCGTGAACGCTTCCACTACTTACTTTAGTTAGGATTAGACATGGGTTAGCCAAGGATTAGATACATGAGCCTCTTAACAGTAGTAAGGGATTTAATTTTTTTAAATTTTGAGTTGCGTCGTTATTGCAGAGGACCATCGGCATGTGAATTCATATATTTCGATAATGAAATAAATTCGAGCATAAATACGATTTTTAGTTACATATACATATTATTTTTCCTGTTATCAATACATATTTTGAATCTGAGGATAATCGGACCATAAACCCAATTTTTAGTAATAACTGGACTCCAACGCCACCTGGAGGCTCGTTTTTTGGGAATGGTATTGCTTTCCCTATTGTCAATACATATCTCGAATATTAGGCGAATCGGACCATAAACACGATTTTTAGTAATAACTCGACTCGTACGCCACCTGGCGGCTCTTTTTTTGCAGTGGTATTGTTTTTCCTATTGTCAATACACATCTCAAATATGAGGCGAATCGGACCATAAATACGGGTTTTACTAATAACTCGACTTCAGCGCCACCTAGCGGTTGTTTTAATAGTTATTCTGCTATTCGGAAGGTAGACAAATTCAAGAAACAAATATCATAAAAATCGGTCCAGCCGTTTTTGAGCTATAAATGGTGTAACTAACACGACTTTGTTTTATATATAGAGATTCGCGAATTCATGAAATGAAGCGCTTTGACAAAGTGGCAGCGCACTAGCGAGGAACTAAACAGTAGGGTTGTGATTAGGGATGTTAATTTTTTCGCTTTTTACGATCCCGGGATTTTTGGGATGTCGTTATCACAATCCCGGTACACGGTACGGTACCGCGTATGGAGCTAGTGGGCGGATATTTGCAGTGGCTGGAAAAACGAAACGAGCGATGTCTAGGATGAAGCAAGGGGCAGAAAACGCCTCGAGAAGTCACTGTATGACCCGTCGGTATTCCTTGGCGACTAGGAAGATGCCTCCACTAGATTTAAAAACCCGTATTGGATGACTCTGTGAAGATAACAGAGGCCTGCGAAATTAAAATCATCTTTAGTTTTTTATAGTACGTCGAGATTTTTTTTATTGGTGTCATGTATTTTTTAGATTTTCTAGCAATTTGCATGAAAACCTCATAAATAAACAAAGTAAATCTACATGTAACTTCGAAGTTAACGCTAAGAAAATTGATAACAGCTGGTTTCACCAGCAATTGAAATGGAAAATGATTTTTTATTTTCTGTCAATTTCCATATAAAATTCAAAAAATTTAAATCATTTTTCACTTAAATTGTTTCCTTAAATTTCTGTAAAAGTTATTTTCTTAGCATTAACGCGTATTACGAGCGTTAACTTGGAAGGTTTAGAAAATTTATTTAGGATTTATGCTTTTAAAGATATATGACCTGAAAATTAGCTTCAGATAATATGCTCTTTAAAATACGTTTATAAACTTTTTAAAGTTTCATAAATTGCATAAAGTTAACAAAGAACTCAAACATTTTTAACCGACTTCAAAAAAAGGGGAAGGTTATCGTTGGAATATTTTTTTCTTTTTTATGTATGCTATCGCATAATTTTGGACCACGTGAACCGATTTCAGTAATTCTATTTTTTATCGGAAAGATGGTACCTCAAGTGTCGTCCCTTAATTTGGTTTAGATTCGATCATTGGATCATTAAAAACATAACTGTACTCCTAAATTTGTATATGAGAATTGAAGGCGGTTGTGTTTTTTGTTTAAAACCTTATTGTTTAATAAAAAGTTATATGTATATGTAAACACAATCTGCGGTCAACTTTAAAAAGCAATAAAAATGCTAAAATTGAGTTTTAGTAAAAATAAATTTAAAAATTCCATGAAATTCTTACACTTTTATGTTCATTTCCCTCGATTTCTGGTTTCTGGTTTTCGATGGAGATGGTGATTTTTCACGATGACCTCATTTCGAATACCGAAAAAATTAACTGAACTTTTATTTTTATTGGGTTATATGAATAAAAACTAAGCAATTGCTTTTTCTTAAAATTGTATACCCTTTACGTCAATTTTGTTTGAATAAATCGAGCAAAAGGTCTGAAATTTTAAGAGAAAGCAATTGCTTATTTTTTATTCATACGGCCCATTATGTAGCTCATTTTGGTGGAACGAATTCGAAGTTGGCAAATTAAATCTTCGAATCCTTGTTAAGTACATACATATCAGTAGTAAACTCTTTTAGAATCTAAATTTAAAAAAACAACAGTAAGTGAGTATGCATTGCATATTTTTAGGACAATGTTTTCATTCACAGTTAAACTTTTAAGAGCTCTCAAGAAAATCGAAAAATGATTCTATCAAAATTTCTTAAATCAGTTTGTAGCTCTCAAGAAAAAAAATGCTTGTATATTTATTTCTTCAAGAAAATGTACAGTAAAAGCAAAGTGCTTTTTCAAGCAACAGAAATAATAAAAAACATTTCTTGTGATTTTTCTTGAGACCTGGATGCTCTATGCTTTAAAATATAGTTTGTATTTGAAATTATTAGCTTTAGGGGGGTTTGAACCTCAAAACCCACCCTTTGTGTGCGCTATTGATGCGAGGTAACACTTTTCCTTTAAAAAAAGAATTATACTAATCGGCTTACGCGGTCCAAAGTTATGCGGTTACATATATAAAAAAAAAAAACAAAAAAAAGTAATAATAATTTTGTGAAGTCGGTTAAAAACAAATACACCAGCAAGCTTTCATCGTCAAATGATTTCAGGGTAAAATTGTCAAAGCCCCCAATAAACTTTAAGGAAATAATGAAATCATCAAAACAATTTCAGTTCTCACATCAGAGCTAAAGGAGCATAAAATTTGCATTGTATTTTCTTGTTTTCGTAGACATTTGAAGAGTGGAGAGCCGCGAAATTTTTTAGCACAAGAAAGTTGCGGCGGTGAAAAAGGTTTGGCAACGCCTGAGCTAGACATTTATAAAAAAATATTATTTATTAAATAAAAAAGAGAAATATAGCCAGTACTGGTCAATAAACTTTCCCCTTTTTAACCGACTTCCAAAAAAGGAGGAGTTTATCAGTTCGTCGGAATATTTCTCTTTTTTTTTTTTTTATGTATGTTACCGCATAACTTTGGACCACGTCAACCGATTTCGGAAAAGGTAGTGTCTCAGAGGTGGTCCCATACTAATCTGGTTAAGATCCGATCAGCGGATCATGAGATATATATATATATATATATTTATATGGGAGTTGAAGTCGGTTTTTTTTGTTGCTAAAAATTACTTGTTTGAATGTGCAAGGATGTCTTGATTCGTATGTCTTTGTGGGCGTAGCTGCTGCCTGAAATTCGAAAAAAGGCAATTTTTTAAACTACCACTGAGGCCGCACTACTCAGTCCATGACATTGATGTGGATATCAGTAGAAGGGTACTAAAACAAGCTATCTAACGATATCTTCTATGTTTACAAAATATAAATACGTCATAACGTTATCGCCTGAAAACTAAAAATCGGGCTGCTGAAAATATACATTTCGCGCATTTTCTCAAAAACTGGTCAGTTGATTTTATTCTATGTTTCCACAAATCTAGCCCAAAATCTTAGCTTTCATCTGGTATATAGCTTATATCCCGAAATACTCTTGTTGTGGAGATATTGCTATTCAAATTGAAAAAATGCCGCTCCAAAAAGGGTCAAATGGTTAAAAATTAACATATCCGTCTAATTTGGTTACTTAAAGATATAAAAATAACGTATCAAGTTCCCCGAAAAATTTGCCCATTCCCTGATTGCCACTTAAACCGAAATTCACTGCAAATTGGGGAATTTCCCGCGAGTTGACAAGTTTAAGGATGCAGCTGTGCTAATCACTTCGTACATGTCTTGGAAACAGCATGTGTGTATTTTAGAGTCTTTTTCAGTCACATGCCGAAATTGTAACATTTCCCCCATTTTAATTACAGGTATGTGCACTAGGGTGGTCCAAAAATGCATGCGAAAAAGTCGGAATTTTTACGCTCTCACCCCATAGGATTGTTTTATACAAAAAAAAAAACATACCCTTATTTTATTATTTTGAAATCAAAAAATATTTAGAGGTCGCTCAAAGCGCCCAAAGTTTTCCATGTATTTTATATGGGGAAAAAACAAGTTTTCGTAGAAATGGTCAATATTTTTCTACCAGAAAACTCTGTTTATCTGCAGAAGATTCCCAATAATAATATCCAATTGTTTATTTAACCATTTTTTCATCGCTACTTTAATTTATAGGTCCGCCAAAAACCCACGAAAACCCCGAAAAATTTAATGGGGCGAACAATAAAAAGTCGATAGTATTAAAAAATAGGTTAAATAAACAATTGGGTATTATTATTGAAAGTCTCCTCAAGAGAACCAGAGTTTTCCGATCGAAAAATATTAATTTTCAAGAATTCTCTACCATTTCTACGAAACATTATCGCTTTGCGCGACCTATAAATATTTTTTGATCCCAAAATAAAAAAATAGGGTTATACTTTTTTTCGATATAGAACAATCCTAGGGGGTGAGAGCAGTACAATTGCGACTTTACTGTTTTTAGACCGCCCAATTTACACAGTATTTAACTATGCTTACGGTGACCATCCGTCCTGTATTATACGGGACGGTCCTCTTTTTTGGCCCATTGTCCTGGCAATTTATTTATTTTATACGGGACGCCAAATGTTCTGTATTTCTTTTAGTGTCCTGTGTTTGTCCCGTATTCGGTGTTTTTGACGCCTTAACAGCTCATTAAAATGGCATGCCTATGAACGAGTTTTAAGTGTGGTTGGTATATGATCGTAATTTTCTCCATAAACAGTTATTATTTTCTAATCTGAATGCCTGTGTTTCGATTCGAGGAATACATGCAGTGACCAAAATATAGTTTAGGACTCGATATTTTAGGAAGGTTTGGCTATTTTTCCTTAGTTTATTTAATGTTTTTTATTTTTTATGAAAGTAAAGCTCTTTTCCTAACAAAAAGCATATAATAGGTACTGTTTAGGCTCGATGCCTTCTCAACTGCCACGTAATAAAATTTTCTTAAGTTATAATTTGATGGCAGTTCAAAGTATACTCGGCTCAGTCTGATGCATCCTCCGGACAACCATCCGGAGCATTCTGCGCACTCTGCATGGCTTACAATCTTGCAGAGGTGGTGAAAGAACTTTACCATAAGCCACAGTGCCGATCCACCATTTTTGCACCAATAAATATTTTTTTATATAAGTACATACATACATGTAAACATACTGGTCTCCCCTCTCACTGAGTTATTCAAATACCGAATTTCTAACTTCGTGCAAAAAACTACACAAATTAATTCTGCAATGTTTCATCAAAACTCTTTTAATTGCAATCTTTAGAAAAAAAATGGTTTGCAGTTTTGTACCTCAAAATTGAGTATAATAACGTGCTGCTCATTTGCTTTTCGTTTTAAAAAATGGTCGAACATACTTACTTTGTATGAAAAAGATGTGTAAGTTTTTGTAGAAAAAATTAGCAAAATTATGTTTTGTCCCGTATTCGGCTCCCATAAATATGGTCACCGTAACTATGCTACACGGGTTTATCACCAGCACTTAACCTACCTGGGAACACGCGTACAATATTACCTACAGTTGTACATAAATATGTATGTATAAATGCATTTAGTTCACCCAATGTGCCGCTACTACTTACATACATATGTATAAATTGCCACCGAGCAAAACTACCTGAGAAAAAAGCATTAGTTTACCGTACACGTGATAGAAGTAAAACTTAAAAAAAAGCACATGTGTACGCCCCACATACGAAAAAACTACGAGACTATCAGACGAATACAGTTGTTTATTGTATCCAAAGTTGGTACCAAGTTGATAAGTTTTTATCATTTCTCATATTTTTTTATTTTAAATTTTTTCGAATACAAAGGATATGATCATTCTTTTTCGCTTTATTCCGTATTCGAAAAAATATATGTTTCAATGGACACATCGATTTGAATACATAATTTAGATTTAGAAACTTATTTGAGAAAAATAAAACATTTAGATTATTGTTTGTATTTTCGTCGATTTTAAATTTGCTACCCCAAAATAATTGATATCAAATAAAACACCTCTTTGAGGTAAAATTTTCGAGTGATAGAAACACAAAATTTATGATATCAATTTCGTGACGAAAATTATACCCATTTTTTAACTGCCTTGGAAACGTACTGAAAATCTTTTTTATTTATTCGGAACGTTGCGAAATTCCGTCTACTGCTAGAACACACAAACTAAAAAACAGAACTTTTGCAACGATTCGTATGAATAAAAAAGATTTTCCCTACGTTTCCAAGGCAGTTAAAAAAATGCGTATAATTTTCGTCACGAAATTGATATCATAAATTTTTTGTTTCTAGTTCAGCTTTCGTCACTCCAAAATTTTACCTCAAAGAGGTGTTTTATTTGATATATGATTACGGTGACCATAAATATGGATTCAAAATGAAGGACAATTTTTAAAAAATATGCCTACACATATTTACGTAGTATAAAAATATCAAAAGATTTATGAGTCTAAATTCTTAATACATTTTAAACTTTAAAAATGAATCACGTTTTCTTCATCGATATTAATATTTTTTTACATGAATATTTATAAAAGTATAGTAAAACATATTATAATTACAATAGCTTACACGAAAAGTGGAAACCTTTAAAAGATTATTTTATAGGCAAATTTGAGTCGTTCAAAACGAAAACAATACCCTGTTTTTTGTTTTTTTGGTACTTTTCGCAGTTATTTGTCAAAAATCGACGTCATGAATGGACGTAAACGACGAGTTACAAAGTGCCCTTTACAAAAATATATAATTTGTGCAGATTGCGCTCCATAGCATCTACATTTCTAATCCGATTTTCATTATCTTTGGCTCAAAATTTACTGTAATGATATATCTTCCTTATCGAATTTTTAAAATAATGAAAAAAATAATCAAATGAAAATGCGTATTTGATTGAAAATCTCTTTTTTTCGACTTTGACGACAAAATACAAATGGTCGCCTGTAGCACTAATAATTTTCATTGAAGTCGCCACAAGTTATATTTTTTGGTAAGAGGCACATCAATACCCTTCGAGCTGTAAGTCGCTTACGTTGATTGGGAGATTTTTTGATGAGATATTGAAGAATAGCTACGAAAAGTACCAAAAAACAATTTTTTTAAAAAATCCATCCATTGTCCGATAATTTTAAAATAACGAATAAAATGCGGGACAAATGCAGGACACTTGGAAAAACTCAGTACATTTTCAGGTTTTTCAGGTTTGAAAAACTACGCAGGACCGACCTTTGAAAAACAATACGGTCCTGCAAAAAACAGAACGGATGGTCACCGTATATATAATACGCGAAGGGATTTTTTGTGCAGCATAAAAGATTTGTACCGTTCGCCCGATTTTCATAAATGAGATGTCAAATTAAAGCGCTTCGTCTGTAGATGTGCAATAAGGTTTTACTTTTTCCAAAAGAGGTGCCACCTGATAAAAAATTGCATTCAAATAATTTAAAAATCAATGCCATCAGACATCGGCGTAGCCAGAATGAAATTTAGAGGGGGGGCTTGGCCCTATTAAGCTGGCATTTCAGGGTACTATTTTATATATATGTAGTGCTGGATGTAGGGTACCGGACTGATGACAGATGACATTTA
>NW_023458564.1:11064947-11085322 GCF_013731165.1 Rhagoletis pomonella | reverse complement strand
ATTGTTTGAATAAATATATACTACATCAACTTTAAAAGTCGTAGTACATGTCTTAATCGGAAAAGAATCCGGGGAACATCGAAGACTTGAGTGGTATTCTCTACCGGCAGTCCTACATATATATAAGGAAAATTTGAAAGTTAGGCTGCGGAGGGCGGGGGGTAGGCTCGAGCACCCCCTGCCCCTACCTGGCTACGCCCATGCCATCAGATCCACACCGTTCGTTCGATTTTTAAAAGTGAGATGTCAAATCAAAGGGCTCTGACTTTAGGTGTACAATAAGGTTTAACTTTTTCGAAAAGAGTTGCCATCTTTTAAAAATTAAGTCCAAAATAATACGCGAAGGCATTTTTTGTGCAGCATAAAAGATCTGCACCGTTCCTTCGATTTTCAAAAATGGGGCGTCAAATTAAAGCGCTTGGCCTGTAGATGTGCAAACTGGTTTTGTTTTTTGAAAAGGATTGCCACCTGTTAAATAATTAAACTCAAGTTATTTTCTAATCAATGCCCTCAGATCCGCACCGTCCGTTCGAATTTCAAAAGTGAGGTACCAAATTAAAGGGCTTAGGGTGTGGATGTTCAAGAAGGTTTTACTTTTTCGAAAAAAGTTGCCACCTGTTAAGAAATTAAGATCAAATTAATTAAAAAGTTAAATCAATTATTAAATATGGGTATCAATAAAAATGGTTTTGAAAAGGCTTTATAACATAATTACGTATAGGAGGGTTGCCACATCTTAAAAAAATGTAACTCAATTTTAATTAAAGGAATTTGGTAAGTGAATAAGGTATCGCTATATGGGTGTCATCCAAAAAAGGTTTTGAATAGGGTTGCCACCTATATGAAATATTAACGGTGGATGTCAAATGAAAGAGCTTCAATTAATACTTAACTTGACAATTTAGAACACTTTTGATGTGTTTGAGGGCTGCCCCTGTTTAAAGGGCTAAACTAAAATTATTTAATAAGTTAAATGAATTACTAACCGATGTTTATCAATGGAAATGGGTTTAAAATCCTTTATTTAAGAACTATATTTAGGAGGATTGCCATGTGTTTAACAAATAAATTTCCACTTAATTCATCAGCTACATGAAATATTTATAACAATGTCAGACGAAAAATATTTAAGAAAATTTTAATTCGCAAATAATTTTTAAGAGGATTGCCGCCTGTCTTGAAAGAGGTATTTCGTTTAATTATACATAAGTTACTTGAAATTTTAAAATATGGTAATCAAAAGAACGAGTGTTAAGAAATCTTTAAGCTGAACATTTGGTATTTTTTTTGTTGAAAAAATTAAGCTCAAATTATTTAATAAGTTAAATGGATTGTCAAAAGATGGATATCAATCGAAATGGGTTTGAAAATAATTTATTTCTAAACTGTAGGAGAGTTGCCATGTGCTTAAAAAAATTAAATTCAACTTAGTTCATCAGTTAATTGAAATATGTATAACAATGCCAGGCGAAAAATTTTAGTTTTAAAATACTTTTAAAGGGGTTGCCACGTGTTTGAAAAGTCGAATTTGTTTTACTTATACGAAAGATACAGAAATGAAATATAGAAAAACCAAAGAGTTTTAAGAAAACTATAGGCTGATAATATTTTTAACTAGAGTTGCCATCTATTTCTTTAAAGGTCTTCACATCTGCACCATCATTTCGAATTTCCAAAATGAGAAGTCAAATTAAGGTACTGGGATTCTACATAGATGTGCACAGGTTTTATTTTTTGAAGTAACAGGGAGATTTGAAATTTGATGAAATGAAAACCGTCACCATGCGGGACCTCTCATCACTGAGAAATGGTTTAGATTAATCATTAGGAATATTTTTAGAGGTTTTGAATAGGGTTTCACCTGTTTAAAAAATTTAATTAGATATTGGCGTTTTGACGCCATGCGGGTTCACTAGTATATATATATTATATTATAAAATTCCGTCTACTGCTACAAACACAAAATAAAAAACAGAACGTTTGCAACGATTCGTGTGAATAAAAAAGATTTTCCCTACGTTTCCAAGGCAGTTAAAAAATAGATAAAATAAAATAAATAATTTTAATAAATAATTTTAGTTTCTAGTTCAGCTTTCGTCTCTCCAAAATTTTATCTCAAAGAGGTGTTTTATTTGATATATAATACGCGAAGGCATATCTATATATATTGTTATGAAACTTCGATCACCCTACTAATCCCCTACTTGAAAGTGTTGTTGCCACGCCCATATATTTCAATCGCAACAATAGCAGCTGCTGAGAGACTGGAAGGCTCGCAATGGTTCTGTCGTATGATTAAGCAACAGCAGAACTTTGTGCGGAAGTAGCGGGAAATTATTTGTTTTATGTTTTCTTTATAAGCAATGTTCGCAAATAAAATGAGTTTAGTTGCATTTTATTTTAATTAGGCTCGCCAAAAACAAATTCCTCCCGGGAACCAAACCAGTGTAGAATTTTCGCTACACCTGTGTCAGGTGTGGGGTGATAAAATATCACCTATTCGAACAGACTAGAGTTCTAGTCTCGCCATGCCAAATAAATCAAAGGAGTTTAACCAACTCCAACAGCAAATACAAAAGGAGTTACAGAAGCAGTTCTCCTGGTTCACCCAATCGATGAGCACTAATTTAACTACAGTTCTGCAAACACAGCAGTCTGAACAGCAACGCGAATTACGAGAGTTGAGGAGTGAGTTCAAATCGCTTACCGAAGGCTTCGAAGCGAGATTTTCAACGCTGCAGTCTACTGTCATTCGCTTTTCTGCTGGAATTACATCGATTTTGGAACAATCTTCCTCTTCAGCAGAGCCAATGCAAAATTACGGGAAATCAGCGCCAGCATCATTTACATCATCAACCAATTGTGTTGATGTACGCTTGACTTCAGTGGTTACCTCTCCCATAGCAGCTGCCATGGTTTCGGACTCCGGTATGTGCTCTACAAGCATACCTTCAGACCGGGAGAACTCAGGTCGAACGCGCGGCTGTGCTCCGACTGAACAACAACAGCACATGCTAAATGACCTTAATATTTCAACGCAAGCAAATAATTATTCACATCTTTCTCGTCGTGCTTTTTGTCAATATGACATAACCCCTTACGATGGAAAAACGTCGTGGGTCGACTACTCGTGTTTAGTTGAGCATACAGCGAATTTTTATGGTTGGAGTTCAGCTGAAAAGGTTATGGCGGTTATCGCGAATTTACGAGGAGAAGCGTTTAGGCTAATAAGTACACTTCCGATAACACCGCCTCCATCGTGGGAGCAGCTTAATAAACTTTTTACGGACAAATTCACGGTGCCGGCACAGGTTAGCTACCAAGAATTTAAGCGGCGTATTCAGGGTGCTAAAGAATGCTTAACGGAGTTTGCAACTGCTTTGGAACTACTAGCTGCAGCTGCTTTTCCAAACTCCCCACCATCTTTTGTCACTGAAGCCCTCAAAATCCAATTCATAGATGGACTTCGTGATCCAGATGTAATGCGCTTAGTAGTTGCTGGGCAACCACAGACTAATAAAACTGCTCTGGTAGCAGCGCAAGAGCTTTCATCCCGATCGGAATCCAGCAGAACTCGACCAATATTCGCTGTCAATCAAGGTCCTCGCAATTATTTACAAAATTTCAGCGATCGGCCGGAAAACGCAAACTCGTCGACTATGAGGAGCAAAAGTCGACGAAACGAAAACTAATAGCTCCACCTAAAATTATCAAAAAAAAAAATATCTCCGTCAGCTGGTACACAGAAGAACGGCTCGACTACACTAATGCGAAAACAACCTGCATCAACACATTGCATTAAAATAATTTATGATGGTCTCGCTGTTCACGCCTCGATAAATAGTTTGCAAACTTCTTTTATTGTCGACACTGAGGCGGCTGTCTCCCTTTTACCATCGCACATCGTCCCTCCAGAGAGCGAAGTTCAGCCAACGTGTTGCCGACTTCGTGCAGCAGGTGATGTAGAGTTTTTTTCTAAAGGCAAAGTCGAATTGGAGTTTGTGCTGGGAAAAATCAGCTTTCGCCACACTTTTTTAGTAGTTGATGCACATACGCCTGCGATATTGGGTCTAGACTTCTTGTCGGAGCAGCAAGCAACAGTTAATCTTCGCGACTTTCGGCTGGAACTCAAACGTCACTCAGTACCTCTAGTCAAACCGTCGTCAACTGAGGAAGAAAACGTGGTTTTGATGACAGAAGTGTGCCTTCCAGCTCGCTCCGACTGTTTTGTTAATGTACCCGGCCGTATAGGTAACCATTTTGAGAATCTGTTAATTACACGAACGGACGAAAGTAAACTACCTGATGGCGTGTTTATTGGTCGCACGTTAGCAAGTTCGAGTCAACTGGGTTGGCCAGTGAGACTAATAAATACGAATTCTTCATCGGTTAAGCTTCCGGCTGAAACAGTGATTGCTAAAGCGTACGAAGTAGAGATGGTGGCTGCGAACGACAAGGTTGTTGATGGTCTTACTCTAGTCTTAGATGTATGTGTTTTGCCAGAGGACGTGTCCCACAACGCCCAACATTCGTTTCGTAAGTTGTTATCTGAATTTAACGAAATTTTTTCGAGTCATTTCAGCGACTTCGGGCGAACCAGTTTGGTGCAGCATGAAATAAATACGGACGAAGCAGTTCCCATTCGACAAGCACCACGACGCGAACCTCTAGCAAAGCGTGGAGTTGTAGCTGATTTGGTAGCTCAAATGGCGTCGAGAGGCGTGATTGAAAAGTCAGCCAGCCCTTGGTCATCCCCAGTCGTCCTGGTGAGGAAAAAGGATGGCTCAGTGCGATTTTGCGTAGACTACAGGCGGCTAAATGACGTAACCCAAAAAGATTCGTACCCCTTGCTCCGTATGAACGACATCTTGGCAACGTTGAGTGGTTCTCAGTGGTTCTCGACCATGGATCTGCAAAGCGGTTACTGGCAGGTTGAAATGCATCCCGATTCGAAGTCTAAAACTGCTTTCACCTGCGGAGCGGGGCTATGGCAGTTCAATGTGATGCCTTTTGGGCTATGCAACGCCCCAGCGACATTTTAGCGATTGATGGACGGAGTATTCGCTGGACTACCATGGGACACGGCTTTAGTATACCTCGACGAAATTATTGTGCATTCGCGCTCAGCGGATGATCATGTTACCGCCCTGCGTGAAGTTTTCGGCCGTTTGCACAACGCAGGTTTGAAGTTAAGTCCAAAAAAATGCCACTTCTTCCAGAAAACAGTCCGATATCTTGGCCATATAGTTAGTCGAACCGGGCTTGAGGTAGATTCTGACAAAACACATAAAGTTGCAAGCTGGCCTGTACCTACCAACAAAACCGAAGTGAAGTCATTTCTCGGTTTATGCTCATATTACAGGAAATTTGTAAAAGGATTCTCCACCATTGCCCGGCCACTTGTACAGCTCACGGAGGTTAGAACGCATTTCAATTGGTCGGACAACGCGCAGCAGGCATTTGATGTCCTGAAACAAAATCTTACATCGGCACCCATCTTGGCGTTTCCAGATGCGGACCTCCCATTTATTTTGGACACTGATGCTTCCAACTCAGGTATTGGAGCTGTTCTCAGCCAGGTTCAAAACGGTGAAGAGAAAGTAATCGAGTACTTTAGTCGAAGCTTAGACAAGGCAGAACGAAATTATTGCGTTACCCGTAAGGAACTTTTAGCTGTCGTCGTGTCAGTCTCTCATTTCAGGCACTACCTTCTTGGACGAGACTTCACTCTTCGAACGGATCACGCTTCTCTTCGGTGGCTGTATAACTTCCGTTCGCCTGAAGGACAAGTGGCGCGCTGGCTGGAAAGGCTTCAAGAATACAACTTCACCATACATCATCGAGCTGGCGCCAAGCATAACAACGCAAACGCACTATCGCGCAGACCCTGTGGTGACTGCAGAGACTGTGCACGAGCGGAGAAAAATGATGGGCAAAACGTCTTTGCCGTCGGGGTCGTATCTGGAAAGACTCGGCCGACCAAGGATGACATCATGGGTGAAGATCCTGAAACGAAATCCTGCTATCTTCGATCAACAAGATATACGAAACGAAACGCTGGTTCGAGTTTGGAAGGATGGCGCAGAAGAATGTGTCATGCCAGTGCTTCCTAAAATCTGGAGAGATTCGGTAATAGGACAGCTGCATAATAGTCCGACAGGAGGCCACTTAGGTATCAGTAAGACGCTTCGTAAGTTGAAACAACGGTACTACTTGGTTAGCATGTCAGCAGATGTGAAGAGCTGGTGCACTGCCTGTCATACTTGCGGATCGCGTAAAGGTCCTGGACGCCCCACTGTGGGAAAGTTGCAGCCGTCTTTGGTCGGAGCGCCATTTGAACGCATCGCCATTGACATTCTTGGGCCTCTTCCTCGCACAGACAATGGTAATCGCTACATAGCCGTCATCATGGATTACTTCACGAAGTGGCCAGAATGTCTTTCGCTTCCGGACCAAACTGCAGAAGTTGTCGCGCACGCACTAGCTAGTGAAGTTTTCACGAGACATGGGGTGCCTCACATTGTCCATTCTCACCAAGGAAGGAATTTTGAATCAGATTTTTTCGAACACGCCATGAAATTACTTGGAGCGGAAAAAACGCGGACAACACCTTTAAGGCCGCAATCGGATGGCATGGTTGAACGCTTCAACCGGACATTATTAGATTATTTAGCCAAGTTCACAGAAATGAATCAACGTAATTGGAATAAATTGCTTCCATTCGCCCTGATGGCTTACCGCTCATCGGAACATGCATCAACTAAAGCATCACCTGCTCAATTACTTTTTGGGAGAGAGTTGCGTCTACCTGTTGACCTGATGTTTGGAGCCCCTTCCGCTGAACGCCAAATGCTGCCGAGGTATGTTGAAAACCTAAAACGTACTCTTCTTTCTATTCACCAGTTGGCAAGGGAACATTTGAAGCTAACAGCAGAATCTATGAACCAGCGTTATGATCTGCGATCCAATTTGCGAGAGTTACAACCTGATGCTCATGTATGGGTGTATGCGCCACCTAGAACGAAGGGACGCTGTCCTAAATTACAAAGTGATTGGGTAGGCCCAGCAACATTAACAAGATTAGCGATTTGGTTTATCAGGTGCGTTTACCCGGCCGAAAGACACCATGGACGCTCCATGTCAATCGTTTAGCACCCTATACGTCATCCGACCGTTTCGGCCAGGAGGCTCGAAGCTAAGCGAGGGGGCAGTGTTATGAAACTTCGATCACCCTACTAATCCCCTACTTGAAAGTGTTGTTGACACGCCCATGTATTTCTATCTCAACAATAGCAGCTGCTGAGAGACTGGAAGGCTCGCAACGGTTCTGTCGTATGATTAAGCAACAGCAGAACTTTGTGCGGAAGTAGCGGGATATTATTTGTTTTATGTTTTCTTTATAAGCAATGTTCGCAAACAAAATGAGTTTAGTTGCAGTTTAGCTGTCAGCCACACCGCCTTTTATTTTAATTAGGCTCGCGAAAAACAAATTCCTCTCGGGAACCAAACCAGTGTAGAATTTTCGCTACAATATAATACGCGAAGGGATTTTTTTGTGCAGCATAAAAGATTTGTACCGTTTGCCCGATTTTCAAAAATGAGATGTCAAATTAAAGCGCTTGGCATGTAGATGTGCAAACTGGTTTAATTTTTTGAAAAGAGTTGCCACTTGTCAAAAAACTAAATTCAATTTTATTAATAATCAAGGCCATCAAATCTGCACTGTTCGTTCGATTTTCCAAAATGAGGCGTCAAACTAAAAGCTTTGGACTGTAGATGTGCACTAAGGTTTTACTTTTTTGAAAAGTGTTGCCAGATTATTTAAAAAAAATAAATCAATTATTACAAACTGGGTATCAATCGAAATGGTTTTGAAAAGCTTTGTTTCTTAGTTCAACTATAGGAGGGTTGCCACCTGTTGAAAAAATCATATTAGGTAAGAGAAATATCATCTATGGGTGACACACGAAAGGAGCTTCAGAAAGTAGTAGTTTGAAAATATTTTGAAGAGGGTTGACACCTGTTTGAAATGTCGAATTTAGTTTACTTATTCATAAGTTATACGAAATATCAATATATGGATGGCAAACGCAGGAGTCTTAAGAAATCTTTAGTTTGAACGCTAAGAATATTTTTGAGGTGTTGGAAGAGGGTTGCCACATGTTTGAAAATTAAAATTCCACTTAATTAATCAGTTAATTAAAATATGTATCGTAGTGTCCGGCGAAGGAGAGTTAACAATGATTAAGCTTGAAAATACTTTTGAAAATGGCTGCCACCTGTTTCAATTGACTAATTCAAAAAGTATTTGAAATATAAAAGTACCGTAGTCAAACGAAAGAATGTTAAGAAATCTTTAGTTTAAACATTTCGAATGTTTGAAAAGAGTTGCCGCGTTTTCAAAAAGTTACATTTAAATTAAGGTGGATGAATTTCTAAAAGATGGGTATAAATCGAAATGGGTTTGAAAGGTATTTATTCCTGACCTTTATTTAGGAGGGTTGCCATTTGTTCGAACATGTGTATCACAATGTCAGATGAAAGAGATTTTTGTTTTGAGAATACTTTTGAAAAGGAAAAGGAGAGGTGAAATTAGAGGTCTTAACCTGTAGATGTATGAGATGTATGATAATGTTTTATTTTTTTAACTAAGAACTTTTTTCGCCGTTATATTATGAATTGAAATTCATGAAAATAAAAACATGAACTATGCAAGACTACTCTTCACTCAGAAACGGCTGCACGGTTTTGATGAACTGTGGCACTCGAATCTCTTATAACTCTGACTAAGATTTGGAATATTTTTTAAGTTTTTGAAATTCAATTTTGGGCTTATTAACGCCATTCGGGTTCACTAGTATCTTATACTTGATCAAATTCACGTACTTTTTCCAGTGTTTTAAATCATGGTTATGACATTACATACTTTTGTATCTAAAAACGTCATACCCTAGTAAACAGCTGTTTGTGAAACGCGGGGTTGCCGGACTAGCACTTCATGAGTTCATGAAATGAAGCCGAAATTCATGGTTAATTTTCGTGTATACAGTGAAACCCGCTTAAGTCCCCTCCGCTTAAGTACCTAACCCGCTTAAGTAACCAACATTTTTGGGCAATGTGAATTTTTTAATGTAATCTGAAGAAAATCCCTCTCTTAAGTACCTCCCCGCTTATTTACCCAACCCACCTAAGTACCTAAATTTTTCGTACCCCATTTACCTATACCATTTACCTATAATTTTCCCCTTTTAAGTGCTCTTTTAAAAATCCTAAAATATTTACATATTTTGAAATTCGGCAAGAAAATTATAAAAAATCAACCGAAATAGATATCACTTCTACCATTTTTTCAAAAAATAAAAATTATTGTTGCCTGACCACAATAGTTTTTCATATAAAAACGACCTCGAGCTCAATAAAAATTGTTGAATACAAAATTTTTAGCCACTTGAAACTTGCCCATTATTACACTAAAATTGAATCCCGCTTAGAACTGTATACTCAAAAAACACTTCTGAGAAAAAACATTTTAAATCTTGGTGAATTGTTTTCTTTAAGTGTTCTATAAAATTTTAAGCTTAGGTTTATATGGTATTTATTAGGGAATGAACTGTATTTTAATTGAAAAATCTTAAATAATGCTATGGGTTTGCTTTTAAACTACACTACTACTTCATTAAATGTTCATGTTTTATTCAAGGATTTACATATCTATGTAAGTTAACATTATGTTCGCGTAAGTACCCGCATTGAGGTACTTAAGCGGGTTCTGGTAAGTACCCAACCCGCCTAAGTACCTCAAAAAGCTGAAATATTTCGTGAGGTACTTAAGCGGGCTTTACTGTAATTAAATTAATGATATTGTGTTTATGCAGACAATTTTAACACAAATTCATTAAATGATTTCGTAAATTGACTTACGCATAAACGTTGTATGTGAAAAAGTAGCAGTCGCAATTACATATGGAGAAACTGCGACCAGCTATTTAAGACTAAAATGTTATTAATGTTGGTTGATATTAGAATTTCACGCCATTAAAAACAAGTGTGAATGACCAAAACTAACGACGAAAATACCCAAAAATGTAAAGATTCAGATTAAAAAGTTGAAATTTTGTTGAATTTTCCTAAATTTTGTATAAACTTTGAAACTGTGATATATATGTTTTTTACTACCGGGCTTTCTGCTGCCATTTCATAGTATTGTATTCTACATAGAAGGTAAACTTCTAAGGTTAGGGTGGGATCAACACCCCCCCCTCCCGCCCTTTTCCCCCTGCTCCTAGGTAGCGACTTCCATGATTCTATACCATTTCTACGAAAAGTGGTTTTTTCTCATATGAAATTAATGGAAAACTATGAGCGCTTTGAGCGACCTCTAAATATTTTTTGATATCAAAATAATAAAACAGGGGTATATTTATTTCGGTATTGAACAATCCTAGTGGGTGAGAGCATAAGCATTCCGACTTTACCATTTCACATCCATTTTTGGACCACCCTAATATACGGTCACTATGGTGTAGTGGTAAGCAGTGCGCACTTCCCCTCCGCAGGGCCTGTGTTCAAGCCCTGGTCAAAGCAACATCGCAAAAAATGTAGAAAAAACGTGTTTTCTTAGCCCCTCGGCAGGCAATAGCAAACCTCCGGGTGTATTCTGCCATGAAAAACAGCTTCTCATAAAAATACAATCGCCGTTCGGAGTCGGCGTAAAACTGCAGGTCCCTCCTCTTTGTGTGACAACAGCAAAGCGCCCGCCACAAATCGGAGGAGAAGCTCGGCCAAAGACTAACATATGTGTAAGCCAATCTATTATTATTATTATTATTACATACATATGTATATGCATACGTGCCTTTATAAACCATATATGTAATACTCCTATATTGGCAGTAAGAGATAGTACCGTCCGAAAACACTACAGTACAGATATATCAATAAACACTTACGAAAGAAAAGGAGCACATACGTTTATAAATAAACATGTACACAACACATATACAAAAACGGCGCTCAAGTACACAATACATTGACAAAAACGGTACTAGACTGTCTCGCTTTGATTTCGGAATGCTTACACATTGAGAAGCTAGCTTACTGCCAATATAGAAGTATTAAATATATGATATAAACACATGATACAAAAAAGAAGGTAGTTTCAATAAACAACTTTTTGATTAAGAAGCAGATTTTTGACAAGTGCTCAATTGTTAAAAATTCGAAGCGGCGTTACCCAATTTAAGTTTTTTAGTAGAAGGGATTTTAAATCATAAATTTGGGATTATGTATAAAACAGTTTTAATAACATTAACTGTTTAAAAGTAATTAAAATCTTATCTTAAAAATGTTTAAATTTTACACTAAATACGATGACTACTTCCCATGTGGCATCTATATTAACTGACGGACGAAGTCCAGAGGTTCATTAAGCAGCGTCTGAACCCGTCAGCTCACAGACAGGCCCTGAACGGCATTCACAGGGACGCAGTCTCGAGTTATTTAGACTCAAGACCTGTGAATGCCGTTCTAGGCACACAAACACCAGACATTGACGCGACGGAGCTCCATCTGCCTCGGGAGACCAGAACAACAATAACCCAACTTCGTTCTGGCTACTGCAGCAGGCTAAACTCCTACCTGAGTAGGCTAAATGAGGATGTGCCGAACGAATGTCCGGCATGCGGGAAGACCCCTCACGACTCGAAACATCTCTTCGCATGCCCGGAAAACCCCACAACCCTAACGGCGACCTCTCTGTGGACCGACCCCACAGAGGCTGCACGCTTCTTGGGACTGCCGTTAGTGGAACTCGATGACAACGACTGAGATATCAGCTGATCTGGGCGGGGTTGTTGTAGCCGCTACAACAACAACAACAACCACTTCCCATAGGTTAATTAAATTTTAGTGAACATATAGTTATGTATATGTAGGGGTTTTCAAACTTTTTTGTGTCTTTTTGTCATCTGATTATTTTACAATGTATCTAGCCAGGACTATTACGGTTTTCTATACCGAAGATGATTGTTTCTGATATACACATTTCGGTGTGAATTTAATACATATTTAGATGGTTCACAAGGTGTCGTAAGTGTCCTATTGTCGTGTGTCTTAAAGTTTTGAACGGCTAAACAAATGTTTAGAGGACTTGAAACCACAACCAAATACTTTTTTAACGGTGTGAAATTTCATAATACGACTTTTATGGTGGCTTGCGAATCCCTTACTGCCCGTCTCCACAGGATAAAGTTTATATCTTGATACATATGTCAGAATATAATTTGCCAATGGAGACCGCTCATTGCTCTTCGAGAGCAATATATATCAGAGCTTATATCTTGCCATCTATTGCCGGCAATTTGGTAGTTTGACAGCTACATTTTCATTTGCACGAAAACTTCGTGGCTGCAACATCATTATTATTTTAATATAAAAGCAAAAATTGAGCTGTTTCTTGTTAAAATATTAGTAATTATGTATTTGGATGTAAAATAGCCTATTTTCTAATTTTTTTAAGCGATTAAATCCGGCAAAAATACGTTTTCGAAGCTATCTTGCAAATGCTTATATCAAGATATAAAAAGCCCACACAAATATTACCACTGATATAAATTATATCTAGCTACCAAAATGACAGCTGGGCAGCAATAAATTTTATCCTATGGAGACGGCCAGTTAAATATAGTTTACTGTATTGTTTACTATATTGGAGCGGGTGTGAAAAAAAATTGATGACTCCGCCCATTAGAAAGAGAACGGTCCAAACTTTAAGGCAAGTCACCCTTCACCTCTCTGATCGCTCGGCACCCATTTAAAAATGTGGTAAACTTATCATTTTGCCAGAAAATGTAAGCTTGGGTTACGGCAACCAAAGGACTTACGCGCAGAATACCTCTCCGCGTTGGAGGCCTTCGACCGCGCTTAGAAAAAAAACCCTAATCTGCCCAACTCCGGCTACACGGTATTTTTTACAAAAAGGTGCATATTTCACACCGAATTTATTAACAATTTAGTGTTTGAAGATTTTAAATCTTTATTTTACATCAAATTTGAATCCTTTGATCGCAGGCGTATGTTCACATTTTTTTATTTGGGATATGCGTGTGGACACAATAACCCAAAATCATTGGACAAATAACCGAACCATACCCAACAAAAGACCGTTTGCTTGTTCAAATTTCGATTATAAGAACAAAATGCTTTAAATAAACAAAGAATTAATAATAAAATTTGAAGGATTTTAGATATTGGATATGGTAGCACGAAATGTCACAATCTGCTTAATTGTCAGGTTGTTAATATGGCGACGAAAAAGCGACAATGGAACTACCTTCTTTTTTGTATCATGTATAAACATACATACCTACAGTTTATGACAAATGAAAGAAGTTTATTTTTCACTTTTTCAGCGTCCGCGATCGTTGCAAGGTATCAACGCTGGCGCACACAGGTGATCCAATTCTTTTGTCATAAATTATAGTACTAGCTACATAATATATTATGGCTTAGTATATGTACACTTTTATGGCTTCATTTATTGATAAATACACTTATGTAAGTTAGTATATGTACATATTTTAGTTTTTTTGGGTATTAATCTGAGCAAAAATCGAAAAAACTCAGATTATAAATAAATTATGTGTGTGGATTGAGATTGTTTTCACATTGGGCTCGTTTGTTGGAGAAATTAGCATGGGTTTTAAACAATTTTAGGGGTAATAAGTTTTATTGAGTCATAAAGTTATTTACGTTATTCTAGGTTGTAAAATAATTTCTGATTCAATTTCCTGATTTCGTTGCGTAATTCCAGTAATTTTTCTAACAATTCTAGAGTTAATCGATCGATTATAGATTTATGAGTTTTGACGATATCAGTGATTATTGAACAATGGTAAAACCAAATAAGTTGGTGTTTATAGTGGGAGTCATTAATATTCGGTTTTGCTTTACATGAAAATTCAAAATAATCTATATACATAAATGTGAATGCCTGTTTGTTTATTACCTTATAACTTTTGAACCACTACACGGATTGGAAAAATTTTTCTATATTCTGAAAAAAATAGCATGAAATGTAACAACTCTTGCAAAAGTCGCTATAATACTTATTTATACACTTTCAAATGTCTTCTCTTCGTATGAACTTAGAAAACTGCAAGAAAACGTGGTAGTTTCGGTGCCTAGTGGAAGAGGTCGCAAAAAAGAAGCAAACCAATCTTCCTAGAGGAGAGAACGCGAAAAGCTAAAAAAAGCTAGCTATGTAAAAGTTACTGTTTCAAAACCTGCAATATTAAATTTTTAAATATAAAATTTGCAAATCTACCATACTGCAATTTTATTTTTTTAATGGTATTAGGCTCTTATTTATCCAAATTTTCAGGTATTAAAAAAGATACAGTTCAGATGTTACTTGTTGTCGTAGACGATTTTTTTTTGTTAATTTATGGTTTACTTTTATAAAATCACATAACGCTGTTTGCAAGTGGACTAGTCATATATTCATTAAAAGATAATTTGTCATCTGTCTGAAATAAAAAAAATGTTAAATCAGAAGGATAAAATAGTATTGTGTTATTAATTCAAAAGTAAATAGTTGTAGTTCAATGACGAAGGGGGGATATATCCCCCCATATCCTCCCCCCCTGGCTACGCCACTGCATCGGGAAATTGGGTGGAGTTTATTCCTCTTTATCAGAAAATATGCCTTTTCAGTTTTTATAACCATTTTTTTATATTGCATCCAAAGTGCATTACAATTATATATTATGAACATTATATTATTTAAAGTTTTAAATTATAATTTCTTTCTTAATTTCGTTTTTGTTAATGCTAAATAAAAAAGCTGCTGCGGAACTGAGAGGGAGACTAAAAATGTTATGAACTAAATCACACAATTCTCCAAAGGCCGCTTCACCCAATTCATTTTTAATCAAACTTACTTAATCCCAAACACATTCTATATTGATACAGTTTTAGAAGTTACCTTCACTCAGCCTCAATTTGCGAAATTGAAATTCAATTATGTATACCTGCATAATTTACCAATTCAGGAAATTGGTCGAGTAGCGGCAAACTTGATACATCGGTATCAGAAAGAACTTTATGTTTTATAATAATTTCAAGATGTTTAATATCTTTTCGATTGAAATCGAATATTATTTTCATGTGCTAAATGTTATGATTTAAGTTCTTCTACCTTTCCATATTTTTGGCAGCCACTTTAATATTGGTCACCGAGTAATTGAAATTAGCAAGAAACCGCTATATTTTTTGAAGCGTGCCTTGACAGGTGATTAGCCATGCAAGGCGAGTTCACACTTTTATCAGGTTTTGCCAATCGGCCCTATGCTGAATATCGTCATCGTCATCGTCGACGATCGTCAGCGCATCAATAACATGGCTGACGATGGCCGATATTCAACATAGGGCGGAATATTCATCAATTAAATGGAAAAAGTTTAAAACGCGAATCTATTGCATGAAGTGAAAGGGTGATAATAACCTAACCAAAGGCTTGTGAAATGGGCCATTTTAAAAAGAATTGGACCAATGGACCAACCGAAAAAAAATTTTACCAAATTTGGTCCATTTGGACCAAAACGGCAACCGTGGTAAGCCACACCACAAGAATGCTGAGCGCCCTCTGAGCACATGTGTGTTTCACACAAGAATTAGTCTGTTCCAATAGCAGTCCGGTTTACAGGATTTAGTCAGAACTTACAGGAAGTCGTTCCTATTGACATAAAACCTGTAAGTGGGAACGCTTTTGAGAGAGTAACCGAGCAACTGTTCCTAATTAGAAGTTACAGGATTAAGTACGGATATTTTTTTCCTGTAAGTTCATGAAAAGTGTCAAACGATCAGCTGATTTACATGTGCGAACAAAAACAGAAAGCGGTGAAAGCAAAGAACCTTATATTTGTTAAAAAATGGAAGTAAACAACGAAGTATTTGAATATATATAGATTTTAATAATTATTTAGTTATATTTCAGTCAAAACAGTGTTGTACCAATGACATGTAAACAAACCGACCGACGTTTTTACAGGAAATAGTGCTTTTTGCGTTTCCGTGCACTTCTGCATGTGTTCTCCTTTTACTCTCTTTTGAGAGAGTAAAATTGTAGTTTGACAGTTCCACAGGTTTAAGTCAGAAGTTCAAAGGAACAGACTAAATGATAGAATGTGTCGCTACATCGTGTATTTCACATACGAAGAACGCCAGCTGAACAATGCACACACCCAATAAAGACAAAAACGAGGGCTACGATGTTGAGAGGAACTCGAGAAAATAAATTTCTCGAATATATTTTTTGGACTCGTTTCGAATTCGAGGCGAGCTCGAGTAAATCAGTTTTCTCGAAGGTTTTTTTTTTGCTTCGTCTTCGAGGCACAAACAAGAAAATAATTTATGAGTGCCCATACACTCAGGTAAGAGTCACCTAAATACAGTGTTGCCAACTTTTCAGTTTCAAAACGCACCAAACCTTGGAAAAAAGAGAGTGTTACCGCACTAAAAGCACTAAATTTTTTTTTTATCAAAGGATACTCTTCTTCATAAGAGTTTGTGGTAAACAAAAGTAAAAAAATAAACAATATTTACATGTATAAATAAATACACATTCATGCTTGCGAAACTGGTACATCTGGAGAAGGAAGAATCGAATCGCAACAAACGAAATTGAATTTTAAAGGGGAAGAGTAATACTTAATGATACCCTAAGTAGAAATGAGCGAAAAATTTTGTTGTTTTATAATATAACCTCAAATATTGCGAAAACCCGTGTTTTTACACTTAGAGGCTAGGATATCTCAAAATTCTGACGTGGTAGAGAAATTATGCAGCTAGATTTCAGCACCGAAATATCTACACAAAACGGTTCCACTCAGGTGGCAAAAAAAGTTAAAATTTTTCGAACTGTGTAATCAATCAATAATTAAGAAAATAAAAAAATAAATACTTAACTTCTCTGCGTGCTAGCATTTTGAACGCGAATACAATTTAACAAAAACGCAAGAACGTGGGTTTGCAACTTCATCTTTTTATCAATCATGGTTTGCATTTTAGTGCATTTAAATTTGTAGATTCTTGTAAATTCAGAAATTGTAGTTCAGAAAAAAGCACTAAAAAGGGCACTAGGCACTAAACCATTATTTTTGGCGTTTTAATTTTCAAAGAGCACTAAATCTAGTGCTTAAAGTACTAAGTTGGCAACTATGCCTAAATACAAAACAAGATTTGGTAACTATTACCAAATAAAAATTGTGTTTGTTTACTCATTTCCAGCAAAATCCAGTAAAAGTGTTTACGAATTTTCATGTTTTGGCATTTTCGTACGCAAAAACTTGCAAAGTAGTTGAAGTTGCATGTTTTTACTGGATTTTACTGGATACATTTTTACTTGTAAGAATTTGCCAGTACGAAAAACAGCTGATCGCATGTTGAATGAATGCAATTTAAACTAATAAGGGAACTGTTTATTTGTTTTTATTGTTGAATTGGTAAAATAAACCTATTTAAGCATAAAATATATAGTTTTGTTAAGCATTTGCTGCGAATAAACAAGCAATTTATCAGATGTTCATGAAACTTGCAAATTATTACTGGATTTGCATTCGCGTATTTTTTTGGGTATTTTTTCTTTGAGAGCGAATTCTCAGAAATTAAGTTACTGGAGAGTTGCTGGCAAGTTACTGGATAATTTGTAAACAAACACAATTTTTATTTTTGGAATCGCTGGGAATTATTGATTTTTCCACTCGAGATTTCAGCTCGCTGGTGGTTTGAGATTGTAATTTTTTTGGACCAAAGTTTTATAGGATTTTAAAAACTAGCCATCTGAAATTATTTATATAATGTAAATAAACAAAAGGTAAAAATGTGCGAATATAAGTTAATAAAATGTGAATCCGTATTTAATTTTTAACAACATAAATAAACAGTAATTTTTGTTATACATGTTAGATTTGTTCTGCACCGTATTTCTTGTAATTTGATTTTTTCTTTGGTCGGTTTGCGCAATATTGGAAGAATTTCTTAGATACTTCATCCACAAAATTCATCGAAATATCTATGGATGTTAACTGGAATGCCGCTGAAATATAATAAAGTGGAGTTAAAATTAATAATTTGTTCGCTTAAGACCCTGGGTGCCTTCGTATATGCATTAGTGAATGGTATCAGAGCCATTTAAACGATTCAATGAATGAGACTAGGTTCTTTCCCGTACGCAACGCGGGATCCCGCGAGTGCCCAAAACAGCCCAGAAATCATTTACGTAATCAACAAAATGGGTAATAGAGAGCGAAACTTGGAAGGTATTGGATCGTAAGTGTCTTCTTCTTCCTGCCCGAAACAGCCCGGACTTTTTCTCCGGGTAAAAATGGATTAAGTGTCAAAGTGCATATCAGCTGTTTTGTGTTTACATGTCGCCAGCATTTACTTGGTGCTTTTAAGGAATAGTGAATGGACTGTTGATGTACATTCAATATTAATAAAGTTAAAATCAAATTTGTGAAACCAAAATTCAATTTCGAAGTGTTTGCATTTAAGTGACAAAAACAAAAACAACGTGAATCGGCTGTTTCTCAAATTCTGGGCACGAAATGTATTTTTTTGCGTTCCCGTACTTCCATTTTTGAGAGCAAACTTTTCGCTTATTCTCTAATTACCGGATCCGGTCCGGATTGATAGGGAAAGAACCTATTGTGTGCGTGGAAATCATTGCTCCGCTACCGCTGTTCGTATATTGGTGAAACACGCGTGTTGTCACAGACAGTGTGACCGTTTTGATCCAAGTGGATCAAAAGTGATCCATTTTTCGATGAATTTTTGAGGGATATTTTTTTTGAAATTTTGATACTTTTCCAATCGTTTAAAGAAATTCCCGTAGAAGTCGAAAAACTGGTCAGAGATGTTTACAATTTCTTCACACATAGTGCTAAAAGGGTGGACGAATTTGCCAAGTTTCAAAACTGCGTTGCTGTTAAAAATCATAAAATTTACTGTACCAGAGAAACGCGTTGCAATTATTTTTCATATCTTGCTTCGATGATGGTGTGGAATAAGTGTGGATTCCGCACCAATAAAAATTTATTTTTTATTTTTGTCAAATATTTTGGATATTGTCAATCGAATCAACATATTCTATGTTCAAAGTGAATTATACAACAACAATATATATATACAACAATTTTGAAAGTATGTAACTATAAACTTATATTGTCTGTTTTTCAAACCAAACTGTATTCAAGTGGCCCAGCTGATATATTCCTTTGCAACCCAGATAATCATTTACTTATTAAGGAAATATATATTTTGTGCCGCAGAGACCAAGATATCAACAGCACATTTAATTAAAGTCCTTATTTTAATAACAAAAAAAATTATCAGCAATGTTATATTGAACTGCAAATAAAAAGGTGATTTGATTTTAACAGTGGAATTTTGAAAAGCCTTGCATGTGAGCAATGATTGCCATATAAAGAAATCGCCAATTCGACATTTTTAACAGTTTCAAACAATTTTCCTATTTTGTACAAACAAAGCGACAAAGAGAAATTTGTAAACAATGGCAACTTTTTAAATCTATACATAGTATAAAGGAAAGTCGAGATTCCTTGTACGTGGTAATCTCGAAAACTACTGAACGGATTTTGACGAGATTACTCCAATATACTCTGTATCGATAGGAGAGTGACCTTTTTTACTGAGAACTTTAATATGGTTGCCACCTGTCTAAAAAACTGTAAGAACCGCATCGTTTGTTGAATTACAAAAAGTGAGGTGTCAAATGAAAGCGATTGGCCTCTAGAAAAGCACTAATGTCTTATTTTTTGAATAGGGTTGCCACCTGTTAAGAAAATTACTATATTCAATCCTAATAAGCCTAGCCATCAGTTCTGCACCATCACTGTCAAATGAAAATACTTAGCCTCTAGATGTGTAATAATGTATTAGATAAGCATAAATGTTTTATTTTGCTATTGAGTAGGGTTGCTACCTGTTAAGAAAATTACTTTATTCAATAATAATGAGCGAAAGTATCAGTTCTGCACCGTCACCATCAAACGAAAATACTTAGCCTCTTGATGTGCAAAAATGTATTATTTTTTTGAGTAGGGTTGCCACCTGTGTAAAAATTACAGATCTTCACTGTTCGTTGGATAACAAAATGATATACCAAATAAAAGGGCAGGGCCTTCGCATGTACAAAAACTTTAATTTTTTTGAGTAGGGTTGTTACGTACAGTTGTCCACAAAATAATAGGAGTGCGATATTTTGACCAGTTTTGGCTATTTGTCTTTTGTTTATTTAATGTTTATTATTTTTTTTATAAAAGCCTAGCTGGCTATACAACAAACACCATATAAAT
>NW_023458564.1:11033578-11064547 GCF_013731165.1 Rhagoletis pomonella | reverse complement strand
ATTTATATGGTGTTTGTTGTATAGCCAGCTAGGCTTTTATAAAAAAATAATAAACATTAAATAAAGAAAAGACAAATAGCCAAAACTGGTCAAAATATCGCACTCCTATTATTTTGTGGACAACTGTATATAAAATTGAGAGATTGTAAGAGATTTTTTGGCCACGCTAATCTTGAAAACTAGGAACACGTAGCATTGCTTTTGGGCATGTAGCCATGTAGGTAAGTACGATTTACCGCACATTCCGGATGTTGGAAAATGCATGAAGTTATATATGTAATATATGTGTATATAAAAAACTTACTTACATATATCGCACGCTTGCCTTTTGTTTTCACTTTTACAATTTGCCACTGCAGACTTAATTTTGCCTTGTAATGTTTCAATAATTGTGTAAAACTACGCAGAAATATTAACGCACAAATAGTTAAATTGGAAATGTTTAGTTATTTGACCAGTTTTTCGGGTTAGGGGGCGGAGCGGGAGGAGGCGTGGGTCTTGATATCTAACTCACTAGAAAGAGCACAGTTCACACTTTGTAAAGTCACACCTGACCCCTCGAAAGCTTCCACATACCCCGGGGGATTCATTGGAAAATGGTCTAAAATTAGCATTTTGACACCGGAAATGTTAACTCGATAAACAGTATTTTTGTGCAGAACACCTTTCTATTGTCACAGGTATTCAACATTTTTTGTGCATATAACTCCTGCTACGCCATCCACAGTATATTTGCGTATAACTCACTCCGAATCTCTCAAAAAAGTGCATTTTCAGGCCGAATTTATTAATAAATTAGTGACTGTAAAATACAAAATTAGGGTTTACAATAAAGTGTAGACCCTTGACTACAAGTGTGTGTAAAATTTTTTTTATCAGGTCACCGATTCGGACACAATAGCCCGAAATCTTTGGGCAAATAACTAAAACGTACCCAGTTAAATCGATATTTGGTTTTCCTCAATCAACAATTGCACCAAGATGACGTCACGCACACAGCTAATTCTGACAAATTCACAAAGAGCGGATTAGCGGTACCGCGATGGGCGCAATCTATATTTCTCTCAATCGTGTGACATGCCCAGGCTTGTTCGTCTCGGTTTCAGTATTGCTATCGCCGCGAGTTGTTTCGGTGCGCGCATAGTTATTTAAAAATATAAAGTTTGATACCAACCGGGGTTTCTCAGAGAATGTATAATTGATTTCATTTCATTTCATTTCATTTATTAATCTATGCATTAGTACAGTAAGATTAAGAAATCTTTTGTAGTACAACAGTAATTTATATATGTATGAGACAATAAAGGTTATAATGAAAGAATTTAATTAGGACTAACGTAAGATAAACAAAACTGGCACAGGTATTAGGTTGTATAAATTTAGAATAAAATAAAACTTTGTGATATTACTATGGCTGAATATAATTACATGTATATATACGTACGAAGAGAGCACATCTCAATGTAACAGGTATTTAACTTAAGACAAACTAGCGAAAATATGAATACAAGAGACTCTTTAAGTTGCTTTTATTCAAAGTACTACGGATAGAGGCTGGAATAGCGTTCCATATACGTTGACAAAAAATAGCCTCGCAGAGCTGAGATAGTTATAGCTAGGGACAATTAGATAACTTACACGTGTTGATTTTGGAAATATTAATTTTTCATAAAGGTAGCCGGGAGTCTTATCCATCATAAGACGAAATAGGAATATACAATTTTTAGCTTTCAAGTAGTCAGAGATTTCACAGCCGAGCAGACTTGCCCTCCAGGCAGAGATATGCTCAAATTTCGCTATCCCAAATACATAGCGCGTAATGGAGTTTATATGACCAACACACGTAAGACTGGTATTAATAACATAACCGAGAATAGTTACCTTGGTTACAAATTTAATAGTTTTATCCCCAATGAATAGTGATGGAATATCTATGAGGTTCAGACGCTTCTTACAAATAGGTATCACAATTAAGACAAAGCCCATTTTGCGATGCCCAGGACTTGATAGATAATAAATCCTTGTTGAAATCTGAAGACAAATTAGCTGACTGCTCTAGAGGCCTGGACATATATAGTTGGATGTTATTACATTATTAGAATGTTTCAGTTTAGGTGTGCTCGTCCTTACGTTATTTGTTTTTGTTATTTTCATTTTGACGCATTTCAGTGTTGGTTCTTTTAATTCAAGTTGGCCTTCGGTTTTTGGAATTTCAATAAGCTCTCAGAAAAAAAAGTTTGTTTAAATAAATTCATATGTATACATAGTGCTTGAAAATATCCATTTTAACGTCACCTTAAAACTTTAAGCGTGGGCAACAATGATGTTTTATAATTAAGGCAGAATTGAATATGCGCTATCTGGCAAGGCAATACCTGTAACATTTATTCTTGGCACTATATCCAAACACAAACGCGTGTTAAGCAAACAGTGAAAGAATTTGTTATTTTATAAGTTTGTAAATAAAACTTCACACTTAAATTTAAGTCATTCATAACAAACATTTTATGAAGAAAATCCCCGCTACGGTCTTCTTTAGAAAAAATATATTCGTTTAAAATAAAAATAAGCGAAATCGGGCAAATTTTATATAACCCTGCCTCCGCGATAAGGCTAGCAGCCATTTCTAACAGATTTTGGATCTTCTCTCTCTTCTTCTTCTTTTTTGGCGCTGTAACCGCCTAAGCGATTTTGGCCGAGTTCAGCAAAGCACGCCAGTCGTTTCTGCTCTGTGCCAACTGGAAACGCCAAGTGAAGCCAAGTCCTTCTCCACCTGATCTTTCCATCGCAGTGGGGGCGTCCCTCTTCCTCTGCTACCACCAGCGGGTTCCGAGTTGAATACTTTCAGAGCTGGAGCGTCGGTGTCCATTCGAACGACATGACCAAGCCAGCGGAGCCGCTGTACTTTAATTCGCTGCACTATGTCCATATCGTTGTAAAGCTCATACAGATCATCGTTCCATCGTCTGCGGTACTCGCCGTCGCCAACGCGTAAAGGCCCGTAAATCTTCCGCAAAATCTTTCTCTCAAACACTCCAAGAGCCGCCTCATCGGATGTTGTAATTGTCCATGCTTCTGCGCCATATACCCGCACGGGCATGATGAGTGACTTATAGAGCGCGGTTTTCGTACGTAGAGAGAGGACTTTACTCCTGAATTGCCTACTCAGTCCAAAGTAGCACTTGTTGGCAAGAGTGATTCTACGTTGAATTTCAATGCTGACATTATTATCGGTGTTAATGCTGGTTCCCAAGTAAACGAAATTCTCTACTTTCTCGAAATTGTAACTGTCAACAGTGACGTGGGTGCCAAGGCGTGAATGTGCTGACTGTTTGTTTGATGACAGGAGATACTTCGTCTTGTCCTCGTTTACCACCAGACCCATTCGCTTTGCTTCCCTATCCAACTTGGAAAAGGCAGAACAGACTTCGCGGTTTTTGTTAGCGATGATGTCGATGTCATCGGCATAAGCCAGCAATTGCACGCTCTTATAGTAAATTGTTCCTGAGCGGTTCAGTTCTGCAGCTCTTATTATCTTCTCCAACATCAGATTAAAGAAGTCACATGAAAGGGAGTCGCCCTGTCTGAAACCCCGTTTTGTGGCGAACGGCTCGGAGAGGTCTTTTCCAATTCTGAGCTGGTGGTATTGCTCAACGTCATTTTACACAGCCGTATGAGTTTTGAGAGGATGCCAAATTCAGACTCTTTTTAGTGCTGTCAAAAGCGGCTTTAAAGTCGACAAATAGGTGGTGAGTGTCGATCCTTTTCTCGCGGGTCTTTTCCAAGATTTGGCGTATTGTGAATTCGTGGTCTATGGTGGATTGCCAAGTCTAAAGCCACACTGATAAGGCCCAATCAGTTCATTGACGGTGGGCTTCAGTCTTTCACACAATACGCTCGATAAGACCTTGTAACCTATGCCTAGAAGGCTGATCCCGCGGTAGTTGGCGCGAATGGCGGGGTCACCTTTCTTGTGGATTGGGCACAGCACACTTAAATTCCAGTCGTCGGGCATGCGTTCATCTGACCATATTCTGCACAAGAGTTGATGCATGCACCTTATCAACTCCTCGCCGCCGTACTTGAATAGCTCAGCTGGCAGGCTGTCAGCTCCAGCGGCTTTGTTGTTTTTCAGCCGCGTTATTGCTATTCGTACTTCGTCATAGTCAGGCGGTGGAACGTCGACTCCGTCATCATCGACTGCAGGCTCGGGTTCTTCTTCTCCACAACTTTCCGTATTGTTCTTACAGGAGTGCGCCCCTGTCTTTAAACCTTCCGTAAGTCGCCTAACTCTCTGGTAAAATTTTCGGGCATTCCTCCTGTCGGCCAGCATTTCAAGCTCTTCGCACTCACGTATTTCGGCCTCTCTCTTCTTATTGCGGCAAATACGTCTCGCTTCCTTCTTCAGTTCCCTATAACGGTCCCACATGGCTCGCGTTGCGCCCGATCGCAGCGTGGCCCTGTAGGCGGCATCTTTTTTCTCTGCAGCTTCCTGACACTCCTCATCGTACCAGTTGTTCTTTCGGGCTCGCTGAAATCCGACTACTTCTTCGGCGGCGGTACTTAATGAGCGGGAAATGTGGTTCCACTGCTCGCATATGTCGGTTTGTTGAAGAGTGCTCTCTGAGAGCAGGTGTGAGAGTCGAGTAGCGAAAGCGCTGGCTGTCTGTTGTGATTGCAGCTTTTCGGCGTTAAGCATATCTGGGCGCACATTTTTTGCTGCACAGAGGCGGGTGCGTATCTTGGCTGCAACAAGATAGTGGTCCGAGTCGATGTTTGGGCCTCGGAGTGTGCGTACGTCTAAAACACTGGAAGCGTGCCTTCCGTCTATCACCACATGATCGATTTGGTTTCTCGTTTTTCGATCCGGAGACAGCCACGTAGCTTGATGGATCTTTTTATGCTTGAACCTAGTACTGCATACTACCATGTTTCGGGGCCCGGCGAAGTCGATCAGCCTCAATCCGTTGTCGGACGTTTCGTCGTGGAGGCTGAATTTTCCGACGGACGGACGGACAAATATCCCTTCCTTGCCCACCCTGGCATTGAAGTCGCCAAGCACGATTTTGATATCATGACGGGGGCAGCGCTCGTACGTGCGCTCCAAGCGCTCATAGAAGAGATCCTTGGATGCCTCATCCTTCTCTTCCGTCGGGGCATGGGCGCAGATGAGCGAGATGTTGAAGAATCTCGCTTTGATGCGGATTGTGGCTAGACGCTCGTCCACCGGGGTGGACGACAGTACTCGGCGACGGAGTCTCTCTCCCACCACAAATCCAACACCGAATTTGCGCTCCTTTACATGGCAGCTGTAGTAGACGTCGCAATGGCCCCAGACATTGTTTGCCTTGCCCAGTCCAACGCATTTCTTGGATGGCGGTGATGTCAGCTTTTGTCCTTACGAGGACATCAACCAGCCGGGCAGAGGCACCTTCCCCATTAAGGGTCCGGACATTCCAGGTGCATGCCCTCAAATCGTAGTCCATTAAACGTTTGTCGTGGTCGTCATCATAAGGGGGGGTCTCATCCGAGGCTTTGCCTTGCTTCTTCACTGGAAGTGGTTTTTACGTGGCGGGTCCCAAGCCCAGCGCACAACCCATTGCTGGGACGGGGGTGGTTTCGCAACCAAATACACGTTTATATAGCCGTATATATATCACATACTGGTGAACAGACGCTGCAGACTTCAGTGAGCCCTTAAACCGAATAAGTCACAGTGGCCCCACCGAAGCTCCCTCTCTTTCTGCCGTGACCCAAGGCTCCACTCGGATTGGTTACCGCATCTCGCACATGGGTTGCTCACGTTGCCCAGAGTGCGCGAACGAGGACGCAAGAGTCGGGATTGAGTATAGCCATGCAACTGTAACTGCATACCCAGCGCAACGACTATACCCCATTGCACTCCGCTGGATCGCTTAGTCAAAAATGGAAATATATATACTCGAATTTTAAGAAAACAATGTAAATAGCAAAATCGCCTAAAAACGGCTAATTTTTTTTTACAAAACGGCTAACAAATCGGCTTCCAGCTAAACCGAAATTTCTCCGGCTGTTTGCTATCGCAACCGGCTAAATCTAGCCGGAAAACGGCTAAATGGCAACACTGGTAAAGAGTACTCCAAAATTAACCGAAATGCATATCAAAAATGTGGTCTAATTAACATTGCGATGCCCTAGGGCAGAACCATATACACAGGGCCGTCGACAGAAAATGCGGGGCCCAGGACTGAAAAATCACGGGCCCCTGTACATACATTGTATTAATTTAAAAGCATGTGGCTCCTAGCGGAAGTATCAAAAAATATTTGTTTCTATAATGAATGCAATTTTGTTTATAAAAATGTTAGTTATAATAATAATTCAAATTCGGTTAACAAACTCAACAAAATCATAAGTCTGTTAATATTTTGTGATCAATTAGCTCTTTTTATATATGATGTTTTCTGATATTTCAGGCCCCTTAAAAGTCCCGCCCTCTCGACGGGCTTGCATATACTCCTACTCTGGATTACAGAGGAGCATTTTGTAAGTACTCCAATATGGCACAAATAGATCACATGGTTCAACGATTTTTGCATGGGTATAGTATCAAATACATACTTGTTTTTAATCAATACAATATTTTGCTTGCTACTTTTATGCTTATTAAACATTTGGGATATCTGCCCTTAAATACGATTCAGTTAGTTTTATTATTTTTAAGAAAACTGCTGTCTTACATAGGGACACGATATCGACCCGAAAGTATCGATATAATACTCATTTAAAGTATCGCTGTAAAAATATCGGGTACCCATTAATATAGAGTAAAACCCGCTTAAGTACCTCACGAAAAATGTCAGCTTTTTGAGGTACTTAGCCGGGGTGGGTACTTAAAAGAACCCGCTTAAGTACCTCGATGCGGGTACTTAAGTGAACATAATTATTAAGCGGGTTTCACTGTAGTAATAAAAAGACTCGATATTCCAAATATCGATACAAAATTCAAAAAATTAAAACTGAATATTGGTCTCATTTTCTAATAAAGAATTAACACTTTGCACTTTAACAAGTACATCACTAAAGGCGCGCCACATTGCAACCTAAGATAGTACACATTTCTGCGCTTTAAGGCGCAAAATATATCTATATTGCTTTACATATAAATTCCAAAGTAAGTAGGAAGGTTATAGTACGACATAGATTCGCAAGAAATGGAACCCTAGCTAAGGCTAAAACTCATGTTTTATTTGCTTTAAAAATTTGTTTAAAAACAATATTAACAACAAAACATTCAATAGAAATTTTAGTAAGGTAACGTCACGTCAGATACTTCGGCTGATAAAAAAAAGCAGGACAGATTTTTACATTTTGGAATTTGGAAAATTAGCCTTAAATATTTCAAATATTACTACAAAAAGTTTTATACAAATAGTTTTGCCCATTTCCCAGAGTTTTTAAATTTTAACATTTTCATTTTATCATTTTTTTCAAAATATCGATGTGGTATCGTATCGTATCTAAATTCGTGACCCTAGTCTTACATACATTCCAAAAATTTAAAAGAAAAATTGACTAATCTCATAGAAACATGTTGATATACCACGTTTCTTATTCTCACCAGTCTATAAGTAAGTTTTGTTGAATGATAATGATAAAAAATGCGTACAAAAGCTGAATGATATACATATATAAGTACATAAGAAACCATCAAAGGCGAACCAAATATTACGCCGAAAATCTGTATACAGAACTAGCCGATATTTGACAAAACACAGAAGAAAACGTTGAAAGAATCTTCAAATTCGCTGAGGGGGAAGCAAATAAGGTTGGTTTTATCTTAGATGTACCACGGCGAGTGGGAAGTCAAGTAAGTATATCGTGCAAATTACGTCGGAAGCGCAGAAACTTATTTTTCGTTGCTCAATTTTTATTCCCGTTCTTGATCATTATTTGGATCAAATAAATATGAGTTTTGTGAATCACAAAAAAGTACTAAAGAATATTCAGGACATCTTGCCAAAGAAAATTCCTAAGTTGGACTCTAGTAGCTTCTGTCAAATGGCACAAGATTTTGAAACATACTGGCCAGATGACTATCAAACATAGACAGACGACAGATGAGCTAGCAAAAAAACCACGGAGGATGGAATTTTCAATTTAAAAATAATATATAAAATAAATATACTTAATAATAAAAATAATATTTTTCGTAAACAATTTTCGTGGCAATTTTAGGTGCACTCAGGCGGGAGTTACCTTTTTTTTTCTAACAATGAAATTTTGATCTCTCTCGTTGAGCTTTTTTGGCTTACCAGGTTGCTTAAATATATGCTCCCTTCCCTCGATTTTGTATCACCGACCAATATCTCCTACTGTGCTTAGCTTCATATTAACCATTTCTGCAATTCTTTTGTAGTTTTCGCCTTTTCTCTGGGAAAAATTATCAGTTGAATCTGTTCCGGTGTAGAATTTTTCCCCTTACGTACCATCTTTACTACCTGAGTGTAGTTACGTTATTTAAATCATTTTCATACCAATACTAGTAGTTTTTGACGTCCCGAAAATCTCGGGATTTACTTGTATTGATCCCGAGATCCCGAAAAATTTGAAATATCGAATTGATAGTAAGAACTTGTTTAAGAATTTGAATTATGACTTTAGTAAAATGCCGTTTTGACCACAATTAACAAAAAGCTTGAAACTGTACTTTTAAACTTGCAGCCTGAGGCTTTTTTGAAGAAGATTTAAATGAATGTACTCATAGCGTCACTAATGTAAACGAAACAGAAAGTTTTAAGGAAAAGTTACACAATTTTTTAAATCAATCTACTCCAACTTTCCCAAATCGCAAAAGTTATAATTTATCCGACGTGGTGGTAAAAGAAGTTCAAATATTTTGTAATGGAGGAAATAGGGGTCATTATCTTCAAATGGCTTATGACTACCTTTTGCCAGTGCAGCCTAAAAGTGTTGAGGCCGGAAGATGTTTTTCATTAACAGGTTTTTGTATGTAATAACCTCAGGTCAAGATAAGAAGACTTCTTTTTGAATGCTTTGCTGCCCTTACGTACATATTTTAAGTGCAATAATAAACCGCCAATAAAGGGGTGTGTGCTTTTAACCAGACCCACCTACCCACATGTCTTTCAACCCGCTGAATCCGAAACTGAGATCCGTTTGACTCGTACACCATCAAAATGGTCGGTAAATTGCGGAAACTGGCAAAAACTCAACATTTCTTTATGGAGTAGAATAAAAATATTTTTGTATTGTTTTGTTAATCTTTTTTTAATTAATCACAACTATTTGTATCTAAATTTTTAAACCTAATTTTTAGAAAAATTTTGGGTATGCAGTAGCGTAGGCCGAAATATGGTTCATTATGCTCCGAAAAAAATCTGTGCGAAAGATGAAAAATTTTTAGTTAATATCTTAGGATCGCCCAAGTCCATTAAAGTTAAATACATTCAAAAAAATTTTCTTAGCTTACCTCGATCGTAAATTTAATGCTATAAAAAAGGGGTTATCATACCAAATTATGTACGACTTATACTTTCAGAGATAATTGTAATTTTAGTAAAAAAAATTGTTGATTGATTTATGTATTAATTTTTATATTTCTTAATTTTTTTAATTTTCTTTTATTTTTTTATTACATAGCCGATGTACGTGCATACCCAAAACTATTATAAAAATTCAGATTAAAAAGTTCAAAATTTAGATACATTTTTTATTTTAATTCTGTTTGAAATTTGAAAGTTTGACTTATGTGGTTTTGATTAAAGCAGAAACTATATTTTTATAAAAAAATAACAACAAAATTTAACTTGAAAAACATTCCAAATATTTGACAAAAACACCATGCACTGACTTTTGATAGCCAGTGTATGCGTTCCACACACATGGTTTATTAAATACAATTCAAAAAATTTATTACTTTAAGATTTGTCTGTATTAGTAAATATGCGAGTTTTACAATCAGTGTATCGTAAATTTTAAATAGTTTTATTTCATGGTATGTTTAATTGCTTTCAGTTATTGAATTTTTACTCATATTCATTGAAGTTATGTCTCGACGTGAATCCCGGGATAAATCCCAGGATTACTTAAAATATCGTCACACAGGTGCACTCGCGAGAGAGAAATGCCAAAACACGAGCAAGAAGGGAAGAAGAAGAACTATTTTGTGAGAAAAACGTAAACAAGTTGCACAAGTGTGACGTCATACAAACAGTGATTCTGTCAAATTCACTGAGAGGTGAATAGCGGTACCGAGATGGGCGCCACCTTTGTTCTCTACTCCGTGTTATGCTACCTATTTCTCCCCAACATAAACATACATATCGCACACCGTCTTCAAAAGACTCACAACTAAAAATTTGACATTTTTGAGAGTTGCGCTAAAAATGTACACAGACCTTTTATTTACCTTTCAGCAAAAGCTCGAGCAAATTTTTGTTATAATTTGTTTAAAAAAAACCTAAGGTAAAGTCGCCCTTGCCCATGTGATTATCATGTCCTAAGAAATAGTTTTTCGCATTTTCTGACAAACGTATTATTTTGAGTTGTGGCTCTTTTGAAGACGGTGTGCGATATGAAGCGTAGCCGCGAACTACATTCCTGCTTCGGATATGGGCAGCTTCAGTTCTTAGCGTAAACGAACATAGCGACGCGGGATTTATAAGCACGTTGCAAGAAGCATAGAAAAAATTTCGATGAAAAAAATATATTTTTTAAGTTGGAACCAACAATACACACCCACAAAATTTCATTGAAATTGGTTAAGCGGTCGGAGATTAGCGTAAACGAATACAGTGACACGGGTTTTGTGTATATTAACCCTGGACCAGCGTTGCCGTTTTGCTTAAATTTAAGCCAAATTGATTAATTTTTTCCTGCCTGTTAAAATGTTAAATTTTTCTTTGTTTTGCTAAATTTTTTGATTATTTAAAATTGTCAAAAAGGATAATTTCCTCAAAAGTTCATAGCCAGAAGCAGTGTTGCCATTTTAGTCATTTTCCCGCTAGATTTAGCCGGTTGCGATAGCAAACAGCCTGAGAAATTTCGGCTTAGCCGGCAGCCGATTTGATAGCCGTTTTCCAAATAAAAAGAAATTCCAGTTTTTAGCCGATTTTGCTATTTGCCTTGTTTTCTTAAAATTCAAATATTTATGTTTCCATTTTTGACTCCGGATCCAAAATCTGATAGAAATAGAGAAAATTTATCGCGGAGAAAATTTTCATATCAGGCAGGGTTATATAAAATTGGGCCCATTTCGCTTATTTTTATTTTAAACGAATATATTTTTTCTAAAGAAGGACGTAGTGGGAATTTTGTGCATAAAATGTTTGTTATGAATGTCTTAAATTTAAGTGTGAAGTTTTATTCGCAAACTTAGAAAATAACAAAGGGTACTCACAGTTCTATATTATCTACTGTGTTAATTTTTTCACCTGGTAACTTTAAAACATTTTACCATGTGCTAACTTTAGTTGCGTTCCAGGTGCTCACGATATTCACGATTTGCAGAAAAGCGTTCCAGGTGCCAAAAAACCTGTGAGTCAAACCACTTTTGTAGGAGTAACTTGCTCTCTCTCTCTCAGTCCGAAGTTGCAGGTTTTAGTCCGAAGTTTTTCTTCCTGCAGGTTCATGAAAAGTGTCAAACGATAGGCAGGGTTGCATTTGTAAACAAAAACAGAATCTTAAGCGCCACGGAGACAATCAAATAAATACGTCAAGCATTGCATATGTATGAGATTGGCCCGCAAACGTTCAAATAAACTCGTCAATTAAACAAACAATTTATTTTTCTTGTCCGCACACTTGCTCACCACGACGATCAGAAGGCAAGTGCGCTTGTTTTTTGTCAAGCATAACGCGAGACGGTTGATAAAGATATTTGATCGTCTCCATGGCACTTTACATTAAAAAAAAAATCGAAGTAGTTACAGGAAAAGTGGTTTTTCGCGTTCCAGGTGACCTTTATTGTTTCGCTCTCGCTCCTCTCTTTCAAGAGAGTAATTTTGTTATTTGACAGTTTTACAGGTTTTTACACGAAGTTATCTGGAACGCAACTTTTGTTTGTTGTTGGTTCCCATATTAATTAGAGATAACACTTTTGGGTAAAATTACTCGACTTTGTCTCATGTTTTTTTTTTTTGCGTTAAACTGGCATCTCTGATCAGCTGATTATTCGCGCTAAGAAAAAATGGAAGGTGAAGCAGGAAAACATATGGAGGGCGCAATTTGAAAGATTTTTAAGTATATATCTGACTATATTTGTTTTACTGACAATTTGAAACACATGTGTGAAATGTTGCTCACATTTAGAATGTGTTATCTTGTTAAAGTTGCCACCTTTTAGCTTTAAAAGTAAACTGTGAATACCCTAATTGTTTCATTGTTTGCTTAATAAGCGTTTGTGTTTGGATATAGTTCCAAGACATAGAATAAATAGTACAGGTATTGTCTTCCCAGATAGCGCATATTCAATTCTGTCAATTACAAAACATCATTGATGTCCACGCCTAAAGGTTTAAGGTAAGGAAAAAATGGATAGTTTCAAGCACTATTTACACATATGTATTTTTTTAAGCAAACTTTTTTTTGCCGAAGGCCAACTTGAATTAAAAGAACCAACACAGAAATGCGTCAAAAATAAAATAAATGCGTGAAAATAAAAGCGCACAAATTTCTATGTAAAGCAAAACTCTTTGGGAGGACAATAGGTTTGTTCGCCGAAAATCCAGCGATAATTATCACTCAAAATATCAGATGCTAAGAAAAAATGCTCCTGAACTCTCTCCCAAGTAGGGAAACTTGCAAATTTGCGTTCGTACAGATATTTGCAAGTTTCTCTTTGCCAGCTAGTGTCCACGGTTGCATTTCAAACTTAAGAAACTTGTATAGAATTTTTAAAATTCTTTCAGAGGGGGAAAAACAGGATCTACATGTATATTTCTTGTTAGTTCGACTTTCTTCAATATACGTTTAAATTTCTTTGTCGTATTAAAGGGTTTCCTAGATCTGGTTGAGATTGCATTCCGATTACGAATAAAGTTTTCTTCAGTCGAGTACCTTCCAAATCATTGGAATTAACTAAATTAATTAAGTAAACAATTATTTTTATTATTATTTTTTAAATTTAACAAACTTTTGTATTCAAATTATCGTCGACGAAAAATCAAACCATGTCCCACAATCATATGTATTTCCTGATTGCAAATTCTTACTGCCAAATTTTTTCCAGCTTGAATTTGAAAATTCTCTCCAAGAACTAGACTTTCTACTTGTGATTTATTTAATTGCGATTCCACCGTCACGGTTTGGACATTTGTACAGAAAAAATGTTCTTTCTTGTTTAAATTTAAGTATAAAGTTCTCAACAATTCTAAATTTTGATAATGCTACACCCATATATGTAATACTCCTATATTGGCAGTAGGAGCTAGTGCCGTCCGAAAGCACTACAGTACAGATATATCAATAAACACCCCGCAAAAAATTGGACTAATCCGGGATGACTCCGGGAGCAATCGCAAAGGAGCATGCGACTAATACCACTTTTGATCTCTTTATATGGAATGAACTGATCGCTTTTGTTCGAGCATGTCCTATGAAGAGACTAATTGTTCACCTTTAAGCTTAGTATCCAGCTCTTAAGAAAAGCAAAAACTCCATATAAAATGACGTACAAGAAATGGCTAAAAAATTTTCTTGAGTCAAATTTCCTTAAGGCAGTACGCAGTTCTTCAGAAATTTAGTACGCTTTCTACTACGGGTTTCTAAAGTTTTTTGTGAAAAAAGAGCACAAGGCAACCCAGGTTTGCAACAGAAATATATGCCCGTTCCATTATTTCTTGAGGAAAGAGTGAGGCAACAGGCTGTGCGTTATCAAAAATGTCAAAATTCCTTGGACACACACGCGAAATAATGGCAATTTTTTCTTGACCGTTTTCTTAAGAGCTGGATACTAAGCTTTATACCCGAACGGGTATAAAAAGCGACTAGTCACTTTTAAAAAATAAAAATAAAAATTTGCGCCAGCTGAGATTCGAACCGGGGTGCTCAGTTTTGTTAGGCGAATGCTCTCTCTGCGTGCCAACGCCGCACATGGAATTTCATTGACTAAGTGCGTACATATCATTAAATCGTTATCAGTACCCGCTAGAGATGAGTTGGGGACTAATTGATCTCCAATTATACCCATAAGGGATGAGTCGAGACTAATTGACCTTCATTAGTGCCCTTATGAGACTAGTTGGGACTAATTAATGCCCAATTGTACCCGATTGAGAGTAATCTCGGAATACTCTCTTTAGAGATTAGTCGCACAATTTTTTGCAGGGACATGTACGAAAGAAAAGGAACACATACGTTTATAAATAAATATGTACACAACACATATACAAAAACGGCGCTCAAGTACACAATACATTAACAAAAACGGTACTAGACTGTCTCGCTTTGATTTCGGAATGCTTACACATTGAGAAGTTACCCATGCAAAAAATGGGACTAATCCGGGATGACTCCGTGAGCAATCGCAAAGGAGCATGCGACTAATACCACTTTTGATCTCTTTATATGGAATGAACTGATGGCTTTTGTTCGAGCATGTCCTATGAAGAGACTAATTGTTCACCTTTATACCCGAACGGGTATAAAAAGCGACTAGTCACTTCTAAAAAATAATACTAAAAATTTGCGCCAGCTGAGATTCGAACCGGGGTGCTCAGTTTTGTTAGGCGAATACTCTCTCTGTGTGCCAACGCCGCACATGAAATTTCATTGACTAAGTGCGTACATATCATTAAATAGTTAATAGTACCCGTTAGAGTTGAGTTGGGGACTAATTAATCTCCAATTATACCCATAAGGGATGAGTCGAGACTAATTGACCTCCATTAGTACCCGTATGAGACTAGTTGGGACTAATTAATGCCCAAATGTACCCGATTGAGAGTAATCTCGGAGTACTCTCTTTAGAGATTAGGCGCACAATTTTTTGCAGGGGAATGAACTGTTCGCTTTTGTTCGAGCATGTCCTATGAAGAGACTAATTGTTCACCTTTGTACCCGAATGGGTACAAAAAGCGACTAGTCACTTTTAAAAAATAAAAATTTGCGCCAGCTGAGATTCGAACTGGGGTGCTCAGTTTTGTTAGGCGAATACTCTCTCTGTCTGCCAACACCGCACATGAAATTTCATTGACTAAGTGCGTATATATCATTAAATCGTTAATAGTACCCGTTAGAGATGAGTTGGGGACTAATTGATCTCCAATTATACCCATAAGGGATGAGTCGGGACTAATTGACCTCCATTAGTACCCGTATGAGACTAGTTGCGACTAATTAATGCCCAATTGTACCCGATTGAGAGTAATCTTGGAATACTCTCTTTAGAGATTAGTCGCACAATTTTTTGCAGGGTAGCTTACTGCCAATATAGAAGTATTACATATATGTCTACCCCTAATTGACTATTATATGGGCAAATCTAAAAACAGGTACACTTAAAAAAAAAAAATTTTAATTTTTAAATTTGTGAGCACACCTATGTTTTATATATCATTTTATTCGTAATCTCTTAATAAATCGATTAATATAAGTGTAATTCATTTTCATCAAGTGCTTCAAGTCAGACGAGGAATAAGCATGAAATAGAAAACAAAAGAATAAGCTGGGTTGAAATTACGCTGTTTAAGTTGTAAACTTTGAGGAAAGATTTTGAAAGTTGAACTCACTTAATTGGGATGTTCTAAATTCAATGGCATGCCTTGTTTTACCAGATTGGCTCCGGTTTTCGAGATAACGGTACTTGAAAATTTGATTAATTTTTTACTATTTTATAAATAACTCCCTCAGTTTTGAAGTTATTTTACTAAAATTTTGCACATAACACTTTTTTAATATTCCCTTAATTATTCCTTAAAATTATCGAAATAGGTTAACATTAACATATAGCTCCAATACAACTGATTATAGGGTAAAACTTAGGACGCCATTGAATTCAGAAGGCTCCAATTAAGTAAGAGCAACTATCAGAACATTTGTAGAAAAAAAGTTGCTTTGATACCACTCTCGAAATATTCTGACTAAAAGAAGGAGCATCATTAAAAGTTGTAAATCAGGGTTTTTACACACTTCTAGAGACAAATTTTTTGAAGCATTTTACAGGTATATGTAATTTTATAAGGACTAGTGGTTACAAAAATATTTAGATGGTTTCGATGTATTTTCCAAATGTGCCTTTAATTAAAGTGTTTTTGGAATAAAAATTACGCTCAAGATCGCAAAATATTTTATCTTTAAAAGTTGGTTTATTCTGAAAGCACAGCTCTTGCTCAGGTATCAAATTATTCGTAATTGTTTGTAGTATACAATACATACTTAAAAAGTTCTTAAACTTAAATGCTTCAAAAACTATACGCGATAAACCGAAAATTTTGAAAATTGTGTAATGTGGAATTACAGACTTTGAGTTACTTGCCATTTCGTTATTTTTTAATGCACACTTTTCTTACCTACTAGATATGAAGTGTACACATAAGTACTAATTGCACATAAAATTTCAAATCAGTATATGGTGTGCTTCAAAAGTTATGACATAATTAATTTTTCACCTCTTAAAAATTACAAAAAAAATTTACTTGTATTCATTATTTTTTTTATTTGAACACCTATAATTCAAAAGTTATGCAGCAAATTGATCCAAATTTTTTTTGATGATTCAAGTATGCGTCAATGAATTATATCCAAAAGCAACCAGCTTTATATAGTTTCCAACAGTGAAAATAAAGCTAAATAACACCAAGGTTACCTGTTTTCTAGATTTGCCCATATGAGTTATTACAAAATACGAAAAAAATTCCAGCTTACTTTACGCTTGTAAAAAGTTGCCGGAAAGCATTGAGACACTGTGCCGCAACATATACATATGTACAGTTTATTTTCCCACAGATCAAAGGGGATACTGAACTGAAGGAATTTCAGAACTACTGTTCGTTAAAACTCCACAAAATCTTGGGCTATCTCAAACATGATGGCTTTCACTAGAAAGCGTTGTGTTAAGAATAGAGCTCAGATACCCGGGTATCGAGCAATGCGAGTAGCTCGATACTCGCACGAAACTCGTTCATTGATCAACTGCTCAAATGTTTGTTAAAAATTTTTGAGTTTTTGAACAATTTCATAAACAAAAGAAAATTTGTAAATTGTATTTGTCAGCAGCTCCTTTCTAATTCATGTTAAGTAAATTATATTATTAAATACCAATGTAACAATCTTTGCATTATATATCAATAATTTGAAAATTTTAAAAAGTTGCTACCAAAAATGTCAATATAATACAAATAAAACATTGCTCAAATTACTCGAAAAAACTCGAATTGCTCGAGCTCATGCTCGAAAATTTTCGAGTACTGAGCATTGAACAAGTGTGCGAGTACTCGCTGCTCATATACCCGGGCTGTTTGAAAATGTGCGAACAAAATCGAGAGCTCTAGTTAAGAATAGTTCATCAATGGGATAGTTTGGGCATAATAGATCATTAGGTCGCAGTGCATACCTCATAAATTATGTATCTAATGGGATAGTTGAAACTTTTTTTTATTTGCTACATTTACGAAGTAAACATTATGCGATCTGCAGACCTGGCAGAAGGAATGTGTTGCAAAACCAAATGCTATTTTTTATTTCTATCGTATATTTTCCCCAAAATTAACAATCTTAACAAAGAGTTCCAAGCTGAAAGCTGTCGTTTTCCATATTTATATGTAACTATCAAAGCACATTATCTCTTAGATTTGAGTAACTTTATTAAAAAGATGCGAACAGTAACATATTAATGTTGCTTTTAAAAATTAAAATAATCATGCCAAAGTATCTGACATTTTTGTTGAAACGAAAGCTGAGATGTTTATGAAAAGTAATGTCAATTGTTTTGGAATCCTTGTAGTTAAAACCAATATATTAAAGTTTTACATAGAGTTGTTGGACCAAATAAATGTAAGATTTGATTTCAGGAGAAGATTTCTAAAGAAGATTTACCACTTTTACCCCTTTTGTTAAAGTTCCCCCATCTCATAGATTGCGATCCAGATATAATATCCATGCAGTGGAATTTACTGAGGCTAAGTGAGCTTGATATTTCCCGCGATCTGGATATTAATATGTTTTGGGAAAAAGTTTATTCTATTAAAAATGGACTGAATGAAAATAGCTTCATCCATCTCGCCAATTTTGGTTTTAATATAGCTTCATTACCACATATCTCTGCAGCTGCAGAACGCAAATTTTCAACGTTTTCTTTGATAAAACCTGAACGAAAAAAGAGACTTAAGATTAACAGTATCAATAGCATAATGTTACGCAAGGAACTTCTAAACAAAAAAATGACCCGCACTATTTGTGTTCAGCTGCTAAAAATTTGCATCTGTAATTAAATGATTTAAATTTACTTTTAAGAAATTAAATTTATTGGTACATAAACTGTTATGTACATTCATAATATTTACAATAAGGAAATGTTAAATGATCTCATCTCTGTGCCTAATAGCGTTTTCTTTTCTCAAAAAAAGTTCTGCCCTTTTATATGGGAACTCTTGCTTTGCGTTGCCCTAAAACCTGAGAAAATGTTGCGTTCTTCATATGAGAATGAAACAGAAAATATACTACTCCATCACAATTTATTTATAGAACTTAATAAAGCTGAATTATTCACTTAGCCTGTAAGTCTTTAACAATTTTAAAGCAAAACACTTATTTCTGATAGGGAAAATAATTGCATTTTTACAAGATTAAATTAAAAATCAACCATGCAACTCTCACCCTCATGTTTATTTGAGGGCAGAAAAGGCAGCACTTTCGCCGGATCAGAGCGCAACCTGCTGAGAAAAGAACACGACGCCTTGTGAAAGAGCTGAGAAAAGAACATGAAAATGTGACAGCGGTAACACAAGGCAGAATCAGTGCAGCCTTCTTTCGAGAAAAGAAAACGCTATAAAACTGTATCTGCATATATTTATATCTTGTTTGTTTTAAAATGTACAAAGTACATGTATGTATGTATGTAAATATTTTGTGTTCGAAACATTTAATCTTATATATCGTTGGCTTAGTTCGCAAACGTGCTAAGTCCACTTTTTAAGTAAATTGAGATTTTGATGCAGTAAGATAGCATAACTGAAAATACATCATTACCAAAAAAGAAAATTACCGTAATGTCGTTTTTACTTGTTGTTATGCATTGGTACGCAAATGTGCTAAGTCCAAAAAAATCCAAAAAAATATATATCGAAAGCTTAGAGTGAAAAGTTGCTAAGTCCACTTTTATGAAAACTCATATTTTGACATAGGAGGCTAATGAAATTGAATATGCATCGTTTCGAAAATTATAAAGGTACTTGTTTTATTTTTTCCTCTTCATAAGCAATAAAAGGAAAATTTGCTAAGTCCAAAAGAAGCACCACAAATCCGATAAGGCCAAAATAATACGACATCTTTTAATAAATATCGAATCCTTCTGATTCTTATGGAGTTTTGCTTTACTTCAAACGCGCAAAATGTTTGATTCAAAGTCTTGCGAAATAGTTAAAGAAAATGGCTATATGAAGATTTTTTCCTCTCCTGTAAAATTTTTAAAATGGGACATAGTAACTTTTCTTTCTAAGCTGGCGATATACACGTCTGTCCGTGTACACGATAACTCGAGATATCTCAACGAAATTTGGTATGTAGGTTGCCCTTTATTCAAGGTAAGTTGGTATTAAAAATGGGCGAATCGGAATGTAACCACGCCCATTTCCGATATAAAGGTATTTTCTAAAAATGCAAAAACTACGATATTTCAGTAAATATTGCATGCAAATTGTTCAAAATTAGTATGTGAAGTAGAATTTTTTTAAAAAATATTATTATTATTTTTGGAAAATGGGCGTGACCCCGCCCACCTATTATGAAATGCTGTATCTCAGTAGCCCATTCACCAAACTCGGTACGAGCCTTATTTAGGGTCTAGCTAAGAAATCTGTTAAAAATCCAATTCACTTAAAATCGGTGATCGCGATAACCACTCAGCAGAAAATAAGATTATGATACATTTTTGGATAATGGGCATGGCGCCGCCCACTTATGACCACAAATGTGTAACTCGGTAACCGATTTATCAATTTCTACCAAACTCGGTGCACTTAATAAACCTGGTACGGAAAATCAATTCGTTGAAAATTATTCAAATCGGACCAAAATTACATTCGCTTCCAGTATATCTAACGGCGAATTTCAAAAATACGGAAACTGATATTTCAATAACTGAAGACGCTAATTTACTTCAAGTTAATACATACAACAATCTCTTAACAATAAATAAGACTGCGTGACACCGCCCACTTTATGACTACAAGGTGTATTTCGGTAGCCACTTTAGCGACTTCCACTAAACGTGGTTCAATTATTTCATTGAGTTTAACTCAGGATATTATCGAAAACGTTTGAAATCGGGAAAAAAGCCCCTGCTTACGACAGTATTTGATACCTGCGCCGGGTATATAAAGTTCGGTTTCGCCCAAACTTATACCTCTTTACTTGCTTTCAATTATTTTCTTTTATAAATGGTACATAAATTTACGACTTAAAATAGTTATTTTTGTTAATAGCAATGAAATAAAACTGTATTAGGTTATAATTCATTTTAAAACAATAAAGTATATTTAAACTAAACAATTAAATCTTTTAACAATAAAAAATAATGGAAAAAAGGTTGATAGAAAATGTGCTAAGTCCACATTAAAAGAATAAAATCTTAAAGAGAAAATGTGGTAAGTGCTAAAAGAGCCTATAAGTATGCAACAGCTTTATTTGGAAATTGACCGATTATTGGTACTAAAACAAGACGAACTAAGGAATAAAACTCCATTTACAGATTAGAAAAATATTGAAAACAAAAAAAGTTAGACGGTTTTTTGTCCCTCCTGAAAAATAAAAAAAAATGGACTTAGCACGTTTGCGAACTAAGCCAACGATATATGAATTGTATGCTTTCAGAATGCTTCTGTTATTGAAATTTATTTGGTAGATTGTAACGATTTTGGTCGGATTTGGGAAGAAAATTGTTATTGGCAACGTTGCCTAGAACTTTAGGCTCCTTCATTAGTATGCGTGACAAGATCAACACGCACATACTGGATAACATAATACCAAACTCGTTTTATGCATGCATTTAAAAAAAAACCAGCGAAAGGGCAGCGAACTATTATAGAAGTATATATACATATGTTTGAATCCTGAAAGAATGTTTAATATTCTTCAAATTAAGCAACTGTTACACTCTAAAATCCTTACTTTTAACGACAAAGCTGAGCCTTATATTGCCTTTACCTACTTACCTACTTGCTTATTATTTTTTTTCTATTACTTGGTTACCAGGCTTGGGATGAAAGCAACAGTAACTCCAAGCATTTTCGTTTTATTAAGACCCGTTAAATAAATTGCTTTATTTTAACGGGATTTGTAAATTTTTTTAACGATTTTGGTAAATTTTATTTTGCGGGCGCGGCAACACTGCCGTGGACGTGCTTCGTTAGTCGATTCGTCTAACAAAAGTCGTGTCTTTCTTCGTACCTCTCTCTGAAGTCATTTACCTTTTTGTTTATTATATGTAACAGAGAAAAGAATATGTATTTAATATTTTGTTAATGTATTTTAAAAAATATAAAGAACTAAAAATCTTAAAATGTATTTTCTTTCTAAACTGTTTTATGTTTGTAATTTGAATTCAAAGTTGGTGTTAGTCGTTTCGACTAACAAGCCCGTAGACAGGTCGAAATAGCGAAACACTTCCAGGGTTAAGATAAGCACGTTGCGAGAAGCATAGACAAAATTTTGATGAAAAAACATTTTTTTCTCGGGTTCAAAACTGTCCTATCTTTTAAGTTGGAACCAACAATACACACCCACCTAATTTTATTGATATCGGTTAAGCGTAAACGAACACAGTGGCACGAAATTTTTATATATTATTTGGGTTTTAATTTCATTTAGAGTATAAAGAAGAAATTGTTATATATTTATTATTTGGGTTTTAATTTCATTTAGAGTATAAAGAAGAAGATTATCGTTCTTATTAAATGGGTCATTCTATTGAAAAGAGGAAAACGACATCAATTTAAATATGCCTTTATTATCTCTATTCAGTAGTAAAATTAAAAGAAGTTGTAATTTTTGTCTATGGAAACTTTTATTTGGCGCATAATTACTTTACACCAGTCACAGGGAGATGTCTCACCAGCCACAACTTTAAATATTTTTAAATATTTCTATGAAGATTATATAAACCTGATTTTTTATTGAAAGCGTATAATTCATATTTTACAACACAAAAACATCGTTCGAGAAGATTACGTGTTTTGGCTAAAATTAGACTTTGAGCGCACAAGGATAAAATAGAGTTCTTTTGATAGTTACATAAAACTAAGAAATCGTTTGGTATTTTTGTTATAACAAATTTTAAACATTAGTTATCGTTCTATGTTAAAGAATATCTTTCGCTGTTGTATAAGTTCCGACGGTATAGCAGAAATTCACAATTGATCACATTCTGGAGTAAAATGTCCCACCAGTCACAATGGAATGACCCAAATACCTTTAAGATATCATCTCATAAAAATAACATTCACGCACTCAATTTACACGCTAACTTCAAACACGCGGAATAACCAAATATTAGTTACGCTTCACATACTAGAGCTTTCCAAATATTGTACGGTTACATTTCACAGTAAACTAGAGGCAAAAATTTCGTAACTTTTAAAGATATTAAACATCAATATAATTTAATGATACATCAATGGGGTTGTTCACGCTTGCCTGGTTATCAGCTTATGTGGTTATCTGGTTATATTTTTTATTCAGTTTACAACAATAAAATACACTACACAATAGTAATTTTTAATCACATAACCTGATACCAGGCAAGCGTGAACAACCTCAATATAACATTTGCTAAGTTTATTAAAAAAAACAGACAAAGTTATTGAAATAAGTAAAAGCGAATATTAATAACTCCCACTGAATTTTAAAAACAACATTCAAAAAAAAGTTACGTTTCTAGTGCACTATTTATTAATTCCTTTCGTAGGATATGAACAACTAAATTTCCTTGCCTTCTAAAATAGAGTTCTTTTTTGTAACGACCGTCAGGATTGCGCTTGCGATTTGTACTGAAGTACAGTGTAATCAATTTATAATGGACTCGCTTAAGATGGGAACTCTGTTCAAATATAAGAATGAAAAAAACTCGGTTATAACGGAATCCGCCTATAATGGACAAAACCGATATGGTTTTCTCTGCATTAACAAAGTTCGGTAATTCCCCGAATTCCGTAAAGAGAGTCAACCGTCTCTGCAATAGAAAATGTCTATATATTTAAACAAAGTTCATTGGTTTACTGAAATCCGTCAAAATAGACAATAAGCTTCTGCGATAGATTGTAAGTGACGGTTGGTTTTGTGTGTGTTTTGTATCTGTGTAAAGTATACAATTTTGTATTTGTACATGTACATTATTTCTATATTACTTAAAAATATTTTATTCGGATAAAATTAACACTGTCATAATGGGCAATTTGACTCGGTCCCGTGAAGTCCATTCAATCCAATGTTGAAAAAATAGTTCATTCGAAATCACATTTCTTAGTTGTACTCATAGTAGTAAAAGTATGCAACTCCTGCTGACTATAATGGTGTTGTACATGGTGGAATTATACCAGGTAAAGTAATTAGAGTGAGAAGAAAGATTTTGACTCGGCCTTATTTGAAAATTTACCAATAAAATTATATATATAAGGCAGCCGAATGTCAGAAAATAAAGTGAGAAAGCTGTTTTATTACGTCACCTGTTTATTGCCCCATGAATACAATTTGTTAATAAACAGTAACCGTAGATATTTAATGATAAACGCTTTTTTGTAACGTAAACAATCTAACAATCCAGTGAAAAGAACCCGAAGGATTTAGATATTCAGCGATTAATTCAAGGATAATCGTAACAATACTTACAGTAACGACATTTTAGAATTCTTTGGCTATTTCCCTTTCGTTTATTTAATGTTTCTACTTTTTTATTAAAGTGTAGCTCTTTATCTAACAAAAACCATGTTAGTAAAAATTGCAAACTTTTTCTTTAAACATTCTAAATATGCAGTTCTATAGCCCATTCAATTTTATTATAATGAAGTGCAAATTTTAAGTAACTAGGACTTATATTGATTTTTGTAAATTTTTGATGTGGAAGGTATTGCGGATTTTCTCCATACAAAAAAATTTTCGAACATACTTTTTTTTGGAAGAAAATGCGTGAACAAAAAATTGTCAAAAAACAACACTTATTAGCTACTTCAAACTTGCAATTTATTATACTACAATTTAAAAAAGTTCGTACTCAAAAAAATTCTACAAAAATCTTATTAAACAGTTTAAAATTGTGATGAACATTTGTTAAAATTTCGGAAAAAAAAGAATCGGCTAAGAATCTGCCAAAAACGGCCGATGCCGATGCCGAATCTTTTGGCCGATACTAGCCGGTCCGACTCTATTTAGGAGTATCTCATTTCTGTAACGATTTTTTAACGAATCTTCAAAGAAAATTGTATGAAGTGGTTGACACGAGCTCGTAAAGAAATTTCTGTAGGAAAAATAAATAAAATTCTGAAAAAATTCTTCAAGTAATTCTTCACATAGCAGCATTATTTTCATTTCTTTACCGATTTTCTTCCGAAATTTCGTAAAAGAATCGAAGTGTGTACAGTTTATTTCATTTTAGAAATGCGGCAAAAAACCGGGTGAGATCTTTACGAATTCTTTAATATTTCCCTACGATTCAGAATACTCTGAAAAAAAGGTTTGCAGGTTTATATCCTAATTCTGTAACGGTGACAAAAATTTATAAACTGACAAATTTATACTTTTTGACATACATATGCATTTTTCCGTAAAAGAAAACTGTGACAAGAATTTGTCACTCATACAGAATAGAGCCGTTAATATAAGCAGCATAATTTAATGAATAATTTAACTCAAATCACAATAATGACAAGCAATTTCAAAATCAATATTATTTTATGTAATCGATACTGATTTACTTGTATGTATGTACATATTTACTATTTGCCTTAAATAATATCTGATTTAATTTCTCCTTTATCTGCAATATCTGTCAGCAATTTCCCACAGCCTATTTTTACTATCGGTTATATTTATCTTTCGCAGTAATTATTTCATTGCTAAAATGCGAGTATATACATATGTATGTTAATTAAAATAACAGCTTAACATAAATTTACCAACAATGCTGAATGTACATACATACATATGTAACTACACTTTAACTGCAGCAACAACTTTTACTAAAGTATTGATGTGTTAATTATGTTCAACTGAGCATATGTTAACATAATCAATTTTTGTTTAAATGATACAGCACTTACGAATGTATCTTGTATAAATATGTACATAAATACCTGGATACATAAGTAATTATCTGTATGATTAACTGTACTTCGTTAAAAAAAAAACAATGCATTGTTGATGAAATTTCGAGGAATTTTCATTCGATACATAAGCTATAAATACTTAGGTCTTACACTCAGCGAAGGAATAAAGTTTTCGTCCTCAATCTTAGCATTTCCAAACTGAAAATCTGACTAAGATTGAAAATACTAAAATAGAGGAAACAAATCTTATATTAAGTATTATGTTTTTGAGCACCAAATACTGGCATTAAGATCATGCAAACAAAAAAAATTAAGTATATCCTATCATTCATTTTTTCACGCGTCTTTTTGTGAAAATATTGCTCAGTCCGACCGATTCCAAATTTTTGGCCGATGCCGATGTCAATGCCGATTAGTCGGTCAGTCTCTACATTTTAAGTCGAAGTATGAAATATTGTGATAACTAACCCAACCTTTTTCTTTATGATGTTTCTTAAAATAAAATACTCGTACTCATGGGCGTAGCCAGCTAGCAGCAGATGGCAGAAAACACATAGCGCACATAAATTTCTATAATAAAAATAGCATATAAGGGGCTGCTAATAAATCTATTTTCAATTATAGTTAAATCGCTAGTTAAACTTAACTACAGAAAAATTACACAGAATTTTCTGGTGTTGAGTTAACTAATGATTTAACTATACTTTAAAATAGATAAGTTAACGGCCCTTAATGATTTTTTATTTATTACACGGTATGACAAAACAAAAAAAAAATTAGTAAAATTTTGCGTAAATGAATATACCAGCATACAAAATCTGCCTACTCAAAATGTTCAATACGCCCTCATATTTATACACACATATTTATATATCTAATTTAAGAGAAGATATTTCGCTGCAAAGCAACGATTATAAATGGTTAGTTTATCTTACAAAATTGCGGAGGAATATTAAAGGGCATACGGAAAAGTTCATTTTTTTACATTTTTTATTTTGAATAATGTCTGGTCTGGCTATTTGGTTTACTATACAGGTATGTAGAGCTACGAATTTAAAAAATGCATCAGGGTTTAGTTGAGATATTTGCCTTTGACCACTATGTTCTTTACACTTCCCAGTACTGCAAAGCTTTTGATTGCCATTCACCTGGAAGTGTCCAGAAGTGATTCGTGTGTTTATGGTTCAAATCGCAGCTCAGTACGTCCAGATATTTATATCCATGAATCCTCTGGCTAGCGACCGGACACTCGTTTGGGAGCGAGCTAAAGTGTGAGGGCGTAAAACCCCGCGTGCGCTGGGTTTGGAGCCCGCCACGTTAAAACCCTGCCCAATGAAAAATGCCTCGGATAATACCCTGTTTTGAGGGTATGCACTTGGAATATCCGAACCGTTAATCAGGAAGGCGCCTCTGCCCGGCTGGTTGATGTCCTAGGGAAAATAAAGGCTGGCATCACCGCCATCCATGATCCGCATCCGTATCAAAGCGAGATTCTTCAACATCTCGCTCATATGTGCCAATGCACCGATGGAAGAGAAGGACGAGGCATCCCAGGATCTCTTTTACGAGCGCTTAAAACGTACATATTAGCGCTGCCCCCGACTTGTAAAAAATCGTGCTTGGCGATTTCAATACCAAAGTGGGCAACGAGGGAGCTTTGGTGCCACTGTCCGAAAATTCAGCCTCCACATAGAACGTCCGATAACGTGCTGAGGCTACTTGGTAGTATGTAGTACTGGTCTAGTATAAAAAGATAGATCAAGCTACATTGGTGTCTCCAGATCGAAAAACGGGAAACCAAATCGAGCATGTTGTGATAGAAGGAAGGTACACTTCCAGTGTTTTAGATATACATACTTACACTTCGAGGGCCTAACATCGACTTGCACGCCTAAATATATTGATGCTGCCAATATACGCACCCGCCTCGGTGCAGCAAAAAAAGGTGCGCCCAACAATACAAGGAAAGCTTAACGTCGAAAAGCTGCAATCAAAACAGGATTCCAATTGTTTCGTCACTGGACTCACACATCTGCTGCGAGAGAGCACTCTTCAACAAAGAGACATACGCGAGCAGTGGAACCACATTTCTCGCTCATTACTGGTATGATAAGGAGTATCAAGAAGCTGCAGATAGGAAAGGTGCCGACTGCAGGACTACGATGCGATCGGGCGCAACGCGAGAAATGTTGAATCATTATAGAGAACTGAAGATTGAAGCTAGATGTATTTGCCGCAATAAGAAGAAAGTGGTCGAAATACGCAAGTGCGCAGAGCTTGAAATGCTGGCCGGCAGAAAAAACACCCGAAATTGTTAGCAGAGAGTTGAGCGACTTACGGAAGGTTTCTATTCTCCTTTAGGAACAACCATGGCGACCTAGTGACCGATGTCCAGAACGTACTCAAGTTATGGAGGGAACACTTTTCGACCATTTTGAATGGCAGAAGCACTGAAATAAGTGGAGAAGACGAACCCCAGTCCCCAGTCGATGGCGATGAAGTCGAGACTGACTATGACGAGGTACGAATAGCGATTATGCTGATGAAAAGTAACTAAGTTGCTAGAGCTGACGGCCTGTCAGCCGAGCTATTCAATTACGATGGCAAGGAGCTAATAAGGTGCATGTCCGACGACTGGACTTCAAGTGCGCTCTGCCCAATCCACAAGAAAAGCGACCGCATAATGCGTGCCAACTACCGCGGGATCACCCTTCTAAGCATAGGTTACAAGGTCTTATCGAGCGTATTGTGTGAAAGACTGAAGCCCAGGGTCAATGAACTGATTGGGCCTTATAAGTATGGCTTTAGGCCTGGCAAATCCAACACAGTCCATGTATTCACAATACGCCAAATCTTGGAAAAGACAAACGAGAAAAGGATCGACACTCACCACCTATTTGTCGACTTTAAAACCGCTTTCGACAGCACTAAAAGGAGTTGCCTATACACCGCTATGTCTGAATTTGGCATCCCCTCAAAACTCGTACGGCTGTGTAAAATACCACCGGCCCCGTCAGGATTGGGAAAGACATCTCCGAGCCGTTCGCTACTAAATGGGGTTTCAGACAGGGCGACTCCCTTTAATGTGACTTCTTTACTTTGATGTTGGAGAAGATAATAAGAGCTGCAGAACTGAACCGCTTAGGAATAATTTACTACAAGAGCGTACAATTGCTGGCTTATGCCAATGACATCCACATCACCGGTAAAAAAAAAACAGCGAAGTCTGTTCTGCCTTTTCCACGTTGGATAAGGAAGCAAAGTGAATGGGCCTGGTGATAAACAAGGACATTACGAAGTATCTCGTGCCATCAAACAAACAGTCAACGCATTCACGCTTTGGAATCCGCGTCACTGTTGACAGTTATAATTTCGAGAAAGTGGAGATTTTCGTTTACTTGGGAACCAGTATTGACACCGATAATAAGGAAATCCAACGCAGAATTACTCTTTCCAACAAGTGCTGAGTAGGCAAATTCAGGAGTAAAGTCCTCTCTAAACCACACTCTAAAAGTTACTCATCATGCCCGTGCATGTATATGGCGCAGAAGCATGGACAATGACAGTATCTGATGAGGCGGCTCTTGGAGTATTCGAGAGAAAGATTTTGCGGAAGATTTACGGGTCTTTGGGCGTTGATGACGGCGAGTACCGCAGACGATGGAATGATGAGCTGTATGAGCTTTGCAACGACATGGATATAGTGTAGCGAACTAAAATACAGCGGCACCGCTGGCTTGGCCATGTCGTTCGAATGGACACCGACGCTCCAGCTCTGAAAGTATTCAACTCGGAACCCGCTGGTGGTAGCAGAGGAAGAGGGAGGCCCCCACTACGATGGAAAGACTAGGCAGAGAAGGACTTGCCTTCACTTGGCATTTCCAATTGGCGTCAGTTAAAACAAAAGAGAAACGACTGGCGTGCTTTGTTGAACCCGGCCAAAATTGCTTAGGCGGTTACAAACCAAATAAGGGTAATAGTGCACTTTAGCGAAAGCAGGCCAAAATTGATGAAAAAATTCAAGAGGGGTATCAATCGTTTTAATGCGCACAACAATAATCCGAGACCGGAAATTCACATTTTTAATTCATTAAAGAGTTATTCGCAAATAACACTTGCACTTTTCGCACTATGTTTTGATGCATTTGACGCAAATAAATGGATTAAATGAGCTCAACTGAACACATATTCATTACTTTTTACACATTTGTGATGTTTTAAGTGTACACTTTCGCGAAATTCTGTATTTAATAGCAATATTCCGATGGTGAAAATCCGCACAACAATCTTGTGTAGTTAATATAAATAAGATGGAGGAAAACTAGTGTTGCCACTCTATTAAAAATAAAATGAAACCAAATTGCTGCTGCCACTCTATTAAAAAAGTTTTTGTCCGTCCAACTCCTTTTTGCGTAGGCGGCCTTCGGTCGCGCTTAGGGATTATAACCCTCACAACGTAGAATTATCCTTTCTGTGTTGCCAAAGAAAAGGGGCAGAACACCTTTCTGCGTAGGCGGCCTTCGGCCGCGCTTAGGGATCATAATAGGGAATTTACATGATTCAACTTTCACAGGCGATTAGTTGAACCAAAAGTTGAACGAAAGTAGGCAGACGACCAACTTTATTGAAAGCGATTAGTTGAAAGGCCGTTTACACCAGGCGATTGTTGCTTTCAACTAAAAATCGCATGAAAAATCGCCTCATGTAAATTCCCTATAACCCTCACAACGTAGAATTCTCCTTTCCGTGTTGCCGAAGAAAAGGGACACAACACCTTTTGCAGGGAACACCTTTCTGCGTAGGCGGCCTTCGGCCGCGCTTAGGGATTATAACCCTCACAACATAGAATTCTCCTTTCTACATGCGAAGAAAAGGAACTGAAATCCCCTTTTCACAAAAGTATATTTCTTGTGCATTATTTGGGTGTTTTTAAAGTTGAAATACAAATTGTATTAATAGAGTGGCAGCACTAGTTTTCCTCCATCTTATTTATATTAAGATTGTTGTGCGGATTTTCACCATCGGAATATTGCTATTAAATACAGAATTTCGCGAAAGTGTACACTTAAAACATCACAAATATATAAAAACTAATAAATACGTGCTAAATTAAGTTCATTTATTCCATTCATTTGCGTGAAATTCATCAAAACATAGTGCGGAAAGTGCAAGTATTTTTTGCAAATAACTCTTTAATTAATTAAAAATGTTAATTTCCGGTCTCGGATTGTTATTATTGGCGTTAAGACGCGCCGATTGATACCACTCTCGAACTTTTTCCGTCCATTTTGACCTACCTTCGCCAAAGTGCACTACTACCCAAATAAGAAGAAGAAAAAGAGAATAGATCTATAACTTTGGTAGTCACACAGTGTTATAATCCCGACGAAATCCTTGACGGTGGTACGGGAGGGATACGGTACATTACGCTAGTCTCACACTGACGGTATTAAGGGGGGTCGGCTCCTCTTTAGGCTGCTGAGATCCGGGCGTG
>NW_023458564.1:11019389-11033568 GCF_013731165.1 Rhagoletis pomonella | reverse complement strand
TTACAATTTTAAGGAATTCAATTTTGTGAAAGGTGCATTCTTGCGTTTTGTTAAACGACATTCTTAACTCGTTTAACTAGACGGGGTTAGGCTTTCGATGCTTCCTCCCCGTAAAGAGTTAACTATTTAAATCAGAGTTTCCCAAACTTTTTTTTTTTCTCGTATACTAGATTAGACCTGACTATGTAAATTTGCATCGCGGGCGAATTCAAAAACTAAACTCGGTGTGGCCAAAATAAAACCAAAATATTTTCTTTTTATTATTTTTTATTTCTATCAGCGTACTCGGCGAACTTCGACTCGCCCAAAATTAATTTTTTGTTGGAACATTTTGGTACAACACTTTTATCAACTATTCACTTAATGAGTTCAAGTGGGACATATATCTGCTCTGATTATGGTTTTGTGGTCGTCAGAAAGCATATCTTCCATTCCCATTTTAAATATCCTATCCAAAGTGTTGTGTCCGTGACGAAGTTCTTGGAATTTTCCAATGATCTGGCACAATCGCACAACACTGATCGATTTCGATATCAGAGTTCTCAACGAAATAAATTTGTTTCAGTTGTTAAGGTGCTTGTTCCTGCTGAAGTCGTCCTGCATTAACTTGGGCGCGTTGCTGAGGTTTTTGATTTATTTACACTACTCATCGCCAATCTTTGTAAATTGCGGTTGCGTCAGGCGTGGCGAATGGTTTACGAACACTGAAAGTACAATGTCGATTTTACTAATATAAGGGCTAAGGTGAAGGGGAATATGTAGATGTAGAAATTGATGAACATAAAGATGATAAAGATAAATATTAAGAAAAAGATGAGGATGAGTAAAGATGAAGATAAAGGAAGAAATTGTAAAATAAAGGTAATTATAAAGAAAATGATATAGAGTCACAGAGACTCAACCTGGGAACTATTTCGATATTTTTATCGAGTTTGTTATCGATTTGGTCATCGATATTTTAATCGATTTTGTTATCGATAACGTTATCGACTTTGTTATCGCTATTATTATCGAGCTAGTTATCGTTTGGGTATCGATTTTACTATTGACATATTAATCGATTTTTTATTGATAGTTTTATCGATTTGGTTATCGATATTGTTATCGATTTGGGTATCGATTTTGTTAACGATTAGCAAATTTGATATGTTTCTACGCACTTCTACGCAGGGTATACGTTCGTGGGTAACCGCACACTTATTTTTCCTCTTCCAGCGATAAGTGTTCGTGTCCAACAACAACGGAAAAAGATATCGTCGTTTAAAGTACAAACCCGCGTATCGTCATTCTGCAAAACCACGTAACTGACATTGGCTGCCAAAAAATGGATTTGCTCACATAAGCGCTAGGCTCAATCCTTATCCATTCGTCCTGAAATATACTAGCCAGAAATCCGAATTCTTTATAAAAAAGAGAACCATTTTGAAACATGAGTGTTTCTACTCTCTAAAAAATAAATTATGCAACCTCACATACGCGGTTTGGCATTTCCTGGACGCGCGGTTTTGCATTTTGTTGATACGCGGTTTTGTACTTTAAACGACGATATGCAAATAACCCTTTCCCACTGAGAGGAGCACACATCTATAAAGAATAAACCACCTGTAGGTACACGATATCGAACCGAAAGTATCGATATAATACTCATTTAAAGTTTCGCTGTAAAATATCGGGTACCCATTAATATAGTAATAAAAAGACTCGATATTCCAAATATCGATACAAAATTAAAAAAATTAAAACTGAATATTGGTCTCATTTTCTAATAAAGAATTAACACTTTGCACTTTAATAAGTACATCACTAAAGGCGCGCCACATTGCAACCTAAGATAGTACACATTTCTGCGCTTTAAGGCGCAAAATATATCTATATTATTTATATTACATATAAATTCCAAAGTAAGTAGGAAGGTTATAGTACGACATAGATTCGTAAGAAATGGAACCCTAGCTAAGGCTAAAACTCATGTTTTATTTGCGTTAAAATATTTTTTAAAAACAATATTAACAACAAAACTTTCAATAGAAATTTTAGTAAGGTAACGTCACGTCAGATACTTCGGCTGATAAAAAAAGCAGGACAGATTTTTACATTTTGGAATTTGAAAAATTTGCCTTAATTATTTCAAATATTACTACAAAAAGTTTTATACAAATAGTTTTGCCCAATTCCCAGAGTTTTTAAATTTTGACATTTTCATTTTATTTTCTAATATTTTGTCATACAAATGTCATGCCACGCTAGATTGGAAATACCCAATACAATATATCATTATTCCCATTAACTTTGTAATGTACATTTACGATTCGATACGATACAAGAGTTCTGGTACTCGATTCCAAAAAATATCGTTTGAAAACTATCGAGTAAAACGTATCGCTATCGAATGGCAAAAATATCGATGTGGTATCGTATCGTATCGAAATTCGTGTCCCTAACCACCTGTTCTGTTATTTTGGGACACTTTCATAGTGGAGAGGGATATTTTCGACCTCTGGTAGGTACACATGCAGATATGTATATACCAGAGACGGGCATTTTTAGATTTTCCAAACACATGTAATTGGGCTTCAAAATGCTGCTTGCTGTGACGTCGACAGATGTATACTATCATCGTCTTCGTGCGTCTTACGATAATTGACGATTGACTGATGATCCGCTGGCAGTGTTGCCATCTTTTGATTTTCAAAAAGCACCAAACACTTGGAAAAAAGCGTATTACCACACTAAAAGCACCAAATTTTTTTGAATCAAGGGATGCTTTTTTCATAACATAATACCGAAGTACTGCACATTAAAACTGGTATATCTCGAGAAAGAAAAATCAAATCGCAACAAACGAAAATGATTCCCTAATTAGAAATGAGCAAATAATTTGATGTTTTCATTATATAACCTCAAACATCGCTAAACACCGTGTTTTTGGCACTTTGCGGTTAGGGTATCTCTAAATTCTAGTGCTAGAGCAATTGTGAAACCAGCGTGGATTCAGCACCAAGAAACGATGTGTTTTACTCAGGTGGTAAAAAAAACAAAATTTGTACAAATAATTAGAAAAGAAAAAAAGAAATACTTAACTTACTTGCGTACTAGCATTTTCAACGCGAAAAGAATTTAACAAGGTGAGTTTGCAACTTCAGCTTTTTATCAATCATGGTTGTATTTTAGTCCATTTAAATTTGTAGATTCTTGTAAATTCAGTGCTGCCACAGCTTTAAATATTTCAAATTATTTCAGGTTTTAACTATCTCGAAGTAATTTTAGTTCAGAAAAAAGCACTAAAAAAGGCACTAGGCACTAAATAATTTTTTTTTGGCGTTTTAATTTTCAAAAAGCACTAAATCTGGTGCTTAAAGCACTAAGTTGGCAACTATGTCCGCTGGTATTTCGGCAAAGCAAATCAAATCAGTTGCTGTTGAGTGTTCGGAGCAAAGTTTTCTTAGTGGTAAATATGCATGAAAAATTGTGGTACATACCGAAACAATGTGGTAGATTCAAATAAATAAATTTGTTATATGCACTTATGGTCAGGTGATTAAGTTAAGTGACATTTTGATCAGTTTTGACTATTCATATTTTTTGTTTATTTAATGTTTATCTTTTTTTGCTCATTAAAAATCAACGCGGTTTCTTAGCGCTTGTAATTTGCACTTTGAGGTACTCAATTTTAATGGGCTTTGAAACTGCATACCTAAAACTTTTCTAGAAATTCTAAATAAAAAGCCAAAGCGACAGAATAAAACGCTTTTTCAGAAATGATCTGTCACATTCTGATAGAGAATCCTTTTCTGATAGACATTGATAATTTTCGTGTTGTTGTATATTACTTTCACCAACCATAAATTTAATAAAGAACGCTGCTTTTAATTCTAAAAGCTTCAGTGCTCGATCGCCCTCGTTCACCTTTTCAAAATGACTATGACACAGTTTGTAATTTGTTTTTAACCGACTTCCAAAAAAGGAGGAGGTTATCAGTTCGTCGGAATATTTTTTTTTTATTTTTTTTTTTTTTTTATGTATGTTACCGCATAACTTTGGACCGATTTGGATAATTCTTTTGGCATCGGAAAGATAGTGTCTCAGAGGTGGTCCCATACTAATCTGGTTGAGATCCGATCAGTGGATCATGAGATATATATATATATATTTTTTTTTATATGGGAGTTGAAGTCGGTTTTTTTTTTTTTTTAAATTACTAGTTAAACAGACATAACATTGCGACTCATAACGCGATAGCAGATCACGCATTGCGCACACCCATCGATGTTTTCTATGCAAAAAAAATTTATTTCCCGTTCCTCCCGAAATATTTTATGTGTGTATTATTCGAATAGTTGCGCAGTGAAGTCTCAGCAGCAACCAGCGTTGCCGCTTTGGTAATTTTTTACCAAAACTGGTAATTTTTTTTCTTTTTAGAAGGAGTTTGGTAATTTGGTAATTTTTTTCTCAATTTGGTAATTTTTTTAACGTAAGTCTTTTCTTTAAAGTTTTTAATAGTAACTTATTACTTATAAAAATGTATAACTTTAAACCTTCTGACAATTGCACAAAACAAAAAAATTTGCTTATGTACATATGTATGTATCTACACCTTAAGAGAGCCAAAAAATGAAAGGGCTCTTTAATGTAACAATTTGCCTTGACAACTCAGAACTTTTAGTATGAGTTTTCAATATAGCAGGAAACCACCCATTTTTCCCAATATAGCGGCTCGATCACAGCCCGTACAGTCCCATAATTCTGGATTTTGGATAATTTTTACCTGCCGGAACCAATGGTGAAAGAAAATAATTTCACGGGACTAATTAAAAGTTTGCGATTAAATACGAACGTGACCCACTTATAAAATAGTAAAAGTAAATTTTATCTACCGTTTAACGATACATTTGCTGGTTTTGGTTTTAAGTTATGTAAAATAAATTATGTAAAAGACTGTATGTTAAACACCTTTTAAATGTTTGTAAATCTCTGAGCGATTTTTTTGTTTTATGTTTTAGGGCCGATTGTTCAATGTCTGATTAGTACAAATCGGAGGTAGAATACATTGAACAACCGGCCATTAAAAATATTTGTGAACATTGTGAAATTTGTTATAGTCGGAACACATTGGAAAGGACAACCACAGCTGTAAATTGTTCATCTTCGTTATCTAAACGCTCAGTCGATGGTGATATTAATTTTTTGAACGCGGTAGCGACATCATGCATTTTTATGAGTTTGTCCTAAAAGAATGGGAAGAACTCATTTTTCGGTCGAAAAATATAAATAGATCTAAGCTGGCCACAATCCCAGACGTGGTGTATTATCTACATACGTCGAAAAATAATTTCCAATTTGTTTAGAATATTATGCTCATAAAAAATTTGGTAATTTTTTTCTGAGTTTGGTAATTTTTTTTTAGAGGTTTGGTAAAAAATTTAAAATCTTTATGGGAACACTGGCAGCAACTGATTTGATTCGCTTTGCCGAAGTGCTAGCAAAGCATCAGTCAATCGTCAATTATCGTAAGACGCACGAGACGACCATATCATACATGTATCGACGTCGCAGCAAGCAATGTTGTGTTTTGTTGTAGAAAATGCCCATTCATTAATGCGCAAATGAACAAATTAAAAAAAAGAAGTTTCAAGATCTGAAAAGTTTTTAGCTTTTTAAAATGTTATCTATTCCACAAATGTGGTGAAGTCCGAGCACTGGCTGTTGAGCAAAACTTCCCTGCTCCGCACACAAGTGCATGTTGTGATAGTGTGAGTGCCCACCTCTGGTATATACACCCTGCAGGGAAAGCTACCAGTTGTGAACCAGAATGCTACCAGTTTGCGTTTCAGCCCAACTAGTTCACGATGTATCCTTTTTCAATGTTAGCGACTGGTATTTTTAACGTGGCGGTGTCATAGGAGATGTCAATTGTCCGCTCCTGCATCAGCACGCTACCAGTAGAAATACTAGTAGCAGCATACCAGTTGACGGGATAGATTGCCTATTCATCCCCCGTGAAAAGCATAAGTATGTCATTTTGCTCGCGGCGCTGCAACAGTGACAATGGTCGACCGAGTAAAGCTATGGCACGCCAAATCAAGAGATGATCCGAGTTCGAATCTCAGTGAGCGAATCTTTTTTTATTTTTATTTTTTATTTTTATTTTTTATCTTTATTTTTTATTTATATCTCTTGTTATAACTTTTAAATTTATTGTTTTATTTAAAAAGAATAAAAAATTATTTACTTTCCTTTTTTTATGGTATTACAGTATTTAGGTTTTTTCCAAATGAAATTGAATTTATGTACAATTTTTATTTTATATTTAAACTGAAATAATTATAATTATTTAAATTAATTTACTTACTTTACTTTAACAACCTCCACGTGCACTCGAACCTGAGATCTCAGAACCAGAATCGGTAGTCTTCACTCGACGCCACAGCCGACATTTGTGATGAAAGCTATTAACCGCATTTTAGCATGAACCAATTAAAACAGATCTGACCGGTTGGGAAGCAGCCATTTGTAATAGCAATTGAGAAAAAAAGTGTGTGACGTTCGTAGTTTTGAAGTTTCCTATTTCTGTTTTGCTTCTTTCTTTATGTGTATTTTGTCGGTGGTTTATTTCAGTGATTTTTAAGCGATTTTCAATAAATTTTATGTGCAAATGTAATTAAAATGAAGTGCGCGGTGATTGGTTGCAAAACACGTACAAAAATAATAATTGGTTAGCACAAACATGTGCAACAAAATTGTTTGCATTTTTTTCTTTATGCTTCGTCTTCATATTCTTTGTTTACTTTTCAAAGAAAATAAAATGGCGCCGAAATTACAAACGTCAGCCAGAAAATTACTTTTTTCTTTTGGTTCATCTGGTCATATCTTGTGTAGTTGGATCATGGCATTTTAATCTTGGTTGTGGCTGTTCAAAGACAGATGTCGCTGATCGCATAAGTTGTTCGAAATCGCCGAAATGGTAGGCCGTCGCTTTAGCACATACTAGTTAAGGAACTAGTATGTATACTGGCTGGTTTGGCATTTCACTACGGAGAACTGGTATAAATATAGTCCATTACGAACTGGTATGACTTCCCTATTTAATACCAGTTTTCAAACTATAATTTCTACCAACTAGTTTACTTTTTTCTATGAGGAACTGGTATAATTATGGTAAATAACGAACTGGTATGACTTTTATCCTTAAATATTAGTTCATGAACTGGAATTTGTGCATACTGGTTCAGCTTTTCACTGCAGGGCATACATACATATATACACATATGTACTCTGTAGGGAAACCCCGAACTGGTGAACCAAATTTGTAGTTCCGTACTAGATATTTATACCAAAAACGAACTAGTCCGATAGTAACTAGATCGCCACCAGTTCCAAAGCAGCGATATTTGGTACTTTTAAAAAACAATTTTAGAAATCTATATCTAAAATGACGAATTTAAAACTGGTTCAAAACTATAGAAAAAGGGATGCAGAACGAACTAAATCTCATCTAGCGAATTTTGACTAGTTCGAAACTACTGAAAAAGGGATGCAGCGGGTGGCTTGTTTTCTTTAAATAGATTTTTGCTTGGCGGGTTTTTCGTTCAAATACGCTTTCAATCTGCACGTCGCAGATGCTTTTTAATAGTTTGGTAATACAAAACTATTATTTGTGTTAACATCTTAACATTTTGGGACCTTCTGGAATATAATATATAATAACAGTCAGCACCTCTGCAAATTCAGCTACAGCCAAAGGTATGTAAACGTGTTTTCAAATGCACAATTCAATTTACATTCATTCAAACAAATTTGATTTCAGATACAATAAATACATTTCTCTGCAAATAATTAAAAATTGCTACGATGGTTACCCAAAAAGAAAACATCTCGTTACTTGTTTCGCTTACAACTGGTTCGAAACAATAGAAAAGGGGGTGCAAAGTTAACTAGATCCCATATGTCGAATTTAGGACTGGTTCTGAACTATAGAAAAGGTAATGCAGCGGGGGACAATTTCCAATTCCTATGACATCGCCGTGTTAAACTCGCCAGTTGTTTGCATGCAAAAGGGATTTATCGCGAACTAGTAGTGGTTCTAAATGTACTAGAAGCGCACCAGTTCAAAACTAGAGATTTTCCCACAAGGTATGTATTTATTTACCTATATATTCTCATGCACAGAAGAATGCGTGCAATTTTGACCAGTTTTATGTACTAGGTAGCAGAGCTGTGTAATGATTGAATCAATTGAGTGTGCATTCTGATTTTATTCGTTCCAAAAATGTGATTGTTTGATTTAAAAAATTTAACAACCACTATTGAGATTGGTTACAAATTGTAAACACAAAATATGTAGTGTGTTATGGAATGGTTGACAGTGTCAACTTGACACCCATTCACATAGAGAATGTGAATGCAAAAAAAAACTCAATCATGTATGATTGTACGTTTATGTGAATGCAATCTGTCATTATCATTCAGTACTAATACTATTTGTTGTATCAGGGTTGAGATTTTTGTACTCAAAATGTGAAACCAGAAGATTGCCATCTCCCTTAAAATAAGTAAACAAATAAACACTTGGTGCTAAAATATTTTTTCTAAGTGTTTGGCCGAGCTTCTGCTCAAACTTGAGGCACAAATGGAGACACCTATGTACATATTTAAGGCTCACTCCGAACACCAAGAATGATTTTATAAGAAGAGTTTTCAAGGCAGAAATATACTCGAAGGTTTGACATTGCGTGCCGAAGGACGACTGCTATTTTGGGTTATGATCTGACCAGGTATTGAACATGTAATCACTCTGCTACGGCGGTCGCCGTAAGTACATGCTATACATATGTATGTATGTACACATATTAGATTATTTGTTCTCAAAATGCATGAAAACTATAGTATGCTTGCAAACATTTTGTGATAAATAGTTTTACAAATGTATTTACAAATTTGTGTTTTAATAAAGGATTAATCAAATAAATTATTATTGTAAATTATTATTTTAATAAATAGATATAAAAATATTTATACTTGGCAACTCTTGGGCTTTTCTTCATTTGTAACAAATGACAGATGTAATCAAAATAAAAAACAATTGCAATTTTACAAATTTAAAGCAAACGGGCGTTCTTTACAAAAAAAAATGTAGTTAGGTTGTTCCATAAATATTAAGAGACTTTTATTGTTTAATTTATTTTTGCACATAAACTTGTATCTTGAACTTCTTTTTCCAAAAAGTGAGGATGTCAAAATTTTAATAGATATCAGATGTACGCAATTTTCTAAAAAGGTCTCTTAATAGATTAGTTCATGAAAATTATTCTAAAGGAAAACTTAAAATTGATAAAATAATGTTAACTAAATTTATCTAATTAATATTAGAAGTTTTAAGTTTATCCCACTGTAAGTGTGAAATCAGTTGCTATGTGTTTCCATGATACAAAAAACAACCTAACAATTAAGCATATTGTAAAATTTCATGCTACCATACGCAGTATCTAAAATTCTTCAAATGTTATTATTAATTTTTCGTTTGTTTAAAAACATTTTATTCTTAGAATCGAAATTTTACCAAGAAAAATGTTTTTTGTTTTTTAAATAAATGAGGCTAATGCTCTATAAGTTGATAATTGTAGTTCTCATTTGCATACTTCACACCAATATTATTGAACAGTGAAATCTATTTTAATTTTACCCAAATAAACAATGATATAGTTTAATGGTCAATCACATATGGAGGATTCACAATAGGTGTTAAGTGTCGTAATGTGTTAAAGTCTTAAAATTTTTAAACGTAAAATAACACCTAATACTTCAATAGGCGTTTTTTAACATAACCAAAATATTTTTAAACTAGTAGGAAATATATTATTGGCTGTTATTATACCCAACGAATCTTTCAAATCACTTTTAACCGTTACTTTGTATTGAACAAATTACGACGTCTAACACGAATTGTGAATCCCCTAAATATGCATTAAATTACACATCAAAATTTGTAATTTCAGTGTTCGAATTATACGAGAAACAATCGAACCCGATATAGAAAACTGTAATAGTCCTGGCTAGTTACATTGTGAAATAATGAGATGGCATGAAGACACTAAATATTTTTAAAATATGTTCACTAAAATTTTATTAACCTAAATGTAAAGTTTTTGCGAAGTGTTTATCGAAATTTAAACATTTTTAATATAAGATATTAACTATTTTTAAAAGGTAAATGTTAATACAACTGTTTTATATATAATCCCAAATTTATGATATAAAATCCCCTCTACCAAAAAACTTAAATTGGGTAACACAGCTTCGAATTTTTACAATTGAGCAATTGTCAAAAATCTGCCTTTTTATCAAAAAGTTGTTTACCAGGGTGTCTTTGAACTAATGATTGTTACTGAATTAAAGAATGCACACACATAAAAGATTGCAGCCTTTTCAATACTCATTCAGTGTTAAACCTTTTTTGATTTGGCATTGGTTTTTTCAATCTTGCTATGAATATATTGATGTGTGAATTCATAACTGCTTTGAGTGAATGGAAAATTTAAAAATTATAAGCCCCAATCTTAAGCGAGGAATAAGTCATGAAAACTTAATGGAAAAAAATTGTTAATTTAAAATTGAAGATTATTTCACACTTACACAGCTCTGATATATACCCTACTATAAGCACCTACCATAATTTCAATTTCACCTGACAAATGGTTCCGAAGTTATAGCTGGTACAATTTTCCACGCCTAGGGATGTGCCACGCCCCCTTTTGCAAACTCCCTTATATATACCTTACTATAAGCGCCTACCATAGATATGCCTGTATACCAAATTTCAAGTTCTTGGGACTTATGGTTCGGAAATTATAGCTGGTAAAATATTCCACGCCTATAGGATGTGCCCTGCCCCTTTTATAAACTCATTTATATATAGCTTTATATAAGCCACTACTATAGATATATGTATATGTACACTAAATTTCAAGTTCTTGTGACTAATGGTTCCGAAGTTATAGTTGATACAAATTTCCGCGCCCATGGAAAGTGCCACGCCTCGTTTTACAAACTTATTTATATATACCCTACTATAAGCAAGATACGTCTCCGTACCAAGTTTCAATTTCACGTGACATGTGGTTTTGAAATTATAGCTGATAAAATTTTCCACGCCTATGGGATGTGCCACACCCCCTTTTACAAACCCATTTATATATAAGCACCTGCTGTAGATGCGTCTGCATACAAAATGTCAATTTCATGTGACTTATGGTGTCGAAATTTTTCACCCCTATTGGATGTGCCAGGCCACTTTTTACAAACTCACTTATATATACCCTGCTATAAGCAGCTACTGTAGATACGTCTGCGTCCCAGATTTCAATTTCACGTGACATATGGTTCGGAGGTTATAGCTGATAAAATGTTCCACGCCTATGGATGTGCCACCCTCCTTTTGCAAACTCATTTATATATGCCTTACTTAAAGCGCCTACCGTAGATATGCCTGCATACCAAATTTCAAATTCTTGGGACTTATGGTTCCCAAGTTATAGTTTATAAAAGGGTCCAATCCTATGGGATGTGTCACGCCCCTTTTTACAAACTCATGTATACATATATAGCCTACTGTAAGGACCTACCGCAGATATGTCTGCATACCACCTAATTTCAATTTCATAATACTGGTGATTGTGGAATTATAGCTGATAAAATATTCCACGCCTATGGGATGTGCCACGCCCCCTTTTACAAACCCATTTATATATACCTTACTGTAAGCACCAACCATAGTTATGTCAGCATACCAAATTTCAAGTTCATGTGACTTATGGTTTGGTTCCGAAGTTATGGTTGGGAAAAAATTTCACGCCTATTGGATGTGCCACACCCTCTTTTCCAAAGAGATATATATATATACTCTATTATGAGCACCTATTATATATATGACTGCATTCCAAATTTCAAGTTTATTTATTTATTTATTACGGCTAAAAGCCTAATTTCCTACAATAAATATTCGTGAGCTATCTTATAGCTGTACTTTTACAATATTCATGTAATTTTGCCTTAGATGCTAAAATTTCAGTACAATTTTTAATTTCCATTGGGAATTCATTGAAACATTTTAATCCTTTGTGGAAAAAGTTTTGTTTATCTATTTCTGTCTTAAAATATGGCAACTTAAAATTATCTTTATTTCTAGTACTTATGTTATGCGTTTGTTTAACCAATACTACATTTTTACTTAAATATTCAGGTACCTTTCCCCGCTTAATATTATAAATCAACTTCATGGTGTGGAAGTATATCTTTTGCTTCACGCTTAACCAGTTCACACTTTTCAACATATCAGCCGTTAGACTGTTTTTATAAATAAATCTCATACATCTGTTTTGAAGTTTTTGAAGTTTATCAATTTTGTTGTCAGACATTATAAATAAAATAGAAGGGCAGTGAAAAGCGGTTCAATAATCGATTTATATAAAATTATTTTATATTCTTTTTGTATATGTTTAGATGTTCTTTGAATAACCCCAATTTTTTTGCAACTTTCTCAACTGTATAGTTAATATCAAGGCTAATATATATAAAGTGGTAACGATTCAACAAATACAACAATTACTTGTATTTTGTTTTTGCTTTTAGCGGGCCATTGTCAAATTGCAGCTATTCTTCCCGAGGGAAAAAGGGCGACAGAAAATACAAACACCCTCACGTTTTCACTCACTCACTAGCGAAATACAAAATTTTGACAATCAAACGCTACTCACAGCTGATGAAACAACACCACCTTATATAAATTCGCCTTGGTTAATATGTTCTTCGAACTTAAGTTTACTATCAATTAGTATGCCTAAATATTTTATACTTTCTACTTTTTGTATACTTCCATTATTTAGTTTTAGCCCAGATATGTCCTCATCATTGACATTGCTTCTTGTTATGATCATATATTTTGTTTTGTTAATATTAAGTTTCAGTCTATTGAGATCATGTTACTTCTTTGACAGTGCTACATTAATACACTTATCATAATTAATGCATCGTCAGTAAATAGTTTCATTTCACCATAGTCTATAGCGTTTATTATATCATTTATATATATTAGGAACAATATGGGGGCCAACACTGATCCCTGAGGTAACCCTATGGGTACTTCCAACACATCTGTAAAGTTTTTTACCGCCTATTTTGTATTTAAACTCTTGCACTATTTCGATAACTTCACCAGTTGATATTTTTTTAAGGTTTAGTCTACTATTAATTTGGGTAACAATTAGAGCCACCTCAGAACTCTCTATTGATCTATTTATTTCAATCACACTGTTTATAAAAAACGTGTTTAACCCATTAGCCACTTCACTTCTCTACCAGCACACCATCTATTAATGCCTTTTTAGTCCCTTCGTTATTTTGAGTCAAGCAAACCCTCTGCTTGAGATACTTCCACATTTCTTTAGTATTATTTTTGTTCATTTTAATTTTGTTTTCCATAAATTTCATCTTTTTCATTTTTATTAGGCTCTTATATGTTTTGTTTATATTTTTATACTCATTTCACTCTCCTGTTTTTACCGCTTGGGTGTAAGTATAATATTTGTGTTTATTTATTTGTGCCAAATCCTGATCATACCATTTATTTATACGTTAAAATTTCCACAGCTCGAATTGTTATGTTATTTAGTGACTCCACTATCTTATCGATTTGTAGGTTTTCACCAAAATTGAAATTAAACGATCTTAGTAAGTTTATTAAGCTTTCACTGTTATAATTATCCCATGCAACAATTTTCTTAGACATTCTCATCTTATATGATTTTGACGTTTTAATATTAAAATCTATGATCTCATGATCTCAAATCTTATATTCCTGAAGATTTTCACATTTAAATTCATCTGAGTTAGAATGTATTAAGTCAATTTTAGTTTCAGTTGTATTGGTAATTCGTGTGTTAAAAACTAATTTTTGGGTCATGCCCATCACTGTGAATATCTCACTCAATCTTGTGCTCTATGTTGATACGTAGTTCATGTTAATATTGAAATCACCAACTACTATGTTATGATTACTTATTTCATATTTGTTAATTAAAATTTCATTTAAGTTGTTAAATTCAGAGGTTAGATCCCACGCCCAAAGTCTCAAAACGCACGTATTGTTGTGTAACGTTTGAAATATCTGCGGATTCATTTTATTCCT
>NW_023458564.1:10969916-11014389 GCF_013731165.1 Rhagoletis pomonella | reverse complement strand
ACAATTTTCAATCAAGCAACTGCGGTGTTGCCGTATTTTTGTCAACATAAGTAATCAATAAATGTCGCATCACTTGTGCTGGGGGAATGATACAAGATCCCGATTTGCCACTTTTTGTCAAAATTTTTCAACTTTATTATAATACACCATAAGTTCATATTTACACTGTCGTTATATACTATATTAAAGTCGACTGTGTTCTGTACATACACTAAGGGCCTTATTCTGTATCACGAACGATAGGCAAAACGAACGATTCGTCTGCAGACGACAACATCTCTGATTGCGATTTTAAACTCTATCGTCGTCTTCCTCTTGCTTTTCATACATTACGTTGCAATGGCCTTGGTAGCGTTTAAACAGGTTAAAATGATGCCGCCGGACTAATTTTTGAAGCATTCCTCTGCAGACGAATCGTTCGTGTTGCCTATCGTTCGTGATACTGAATAAGGCTGTAAGCCCCCCCTCCCCCCCCAGTGTGCCTGCTATGAGAATCACATCTAATCATTTTGTATGTTACGATTTCTAATTCATTATCTTCGATGTCTTTCGTTGTATGCAGGGCATTTAGTACTGAACGCATGGTGTTCAACATCAACGTCTATTATTTTTTTCTTAACCAAATCATGACAATTTACACATTTTTCAAAATTAACAGTGCATTCTTTGGCATCGTGAGTACCCGCACACTTACTGCATGCTTTATTGTTTGTGCATTAATTTGCCTTATGGCTAAATCCTAAACATTTTTAGCATCTCAATACATTAAAATGCTCATACTCTCTGCAAGATTCCCACTCTATCATAACTCTCTTTTTTTCAATTTGCTTGTCCACTGTTTCAAAATCTATTTCAAGAAGCGAATTATAGCACTCCTCCCTTCTGCTTTGATCTTCATAAATTTTAGTCACCTTTACAGCAGTATTTTCGCACTCAATATTTTGTTTCTTAATGCATTCCAATAGTCTCTCGTTACTTATTTGTGTAGTAATTCCCGTAACTTTAATTAATCTTCCTTTATTACGCGCTCTTATTTTTTTCACAGCATACTCAGTACCAATATTTTCATTTATTTTCTTTTGCACTTCTTCGTATGCATCATCATTTCTGCACTCAACAATTATTGCACCGTCGTTTATTTCTTTGACAGTGTCTATTAGACCTTCAGTTGGTCCAATAGCCTTTTTTAATGCATTTTTTGTTTCCTGTTGTTCTTTTTGTTTTTAGGTTTTATTTAGTCTGTTCCTTTGAACTTTGGACTAAAACCTGTGGAACTGTCAAACTACAATTTTACTCTCTCAAGTGAGAGTAAAAGGAGAACATATGCAGAAGTGCGCGGGAACGCAAAAAGCACCATTTCCTGTAAAAACGTCAGTCGGTTTGTTTACATGTCATTGGTACAACACTGATTTGGCTGAAATATCACTAAATAAATATTAATGGCTGCGTTTCTTTTTACATTCCGGATAATCCCATTTCGCAGCCGGAATAAACAGAATGCGTTTGAAATATATGTTAGCATATCATCAGGAACATTCTAAAGAATAAGTAAACAAAAAAGTATATTCCAAACGTTTAGAATGAATAAAGAAATGCAGCCAATATCTATACATATTCAAATATTTCGTTGTTTACTTCCATTTTTTAACAAATATAAGGTTCTTTGCTTTCACCGGTTTCTGTTTTTGTTTGCACATGTAAATCAGCTGATCGTTTGACACTTTTCATGAACTTACAGGAAAAAAAACTCCGGACTAAATCCTGTAACTTCTGACTAGGAACAGTTGCTCAGTTACTCTCTCAAAAGTGTTCCCACTTACAGGTTTTATGTCAATAGGAACGAAGTTCTGACTAAATCCTGTAAACCGGACTGCTATTGGAACAGACTAATTATGATCGTTGTTGCATTGGTTTTGGCTATGTGAGCGTACGTAGGCTTGATGACACTTGCTTTGCTATTTACTGCACAGATTTCGTTGATCTTTCCGCAACTATTATTAATATTTCTTTGAATTTCAGCTAATAGTTCACTTTTCATAGCATTAAATTTATTTTCCAAGTTTTGTTCAAACATTGAGTACAATTCAATAGCAATATCATTTTTCATTTTCTGCAATTTCTTTGAAGTAGTATCTTCTAGTATTTCCTTAACATCAGATCTTTTCAATTTACACTTATTACTTTCTTCTATACAGAGCTTAATTTCAATAAATTAAGTGTTGATATTTGATACACTGCACTGGTTGCAAAACCATTTCATATTTAAGTTATCATTTGTTAGTTTCAGTTCAGTTCTTTTAATATTGCTGCAAGTCAAACAGAATATTTCGTTGCATCCCCCGCTACACGTAATTACTTCCTCAACTTGCGTCAATTTCGCTGTGTACTCTTTGCACTCCATGGCTGGCATTTAAAAACCAGTCAACATATTATATATTCTTAATTGCATATAGTACAAGCTAAATATCTCTTTATTTGTGTTTCTGTCACTTCGAAATTACAACACTCATTAAGTATTTGCTTTTTACAAAACATTGAGCAAGAACAAACACGTCTGCACTGCACGAAGGCAAACTCATTAGTTCATGTGGCTTATAGTTCCGGAGTTATAACTGATAAAATATTCCTATGGGATGCCACGCCCACTTTTACAAACTCATTTATATATACCCTATTATAATCACCTACCATATATATGACTGAATAACAAATTTCAAGTTCATATGACTTATAGTTTCGGATTTATAGCTGATCAAATATTCCACGCCTATTGGATGTGCCACGCCCACTTTTACAAACTCATTTATTTATACCATACTATAAGCACCTACAATATATATGACTGTATACCAAATTTCAAGTTCATGTGGCTTATGGTTCCGAAGTTAGGGTTGATAAAAAATTTCACGCCTATTAGATGTGCCACGCCCACTTTTACAAACTCATTTATATATACTCTACTGAAAACACCTACCATATATATGACTGCATACCAAATTTCAAGTTCATGGTTCCGAAGTTATAGCTGACAAAATATTTCACGCCTGTGGGAGGTGCCACGCCCCCTTGTCGAACCCAAATTTTTTCTCCGTATTATAGGCCCAGGTGTTATGCCAATACTGTCAAAATTACGTTCGTTTAAGCTGCAACCTGGCACTAGGGTGGCCAGATATTATAGTGACATAATAGACTTTTAAATACATATAGTATTATTAATATAAAAATACAGTACTTTAAAACAAATCAAAGTTATTACGTATGTATGTACAGCTGTGCTCACGAAAATAGTAGTAAAATGTATTGACAGGTTTTGAAAATTTTTTCTTTCCTTACTTAATTTAAATTTTTTATAAAAATATAGTTAATTCTAGAAAATTTATAAAAATTGAGACAATTAAAAAAAAATTGTAGCCCATTCAGTTTCCGTAGAAGACGAGCTCGAGTAAGAATCTGTTTGCATATTTTAAGCTACAAATTTAAAACATATTTAATTGGTGTGCTTACTAAATACAACAATCACATTAAAATGTTGACTAAAAGGTATATTACCGAAATATCGCTTAACGAATTTTCAAGTATGAATGAAATTTAATAGTGTAAAATGTGTATGTGCAAGTAAAATTCATAGTGTTAAATGTGTATGTGCAAAAAAAATCTAAAATCAAAATAAAGCTACATATATCATATCCAAGAGTCGGTAGTTTGCACCTTTTCCAAATTTTTAGAACTTACATTGCACCGTAGCAGTAGTCGTCTTAAGTGAAATACTGACAGCCGATTTCTCAGTGGATGTTTAATTATAATCAAAAGATTATCTCTTATTGTCATCTTCTCAGTGTACTTAATATATGATAAACTCACCACCACGTTTCATAAGATTTATTAATGGCGAAACCAGCTTTTCCTGTAAATCCTGTAAAACCTGCAAATCGTGAAGTTGGGTTGGGTTGAATCCAAACAGTTTCTTATTTTGCGAAATCCTGGGAAACGAGTTTAAATTTAATTAATGCTTTCAATCTGTTCACACGCATGAGTTGTCAAAAACCATTGTTTTGAACATGTAAACCTCAAGTGAATGTCAATTACACCAATTTACAAAAGTATTTATTAAGTGTAAAAATCAGTACAAAATCAGTACAAACTCAAAAAATCAGTAGATTTTTCGTACTGATTTCGGACTCTTAAAAATCAGTACAATAGAAAAAAATCAGCACATGTACTGATTAAATCAGCGCATCTGGCCACCCTACCTGGCACATACATAGATACATACATACATACTTCCACAAATATATAGTAGATATCTATCCTTATCTTAGCGTAAAATAATTTTTGGGGATATCTCGGCCATCGTGTAAGTTTTAAGTCCAAATATTTATCTATCCTTATCTTAGCGTAAAATAATTTTTGGGGATATCTCGGCCATCGTGTAAGTTTTAAGTCCAAATATTTATTTTCCTTTGACTAAATTGTGTTCTAAATATGAGCCAAATCGGCAAGTAAATGCAATTTTTAGGAATATCCTGGCCCCAACGCCACCTAGCGAGCAAATTTTTTGTAGAAATATTATATACATATTCCAAATATGAACGAAATCGGTTCAGGTGTTTGGTAAATTAGTGACATACAATATACGGAAAACTCTATTAAATTGTCAAATCGTGAGGTCTGAGCATTTTTCATTTTTCGGCAACAACAACAAAAAATTTCAAATTTTTTTAAATCAAAACCCCTTCCACACAGAAGGTCCATAAACGTGCTTTTTACAGAATTGAAATCGGTTCAGCCGTTTGGTCAGGCATCGCCGTCATACGGAAAATATTTGATTTTTATATATATAGATAATGTTTCTATTTTTAATTTCAAGCACTAAATAAAATTAACATTATTAAACATTCTTCTTCTTCTTATTTGGCGCTGTAACCGCCTAAGCGATTTTGGCCGAGTCCAAAACAGCACGCCAGTCATTTCTCTTCTGTGCTAACTGACGCCAATTGAAAATGCCAAGTGAAGCCAAGTCCTTCTCCACCTGGTCTTTCCAACGCAGAGGAGGCCTTCCTCTCCTCTGTTCCCAGCATCGCGGCCCGCGTTGAATATTTTCAGAGCAGGAGCGTTTCTGTCCATCCGAACGACATGGCCAAGCCAGCGGAGCCGCTGAATTTTAATTCGCTGCACTATGTCTATATCGTTGTAAAGCTCATACAGCTCATCGTTTAATCGTCTGCGATATTTGCCATCACCAACGCGTAAAGGTCCGTAAATCTTTCGCAGAATCTTTCTCTCGAAAACTCCAAGAGCCGCCTCATCAGATGCTTTCATTGTCCATGCTTCCGCGCCATACACCAGCACAGGCATGATGAGAGACTTATAGAGTGTGATCTTTGTACGACGAGAGAGGACTTTACTTCTCAATTGCCTACTCAGCCCAAAGTAGCACTTGTTGGCAAGAGTGATTCTCCGTTGGATTTCAAGGCTGACATTATTATTGGTGTTAATGCTGGTTCCCAAATAAACGAAGTCGTCTACTTTTTCAAACTTGTAACTGTCAACAGTGACGTGGGTGCCAAGGCGCGTATGCTCTGACTGTTTGTGTGCTGACAGGAGATACTTCGTTTTGTCCTCGTTCACCACCAGACCCATTCGCTTTGCTTCTCTATCCAATCCCGAGAAGGCAGAACAGACGTAGCCCTTGTTTTTACCGATAATATCGATGTCGTCGGCATACGCCAGCAATTGTACGCTCTTATAAAGTATTGTGCCTGAGCGGTTCAGTTCTGCGGCTCTTATTATCTTCTCCAACATAAGATTAAAGAAATCACACGAAAGGGGGTCCCCTTGTCTGAAACCTCGTTTGGTATCAAACGGCTCGGAGAGGTCCTTCCCTATTCTGACGGAGCTGGTGGTATTTTATTTATTTATTTAGTCTACAGAAAAATGTTTTCTTACAGACAGTTGAGATAAAAAGATTTAGAATATTTAAGTATGTGTGATACATTACAGAGTGAAATAATTATAAATATTAACTTGTAAAGATAACAATGATATTCAATAGCAATTTGGGTAGCTGGCGAGGCCTTGTCTCCAGTCTACTTTTGTGTGCGGCGGGCGGAAAGACCTAGTTTCCGCTCCGCCCTGTTTACAGGCCGTTGATCATGGTCGGAAAGGCCGAGCTTCCGATCCATGTTCCCGTAGTCGTTACTTTGTAAGTGAGGCAGGCGGAAAGTCCTAGTTTCCGCTCCACGCTATAGACGAACTGTTGGGCGAGGTCGGAAAGGCCGAGTTTCCGATCCCTGCTCCTATTGTCCTACGCGGTCGCGGAAATATACGAAGCCGTTACAATTGTACTAAGCAGTCATAGATATTGTGTAATTTTTTCGTTCACGGTTGCAGATATTAGTTTATTTAGTTAACTTGTTGAGCAATGTTTTCTTTATTACAAAAAGCGATTCAGATATGTCGATGCAATCATAATGCTTGTTAAAATCTTGGCATAAACACCGAAAAGCATCATGCATTTCAAAGTTTGATTTACAAATACTCAACACAATAGGTTTAAAATGTCTCGTGGGTCTTGTAGGAATACAAAAATTTATCTCACTCAGTAAAAAGGGACTACTGACCATCCCGTTCATTAATTTAATTAAAAAAAGAACACCAAGCATCTCTCTACGACTCTGAAGCGTCGGCAAATCTATAAGCTTCAGGCGATCCTTGTAGGGTGGGAGATTTTTAGACGAGTCCCAACATAAATTTTTGAGGGCAAATAACAGGAACTGTTTCTGCACTGATTCGAGCCTGTCACTATGAATTTGATAGCTAGGATTCCATACTATAGATGCATACTCCAAAATCGGTCTAACTAGAGAGGTAAAGAGAACTTTAGTGACATAAGGATCGTTGAACTCCTTGGCCCAGCGCTTAAGAAAAGCCAACAATCCTCTAGCCCTAATCACGCAGGAGTTTATGTGAGACTTGAATTCTAGTTTCGGATCCATAGTTACACCTAGGTCAATGAAATTGGTCACTTGCTCAACATTGTGGTCAGATATCATATACGAATTTGGATAGAACGATTTTCTAGAGAAGGTCATGAATTTACACTTTTTCAAATTTAGTGACATGGAATTTGCTTCACACCATTCGAAAATGCAGGTTAGGTCAGCTTGCAAATGCTCCCTATCTTCTGCAGTACTAATGTACTTAAAGAGCGTCATTTTACACAGCCGTATTAGTTTCGCGGGGATACCAAATTCAGACATCGCGGCATAAAGGCAACTTCTCTTCGTGCTGTCGAAAGCGGCTTTGAAATCGACAAATAGATGGTGTGTGTCGATCCTATTCTCGCGGGTCTTTTCCAAGATTTGGCGTATTGTGAATACCTGATCTATGGTGGATTTTCCAGGCCTAAAGCCACACTGATAAGGTCCAATCAGCTCGTTGACGGTGGGCTTCAGTCTTTCGCACAATACGCTCGATAAGACCTTGTAACCTATGCTTAGAAGGCTAATTCCGCGGTAGTTGGCGCGTATGGCGGGGTCGCCTTTCTTGTGGATTGGGCAGAGCACACTTAAATTCCAGTCGTCGGGCATGCGTTCATCTGACCATATTCTGCATACGAGCTGATGCATGCACCTCATCAGCTCCTCGCCGCCGTACTTGAATAGCTCGGCTGGCAGGCCGTCAGCTCCAGCAGCTTTGTTGTTTTTCAGCCGCGTAATCGCTATTCGTACCTCGTCATAGTCAGGCGGTGGGACAGCTACTCCATCATCATCGACTGGGGACTCGGGTTCGTCTTCCTCACTACTTTCAGCGCTGCTACCATTCAGTAGGTTATAAAAGTGTTCCCTCCACAATTTAAGTATATTCTGGACATCGGTCACTAGGTCGCCATTGTTGTTCTTACAGGAGTTCGCCCCGGTCTTGAAACCTTCCGTAAGTCGCCTAACCCTCTGGTAGAATTTTCGGGAGTTCTTCCTGTCGGCCAGCATCTCAAGCTCTTCGCACTCACGTATTTCGGCCTCTCTCTTCTTATTGCGGCAAATACGTCTCGCTTCCTTCTTCAGTTCCCTATAACGGTCCCACATGGCTCGCGTTGCGCCCGATCGCAGCGTGGCCCTGTAGGCGGCATCTTTTTTCTCTGCGGCTTCTTGACATTCCTCATCGTACCAGTTGTTCTTTCGGGCTCGCTGAAATCCAACTACTTCTTCGGCGGCGGTACTTAATGATCGGGAAATGTGGTTCCACTGCTCGCGTACGTCGGATTGTTGAAGAGTGCTCTCAGAGAGCAGGTGTGTGAGTCGAGTGGCGAATAAATTGGCCGTCTGTTGTGATTGCAGCTTTTCGACGTTAAGCTTTCCTTGCATTGTTGGGCGCACATTTTTTGCTGCACAGGGGCGGGTGCGTATCTTGGCTACAACAAGATAGTGGTCCGAGTCGATGTTTGGCCCTCGGAGTGTACGTACGTCCAAAACGCTTGAAGCATGCCTTCCGTCTATCACAACATGATCGATTTGGTTTCTCGTTTTTCGATCTGGAGACAGCCATGTAGCTTGGTGGATGTTCCTATGCTGGAACCTAGTACTACATATTACCATATTTCGGGCCCCGGCGAAGTCGATCAGCCTCAGTCCGTTATCGGACGTTTCGTCGTGGAGGCTGAATTTTCCGACAGTGGCGCCAAAGATCCCTTCCTTGCCCACCTTGGCATTAAAATCGCCAAGCACGATTTTGACATCGTGTCGGGGGCAGCGCTCATATGTACGTTCCAAGCGCTCATAGAAGAGATCCTTGGATGCCTCATCCTTCTCTTCCGTCGGGGCATGGGCGCAGATGAGCGAGATGTTGAAGAATCAAGCTTTGATGCGGATTGTGGCTAGACGTTCGTCCACCGGGGTGAACGCCAGTACTCGGCGACGGAGTCTCTCTCCTACCACGAATCCAACACCGAATTTGCGCTCCTTTACGTGGCAACTGTAGTAGACGTCGCAAGGCTTCACGCTTACTTTACCTTGCCCCGTCCATCGCATTTCTTGGATGGCGGTGATGTCAGCCTTTGTCTTCCCGAGGACATCAACCAGCCGGGCAGAGGCACCTTCCCCATTAAGGGTCCGGATATTCCAGGTGCATACCCTTAAACCATAGTCCTTTATACGTTTGCCGTGGTCGTCATCAGAAAAAGGGGGTCTCATCCGAGGCTTGTTGGAATTTTTCATTGGGCGGGGTTTTAACGTGGCGGGACCCAAACCCAGCGCACGCGAAGTTTTACGCCTTCTCACTTTAGCTCGCTCCCAAACGGGTGTTTGGTTGCTACCCAGAGGATACGTGGATATAAATATCCGGACGTTGTGAGCTGCGATTTGAACCGTACGCACAAGAATCGCTTCTGGCCACTCCCAGGTGAATGGCAGTCAAAAGTTTTCCACTTATGCGCACGGAACCATCCTCCTTAAACATTACTAACTTTTTAATATTTTTATTTACTTAAATCCCCTAATTTACTTATCTAAATTATTTCTTAAAAATACTTGACATCCGCATTCGCATCGGCATCCACGGATGTTTGCTTTTAGACACATTCACAACATCCCTAGTATAAAACAAAGGAAACACCAGCAAAATAGAAGGTAAATTTTGATCAGCAACGCAGCCATGGGCGTAGCCAGGTAGGGGCAGAGGGGGACCCGGGCCTCCCCCTAACTTCCAAATTTTTGTCTAAATATTCAAAAATAGTACCACGAAATGCTTGCTCGATAATTTATGCCCCCTAACTTTCAAGGTTTTTCCTATATATATACTGCATAACAAATTATACACTCAACGCTAACAAATCATCCGGTTCTGCATCAAGTTATTCTCTCTAATTTCAAAGCACTTCCACTTAAAAAGGGTAAACATCTGGATGCAGTCGACAATGATCGAAAATGGATTGAACGGAAACAATAAATAAATGTATAGTTCAATTGTTTATTACTTTGTCTTTAGGTTTGTGTCTTCTAAGCGGACATCGAAAGTTTTGTATCGCAGAACCAATCTAGGGTTGCCAGATTTTTTATGCTCGAAATCAGTACGTTAGACTTTTTCATGCTAAAAAAACAGTCCTTTTAAGTACATTTTTATTCAAAGCAAAGTTATGAATGTAAGTAACAGATAATTCTTTAAAACGCCAGAGAACTTGTTTTTAACAATATTTTGGTATATAAATAAAATATAGTTCATAAAAAATAAAAATGTTATTCACTTTAGCATGAGTGTACACATCCTTGTACACTGAAGCCAATAAATTAATTTACATTTTTGACATTTCTGAATGTCTAATGAATGTTTAAATAGTTATATACATTTCATTTTAAAATTACTTTTAATTTGAAGTTCACTTTAAAAAAATTTAATTACAAGCCGATTTCTCTCTTTGCGCCAGGAAGCAAACTATATACTTAAGATCCTCTTAGTTGTTAAAAAAAACTAAATTACATATTTTTTTAAACTGTGGAAAAGCACCACTATTCATTTATATTTCCTCGTGGCTTAAATAAATTTTTTCAACTACGCAAAAACTTTGAAAGACTAAGAATTCGCTAAAAAGAGCATCTAACTCTATGTCTCGTATGTAAAACTCTTTTACAATGTGTGCAAAAAGAATTGTAATTTATAGGCAAATTTGTTCTTACTAAACTGAAAGTTATTTTCGGGATAACTAGCAACACACGACAAAAAAAAAGTCAGCGTTCTTTTAAATAATGTAAGCTCCATCATATTATCGCAACGACTAGGTGATATTCCCTTCAAACGATTGATCTTTATGTTGTACTAATGGGCATATCAAACATTATCAGAATCATGTCAACCATAATTAAATTATTTTCTTCTATAAGAACTGAATTGACCGACACCCAGTAGGGATATTAGAAAAAGAGACGATTTTATTTATTTTACAATATGCTGTCTTAAGCTATTTTTATTGGGAAAAAGTAATTTTCAGAATGAATATAATTTTTCATTTTTTACATTGAATTGATATAAAACGATTAGCAATAATGAAACTTAAAACTTACAACAAGTATATCTAAACTAAGTGAATATCCCTACTCACATCTCTTACATCTCGGCCAATCTGACACTTGATCGACCTCGATCAATTTACGACAAAAAGTCCACTTGGAACCAGAATATTTTTAACCTTAGCATTGTCATTAAGTATAATATCACAAAAACCTACCCGCGATTCATCGTTATCTACATTTAATTCATTATTACGAAGATTTGTATTAATATTATCCACGTCTATATCGAGCGCATCAGGTTTCAACATCCATTTACGCATTCTATTAGCTTCGACTACCCCATCATACGGCAACTGAGTTAACTGACAATTCTCGATGTCACGTATAACATATCTGTCGTTTCCTAAAATCTTATGAACGACATACGGTCCCTTATATTTAGGAGAAAATTTTTTATTTGTTCCTATCGCAGTATCCACATTTCGGATAACAACAAAATCACCAACATCGTAAAGTTTGGCAGGCTTGCTATGTCTCAGAAAATAACTCAAATTATAATTTTGCGATTTAACGATTGCTTTTGCTGCATTTGCTCAAATTAATGCTAAGTCCCGATTACCCTCTAGATTATTTTTATCACTCAAATACTCAGTTAATTCGTCTATCTCTTCTCCCCGTTGTTGAACTCCGAATAAAAGCATACTAGGAGTGTTCTGAGTGGCACTGTGAAAGGAGTTGTTAATGGCATATTCCACTTTTCCCAATTTAGTTGCCCAATCAGCATGACTAATCGAATCGCTTACCTTTCCTAGCATAGCTTTAATTACCCTATTAACCCTTTCCACCTGCCCATTTGCTTGAGTTATAAGAACTAAATTGACCGACACCCAGTAAGGATATTAGAAAAAGAGACGATTTTATTTATTTTACAATATGCTCTCTTAAGCTATTTTTATTGGGAAAAAGTAATTTTCAGAATGAATATAATTTTTCATTTTTTACATTGAATTGATATAAAACAATTAGCAATAATGAAACTTAAAACTTACAACAAGTATATCTAAACTAAGTGAATATCCCTACTCACATCTCTTACACCTCTTACTTTCTACAGTACAGTTTAAGGAAGTTCCAACATTATGTAAAAACCTTAAGAAAACCCTAAAATATTCATAAGAAAGTATTTTCTCAAAGAAATGGTCTTTGTTCTGTTGTTGTAATATTACAACGGTAAATAGTAGTTTTATTAATATTAAAGGTTTTTAGTAAGCTTGGGTAATTCGTTTAATAGTTCTTGTCCGAATTTTACTATGAATATTTTAAGTAAAATATGCCAGGAAAAATCCATGAAGTCAGATCTTAGTTTCTGAGGCTATGGAATTAAATTAAATGCTAAATCTAGCCCCAAAGAGGCTAACCTGGTCACACTGGTAGCGCCCGAACGCAAGTTTGGGAGCGAGCTAAAGTGGGAGGGCGTAACAACCCGCGTGCGCTGGGTTTGTGTCCCGCCACGTTAAAATTCTGCCCAATGAAAAAAAAAACACATGCCTCGGATGATACCCCCTTCTTTTGATGACGATCACGGCAAACATAGGAAAGAGTATGATTTTAGGGTATGCACCTGGAATATCCGAACCCTTAATCGGGATGGTGCCTCTGCCCGGCTGGTTGAATATCTAGAGAAAATAAAGGCTTACGTCACCGCCATCCACGAAATGTGATGGACGGGGCGAGGAAGGTAAGCGTGGAGCCTTGCCACGTCTACTGCAGTTGCCACGTAAAGGAGCGCAATTCGGTGTTGGATTTGTGGTGGGAGAGAGACCGGCGTTCACTATAGTGGACGAAAGTCTAGCCACAATCCGCATCAAAGCGAGATTCTTCAACATCTCGCTCATATGTGCCAATTCCCCGATGGAAGAGAAGGACGAGGCATCCAAGGATCTCTTAGCTTAGAGCGTACATATTAGCGCTGCCCCCGACACGTATAAAAATCTTTCTTGGCGATTTAAATGCCAAGGTGGGCAACGAAGTGATATTTGGAGCCAGTGTCGGAAAATTCAGCCTCCAAATAGAAAACGCGGGCAGAGGCTGATCGACTTCGCCGGGCCCGAAACTTGGCAGTGTGTATTACTGGGTTCTAGCATAAAAAGATCCATCAAGCTACATGGATGTCTCCACATCGAAAAACGGGAAACCAAATCGAGCATGTTGTGATAGACGGAAGGTATGCTTCCATGTTTTAGATGTACATACGTACACTCCGAGGGCCAAACATCGACTCGCACTACTATACTGATGCATCCAATATACGACCCAACCTCGGAGAAGCAAAAAAAGGGCCCCCAACAATGCAAAGAAAGTTCAACATCGAAAAGCTGCAATGAAAACAGACGGCCAATGGATTCGCCGTTCCACCCTCACACCTGCTGTGAGAGAGTACTCTTCAACAAACCGACTTACGCGAGCAGTGGAACCACATTTCCCGCTCATTACTGTTACGATGAGGAGTGTGAGAAAAATGCTTGAAATGCTGGCCGACTGAAAAAACACCCGAAATTTTTAGCAGAGAGTTGAGCGACTTACGGAAGGTTTCAAGACTCTTGTAGGAACAACCATGGCGACCTAGTGACCGATGTCCAGAACGTACTCAGATCACGCAGTCGATGACGATGTCGATATCCCAGCGCCTGACTATGACGAAAAGTAACAAAGCTGCTTAAGCTGACGGCCTGTCAGCTGAGCTATTCAATTACGGTGGCAAGGAGGTAAAAAGATGCACGCCCGACGACTGGAATTCAAGTTCGCTCTGCCCAATCCACAAGAAAGGCGACCCTGCCATGCGTGCCAACTCCTGCGGGATCAGCCTTCTAAGCATAGGTTGCAAGGTCTTATCGAATGTATTGTGTTAAGACTGAATACCACCGTCAATGAAGTGATTGGGCTTTATCAATGTGGCTTTAGACCTGGAAAATCCACCATAGACGAGGTATTCAGAACACGTCAAATCTTGGAAAAGAGCCACGAGAAAAGGATCGGTACTCACCACCTATTTGTCGACTTTAAAGCCGCTTTCGACAGCACTAATAGGAGTTTCCTATACGCCGCTATATCTGAATTTGGCATGCCCTCAAGACTCATACGGCTGTGAAAAATGACGTTGTGCAATACCACCAGATCTGTCAGAATTGGGAAAGACCTCTCCGAGCCGTTCGCCACCAAGCGGGGTTTCAGAAGGGTGGCTTCCTTTCAGGAACAATTTACTACAAGAGCGTACAGTTGCTGGCTTATGCCGATGACACTGACATCATCGGTAAGAAAAACCGCGAAGTTTGTACTGCCTTTTCCAGGTTGGACAAGAAAGCAAAGCGAATGGGTCTGGTGGTAAACGAGAACAAGACGAAGTATCTCCTGTCATTAAACAAACAATCAGCCCATTTGCGCCTTGGCACCCACGTCACTTGAGAATTTCGTTTACTTGGGAGCCAGCGTTAACACCGATAATAATGTCAGCATGGAAATCCAACGCAGAATCGCCCTTGCCAACAAGCGGAATATTTACGGGCCTTTACGCATTGGCGATGGCGAGTACCGCAGACGATGGAACGATGAGCTGTATGAGCTTTAGAACGACATGGACATAGTGCAGCTAATTAAAATACAGCGGCTCAACTGGCTTCACCATGTCGTTCGAATGGACACCGACGCTCCAGCTCTAAAAGTATTCTGGCTTCTGTTGGCATTTCCAATTGGCGTCAGTTAGCCAAAATCGCTTTGACGGTTACAGCGCCAAATAAAAAGAAGAAGAAGAAGAGAATAGATCTATAACGTTATCAGTCATACAGTGTTATAATCCCCACAAAATTCTTGACGGTGGTAGCGGGAGGGGAACGGTACATGACGGTAGGTAGTTTAGTTTGGGTTAAAGTCTCACACTGACGGGGTTAGGCTTGCGATGCTTCATCCTCGTAAAATAAACATGCTCAGTAAGAAGTTAACAATTTAAATCGACGAATAGTTTTATATCAACTTTTGTGAACTTGTGTTGATGTGTTTTTGTTCAACATATTTACCTATAGTGGTTACAATAATTTTAAGCTATAATAAACAATTTTTTAGTAAGTAGATTATTGGTTTTTATTTTTTCGATTTTATGGAAACCCCTCCCCGACCCCCCTAAATCTCGTTTTGGCTACACCCATGAACGCAGCCATTAAAGTATGTATAAATAATGGTTTTTATTTCTTGAGAACACAATTTTACGATAATTACAACTGACTACTAAAGATGTCACTTTTTCATCTATCAATTGAAATGATGTTGGCAGACTATTAGTTTCTCGTATGAAACTAGGAAAAGGCAATCAGCCTTATCATGAGTTTTATTTACGCCCGAAATTGTTCACTTCTCTTTTCCGAATCAGCGTATTCCTTACGGATGGATGAAAAAAATTCTGGTGATAAGGCTAAATAATTTTCCGGCTGCCATTTAAAATTTACAGAGCAAATTATATTTTGTTGTCCCAAGCATTAAACGGGGACATTTTGCTTCTAAAAGGGGACACGGGGACAAAGGGTCCGAAACGGGGACATATCTCTGGAAACGGGGACGTTTGGCAGACCTACCTAAAAAATACTCTTACAATACGGAGCATGATGCTTTTGACAAATTTATTGTAAATTACATTTTGGAAGTCAGCCTATTTTTGTTGCTGGGACCGTCGAAGAAATGTGTATTATCTGAATTTTACACAAAATACAATCGAGTTGTGATTTTTTTTTGTTTTTGTTTTTCTGTTTTACAACTACTGCCCTGGGCAAGTTTTTTGTGGGTATCGCTGCTTTATGCTTTAAACGGCCATTACTAAAGCGTGTAGAAATATTTTTTAGACATAATGATTGTGGCAAATCGTTTGTAATAATAAGTACTTAAAAACAATCAACAAAATGTTTGTTCTTTGCTAGTGGGTGTACTTCGAGCGAATCGTTCGATAACATCGGTACAGATAACGATATGAATTAATTAAAATACATGCATGCAGTAAATAATGTAAATGAACGCAAATAACTGGATTTAAATATAGTAAATTGCTACATCAGAGCAAATAATGCTGATATTTTTTGTTAATATTAACGCAACAATATATGTACATTAGGGTGGTCCAAACATACATAGGAAAATCCATTTTTTAATTTTTCCTGCTGCCACCCCCGAGAACTGAAGAATACCAAAAATGAGGACACGAGTATTTTTTTTTTAAATCGGTTAATATTTACCTGCTATAAAATTGCTATAAAATCGTTAAAAATAAATACGATGTTATCGAATAAGACTATTTCCCTTCAGAAGACTTCAGAAAATAACACTATGATGCTTATTTAACTTAAAAATTTTACTAAGTGTGTTTTAATAAGCGATAATCCTATCTGTTATAAATAGGTACACACAATTTAGTTATTTTATGTTTTCATAAAATCGCTCTACGCTCATCTCTGCCATTTTACTTGCGTGCTACTAAGGCTAACTATTGCCATTTTTGATTTTGATTTTCCGCGCTCTGAGAGAATTTAAAAAGATCTCAAAGAGTCTAAATAATGATTTTTCGCTGCCGAGAAATATTTTCAAGTCATCTATTGATTCATTTTTCTTATAACTACTTGCGTATCTAAATCGATAGTATTTAGTTTTAATTACGATAGTTTTATTTTTATCTAGTCTGTAAGATTGTAATCATAGACTGAATAAACTGAAACTAAACATAACCACATAGCGCGCGAAAAGCTCAATTGATGTGTTTATTTTATTTCTGTGGGTATGTGGTAAAAAAATCTGAAAAAATAGGGTTGCCAGAATTATTTAAAGGCTGAATAAAATAATTAAGCTTCTTCATCAAAACTAAAAGAGATTTAAAAACATTTGAGTTGCCACCTTTTTAAAAAATACAACGGTTATTAAACATTTACACCCCTATTCTGCAACTCTTTCGTATTCGGACTTTGCTACGAATCGTAGAAATAGTATGCTGCAATCCGAATTGTATTTTCGAACTTTCGAAATTCGTAACAACGGCATGCCTAAAAACGAACGAATAAGCTTTTTTGCGTAATTTTGTACGAAAACCATTCTGTGTCGGAGGGAAAGTTAAGATGTAAATCGATGTGTGTTTGCAACAAATATTGGTGGTGTTCATTTAAACAGATAAATTTGCCTTTCGCATATACGTATATTTTTATCCACTGCTTTATATAAACGAGCAAAAAAGAATCTTTGTTGCCTCTTATCGAGAAACTTGGGTCCGGTTTAGTTATTTGTACAATGATCTTCGGTTGTTGTGTCCAAACGCATAACCCGAATCCGAAAACTATAAAATACACGTGTAATCAAAGGATTCACATTTTATTTAAGATATGTAAATGTTTAAAATTTCGACCGACTAGCTGATTAATAAACACTTTTTTTGCAAATTTCGATGTGGATTCTGCGCAAAAATACTGTGGACGGCGTAGCCGGAGTGATATGCACAAGAAATGTTGTATACCTTTGACATGCGGAAGCCAATCTTCCCCGCAACACAGAAAGGAGAATTCTACTTAGTAAGAGTTATAAGCGCTAAGCGCGACCGAAGGCAGAAGCAACCGCAACAGCTGGTGGACCTAACAAAGTGCATGTTTTCAATGGCTTGGAAGAAGCTGTTATTGCATTAACTGGATTGAGAACCAGAGCTTCAGGCATAGGAGGAGTTCTGGCTTGTGGTTCCACAATTCAACCAGAAGCTGACATAGATGCGCCCATGGTTATTATGCCCGACAGCTCCTCATACCTTTGTGAATCCATTGCCATAGCGCCCTCTTACTCTGCTGCTATAATTGCAAAGGCATCAGAATCCATAATTATCCTCAAAATATGTAAAATTAACCAATTTTTTTTCAGCTAATTTCGAAAAACAACTGATAGCTGGCAATGCTGTACATGTTTCCGCAAGGGTTGCAGCATGTGGATTTTTCGTTTTTCGTAGCGTAGCTACGAATTACGAATTACGAAAATTCGGGTTCTAGAATAAGGGCATTAGCTTATTTAATACCACAATATGGGTATCAAATAGAAGGTTTATGCACTCTCAGCAAAAGTTTTTGAAAATACATGCTTTTATTCACGTATGTTATTCACATAAGTACATTTGCCTATTATACACTTTTTTTAACCATGCTACATGCAGTTAAGTAAAATATGAGTTTCAAACAAAAGGTCTTAAAATAAAGGTTTAACCCCTACATCCACATCGTTTCAAAGGTCTATAAATCCTCTTGTTCGATTTTTAAAATCGGATGGGAAATAGTTAAGCTATTAATAGATAAGTGCACAAATACGAAAATAACGTTTTTTTTGTACTCGACCATACCTACAACCTACACCAGGTTTTGCTTCGGGTGTATTTCATGACTTTTTTTTTGTAGCAGTAATATCACATCGATTTCAAAATAAAAAAAATATGTTTTTGTTTTTTTTTTGATATTCTTCAGATCTGAGGGGTGGCTGAAGTTAAAAATTTTGGCCCACCCTAATGTACATATGTATATACACTCATGAGAGAATACTTGTAAACACATATGTATGTGCCCAGGTACCTAATTTAGCGCGCGTGCAATGCGGAAACGTATGCACCCAGATAAGCAATGGGAATGAGCAAAACGACGGGTAAAGGATGCATGAGTATGCATTTTACGGGTAACAGCGAAAGGTGTAGCAGAGAGGGATGTGGTTCAGAAGCGATTTGTCATCGATTGTAAACATCATTATCTCAGCAATTGAGTTGACACGACAAATACTCGTTAGTTAATATGTACGCGAAATCAAAAATAAATTGTTACGGTTACATGCCTAAGTATGTACTTGCATATCCAATATAACATATATAAATAAGATATCAAGATACATATGCATATGTATGTAGGCAGTTATGTGTGGAACGTCATCAGTTTGTACAAGTATATAAACAAATAAATAAACAAGTAGGTGCTTGTGGCATTGAATTGGAAAATTGCACACTGAAACAACAAATGATGCAAACACAAGCAAATGTGTTTTAAATTCTTAAATCAACACACAAACTTTATATTTACATATGTATGTAACGGGTGATTTTTTTGAGGTTAGGATTTTCATGCATTAGTATTTGACAGATCACGTGGGATTTCAGACATGGTGTCAAAGAGAAAGATGCTCAGTATGCTTTGACATTTCATCATGAATAGACTTACTAACGAGCAACGCCGAACGAACGATCTGCCACAACGTCGAATTTTCAGTGAATGGGCCCTAGAAAAGTTGGCAGAAAATCCGCTTTTTTATCGACAAATTTTGTTCAGCGATGAGGCTCATTTCTGGTTGAATGGCTTCGTAAATAAGCAAAATTGCCGCATTTGGAGTGAAGAGCAACCAGAAGCCGTTCAAGAACTGCCCATGCATCCCGAAAAATGCACTGTTTGGTGTGGTTTGTACGCTGGTGGAATCATTGGACCGTATTTTTTCAAAGATGCTGTTGGACGCAACGTTACGGTGAATGGCGATCGCTATCGTTCGATGCTAACAAACTTTTTGTTGCCAAAAATGGAAGAACTGAACTTGGTTGACATGTGGTTTCAACAAGATGGCGCTACATGCCACACAGCTCGCGATTCTATGGCCATTTTGAGGGAAAACTTCGGAGAACAATTCATCTCAAGAAATGGACCGGTAAGTTGGCCACCAAGATCATGCGATTTGACGCCTTTAGACTATTTTTTGTGGGGCTACGTCAAGTCTAAAGTCTACAGAAATAAGCCAGCAACTATTCCAGCTTTGGAAGACAACATTTCCGAAGAAATTCGGGCTATTCCGGCCGAAATGCTCGAAAAAGTTGCCCAAAATTGGACTTTCCGAATGGACCACCTAAGACGCAGCCGCGGTCAACATTTAAATGAAATTATCTTCAAAAAGTAAATGTCATGGACCAATCTAACGTTTCAAATAAAGAACCGATGAGATTTTGCAAATTTTATGCGTTTTTTTTAAAAAAAAAGGTATCAAGCTCTTAAAAAATCACCCGTTACATGTAGGCACATAGACTATATGTATGTATGTGTATATGGGTGCATTGGAGTAAATGCAAGTGAAAACAAATCAAAATGTGATTTTCTCGCGACACATTATGGGGCAATCGACCTGGAGACAATATCGCCTCAAGAACACATCCTGTGCAGCAACTTCCCTTAATACAACATCGTATTGTACGTAGGTTAGGCTGACACAAGGCAATAGATATGCGATATATTTAAGTACGGCTGACATCCAAAACGTCATTTGCATTGCATACGTACAGAGTTTAATATTCCATAACGCCGAACTACAATTGGTTGACAATGTATACTTTTCCAAAACGCATCCGATAAGTTATCGAAACGCATCACTAGAGTAATCAGCGCATCAGAAACAAAGATACTTTGTATCTTTTGGTTACCATTGGTGTTTTAAAAATGGAAAATTCCGAAATGGTGATCATTGTTTTATTAAATATTCAAGATATGCAATGTATACACGGTTAAAAATTTCGGTTTTAATTTTGAACTTTTTGGACTACATATATGACCAAACTAAATTCAGTTTCAAATAAAAACCTTCCAAGTTTAAAGAAAAGAGAGCACATATGTTGGGTCTAGAATTTAAACAGTTCGGTTTAAATTTGAAACCCAAGCATTTTCATAATTAAGAATAAAAAAAAAAAACTAAAATTTCATGCTCCGTCTGATGGGGATTGAACCCGGACAGCCTTGGTAGCAACCAATTGTATCAAGCATCTCTGCACAATCAGCTACAGCTACGCATGAGTTTGAATCAACACCATTTCTATTTCGGTTTAGATCTTAAACGAAATTTTCTATATATGAAACCTAGAAACTAGAATTAAAACATTTTGGTTTGATTTTTAAACCACGAACTTCTTGGACTAAAGTTTAAACCAGAATATAATAAAAATTGCTTAAAACTATTCAGGGCTATCACGGAATCCATCGTAGAAAATCTACGAATTCGAATGCCTGGTACGAATACGAAAAAATTGCTATCACTGATTCCGAGTGAACTCAAAAATATCGTTGCCAGCTTTGAATGCTGATTCGAAATCAGCTAGTGCAAAGGAAATAATAGATATTTATGTATGCCATTTTGCTCACACTGCCCAGCAGTCACAATGGCCGAGTGAGCAAAGCACTAGACTGCCAATTGAGAGATCCGAGTTCGAGTCTGAGTCGTCGAGCAGCGGAGCTTTTGTTTCCTTTTTTTTATTTCATTTTTGTTTTTTTAATTCATTTTTTTATACCCGAGCGAACTTGTGCAATCGAGATAGATATAGACAAATGTATACATAAATGCTCAGAATGAATAGAGAAGTCGATTAAGCCATGTCTGTCTGTCCGTCTGTCCGTCCGTCCGTGTACACGATAACTCGAGCAAAAATTGAGATACCTCAACGAAATTTGGTATGTAGGTTTCCATTAATCCAAGGTAGGTTGGTATTGGGCGAAATCGGACTGTAACCACGCCCACTTCCCATATAACGGTAATTTCCAAAAATACGAAAACTGCGATATTTACAATAATTTTCAGACGATAAATAAGAATATTAAAAATTTTTGGAAAATGGGCGTAGCCACGCCCACTTATGGTTACATACATATGGTATATCTTGGTAACCGCTGCACCAATTTCTTCCAAACTTGGCACAGTTGTTGGCCTTGGTACAACATACTAAATACTACATACTACGTTTATGGTAAAGTTTTGGAAAATGGTCGTGGCACCGCCCACTTATGATCACATATATGTATATCGGTAACCGTTCTACCAATTTGTACCAAACTCGGTATTTTTATTGTGCTTGCCACATAAAAGCAAAACGTTGAATATTATTGAAATTGGACTAAAATTACGGCCGCTTTTCATATACGGTAAATTTCAGAAGTGCTTGAAACTGCAATATTTCGAAATTTACACTGAGCCAAAAGCACAATGGTTTTTTCAACCAAGTTATGGTTTGATTTTTTCGTGGTCAATAAGTCGATTGTAAGAAATGTGATTCAAGCTGAACATTTGAGAACAAATTCGTATGTATGGCAGTGGCTGAACGAGCAGAGGTACTTGCTGTTATTTGTTGGCTTCCAGCAGTACGAATGCTGTAAGCGCGATACATAATTTTTATTTTTTTCTGTTTTTGATTTTACTTAATTATGTAAAAGCCTCTGTGAAGTGCAGAACCAAATCAAGCGACGAAGAAAATTGATTCAAGTTTAACATTTGCAGACACATTTATAAAGCGGCTGTGGCTGAGTGTGTAGAGATGCTTGCTTCTAATCCCGCCAGAGGCAACATGTTAAAATGATAATAAAAATTTTGGTTTTGTATCTCCGAACTATGAAAAAGCATCTATGAAGTGCAGAACATGAACGTATTAAAACGAAAAAATCGACAACCAAAAGTTTGGTTAATGTAAACAAAATTGTGGTTAATATTACCAAATCATTGTTGAAAATATCAACCAAGGCATTGTTAACAATAACCAAAAGTCCCGTTTATTCCTTTTCAAGTTTGAATTTGGTAATATTAACCAATATTTGGTTGATTTTTCTCTCAGTGTAAGGACGCTAATTTACTAAAAATTAATACACCTCGGCTTACCATCTAGCGGTAGGCTTCGGAAAGGTTAAAAAAACATATATTTAATACTTGCGCCGGGTATTTAATGTTCGGCTACGCCCGAGCTTAGACTTTCTACTTGTTTTAGTTTAGATTTTCTTCTTTTAAAGAGAAAACTATTTTTTTAAATTAGTATTTTTTTAAATAAATTTTTATGATATTAAAGTAATTCGGCTTCTTTCCTAATAAATTGTTGTTAAACTATTATTTCCTCGCTTCAAAAAAAAAAACATTCCTTAAATAGCGTCTAGCAGATGAATATATGTATGTACATATGTATATATGTATGTTATTGACATTTTACGTCTACGTTTACACAAATATATGGAATTATATCAAACTATAACAAATATGGAGTATAATAAATATTTATCATTAACAATATGCAGATTTTTTCCGTTATTTTTAAGATTCAGTGATTTTAAATTTTGTTCCGACAGCATAAACTTGTCGTAGTGTATCTGTACGAATCTTCACTACGAACGGATTCAATGAATGCTCTCTACGAATTTCGAATTTACGTTCGTAGCCATTCGGATTCTGTGATAGCACTTTCGTAGGTTTCACGAAAATGGAAGCTAAGACGGATTCTGTGATGGCCCTGATTGACTGGTTTAAAAAGTAGACTAAAAAAGATTAAAAAAGGTAGTAGTCCCAGCGTGGTTTAAAAATTAAACCCAAATTTTTGACCGTGTATGGTTGCAATGTTTCGCAACTCTGCATATGCAAACAGTTTAAATACCGCAGTATAACAGTATCCTTACCCTTACCTACTCTCATTTCTTCGCACTTATTTCCAAAAATTCGTTTTCTTACTTCCAGATATTGAGCCCTTCTTTCCTCTAACGTCTTATCCGCGGTAGCCCCCTTCTTTGGCTCGCGATACGAGGTATTTTTAAGCAATGCTATAGGTTCTGTTTGGGTTCCGGGGGTACATTGTCCTGACGGCAATTCCCGGACTTGCCGCCATTGACCTGGTTTCCCTGCTTGCATTTGTCGCATAGGGGGAACTTCTCTTTTACTTCCTTACATTTGAAGCACACCAGATCGTGAAAACGTGAGTCGCAAAGCCCCTCCTCGTTGACGTCTCCTCTCCTGCAGGCTTGACCAGTCTTTTGATCCGTAACCGCCTTTCTTGAGTCATTCCTCTGAAATCCTCTCCGATCTCGACTGTCCATCGCCTCCAATGATACCTACTCAATAGCGTCTACCTCGTCCGGTGGTAATGTCTCTATTTCGTCAATATTTTTCTTTCTTGCAAACTTCTGTTCCTGCTCCTTCAAATGCTTCTCCGCACGCCTGCATTCTTCTTTCAATTGCTCCAGCGTCTCAATGCGGCATCCGAATATCAGGTTTTTTATTTTAAACTTTAAGTTGCGTCTCATCAGGTTAACTAAGCTGAGTTCGGACATTTTAGCCTTCATAGTGAACGCCATACCCTTTATGCTCGCATAGTACTCGTCGAAGCTCTCTGAGAATTCTTGTTTACGCTCATTCATCGCCTGCCGTATCTCCTCGTCACAGTCCGCATGGCGATACTGGCTTATTAAAGCGCGCCGAAGCTCTGGGAAGCCTACCTCTTTCTCCTCCGCGTGTTCCTCTATGAACAACCAAAACCACTCCTGTGCCGCTCCCTCCAACAACAAATGGAAGTTGGCATACAAATCCCCGGAGGAAATGTTGTGACGCTTCTGAAGTGTCTCTACACGGAAAATAAACCTCTCGATTGGTATCGACTTAGAGTTACCCGCGTACCTTAACCCCCAGTCTTTGATAACTTTGAATTTCAATTTGTCAGTTCTTGTAACATCATTGTTATCGCTAGGCGAATCTGTGAACAATTGCCGACGGGCTTGTGACCTTTGATCAGCCACTGGGCTAAGTTCCCTACACTCGCCGTGCACATTTCGTGACCGCGCTAGCTCACCCGACCTCGATTCTTCATTCAACTTTTCATTGCTTCGGTATTCCTCTACCGCGGAAACTCTATCCCCCAGGCTACGTACGTCTCTACGGACCTTAGACATTGCCTCATGAATGGCCTCCGTGGTTGTTCGATTAACGTCTATCTGATATTGGAAAAACATAGCTTCAAACTTCTGTAACAATGTCTAATGCAGATACTTCAGGTGACGGAATCTCACCCAGTGGAATGTATCGCTGACCGGTGCGTGCCGTTTCGGCTGTCACTTCACTACTATTACCTGCCGCTGCCCCCACCATTTCAGCGTTCTCCTGCTCTACAATAACAACGTTACTGTCCCTATCCGTAACCGCGTTCGAATTTTTATTGCCCTCCATTTGCTTCTTCCTACTACTACGCAAACCTTTCCTAGGCATACTAATTTAAAACAGAAAGACCGTGTTTACTTTGCCTGTAAGTCTATGTACAAAATTATGTATTTTTTGTTTCTTTGAGTGAATTAAATTGCGTTAAAAATCGTGTGTGATGAATTCATCACTTTCATGAAACCTTCTGTCCAATTTTCGTCGTCCGTGTATGTCCAAAAGCGGCCCCTCGTTACCGACACTCCACATCCATATGGACTTGACCCTCATCCATATGGGATGGCCGTGCAGGCATCTTCAGATCAAGCGCATGTAAGACTGCCTCAAGCACTACAACTCCCCACAAACTGTAAAACCGTAGCCGCCGTATACGCTCTGAACTGTCCCCCCCAATTTCCCTGCACTGTCCCACATTTGTCTAAAAACCCACAGTCGCTATTCCCTCGTACCTTCTTCCCTGATACTCCACATCCATATGGACTTGACCCTCATCCATATGGGATGGCCGCGCCAGGAAATAATATCCAGCACAAAGCACTCGTAAGGCTACCTCAAGAACCACGGAGTAAACGTTGAACCTGCAGAACTGTAGCCGCCCTAAAATGCCTTGTACTGGCCCCTACTTGTCTAAAAACCCCATTCACCATCCCTTCACACATTCAGTATACTTCGATATAGTCAACTGAGCTGCATCGGGAGCTTATTCCCCCTTTCTAATGATTTCATTGCGTGCTAATGCCTTGACAAGTGCTGTTGAAAAATCCTTGTTTATTATAGGAAACCCCTTTCGGGGCCCCACGTTGGGCGCCATTTCTATGTTGCTTGCTTACCTTATCGGCTGCGTCGATTTCGCTGTGGAACTGGGTACGCTTGCTGTTATGCACTCGCTAGCTCGTCGGAGTTGGGTGGGTTGCTTTGCCCACAAATTCGCACGCTGCAGCAACTATAGAATAAAAAATCGTACCCGCTCTGTGAACCACTGACTGTGATCACACCACCCTCATTGCACTTGTCAGACCTTAAGCATACCTGAAATCGCCAACCCTACTCGTCTGTCCCCGCTCCGTCCTCTGTCAATCCCCCACGTACCCCCCTTGTACAGGTCTCGGTTTGCCTCCAAACTGAATGAGGCCGGCCCATCCGTCCCTCCACAACCATTGCTAGCCTTGGCCCTTGTGGCTAGTCCCAACTGCACCCTCACCCATTTATCCAAGCTCCCCGCTTAACTCAATCCCCCCATCCCGTCCGTCCGTCTAAGGTTTCACCAAGAAATTCATTCATCACACCCATCACTTCAATTTAGCAATCCATTCTGTTTATTACATTAATGCTCAAATGTGGTTACACTCTAGTATTTTACTTTGGTAAGCGCTCAGCGCTCGGAATAAGTCAGGCTGCGGGATTCTTATATCACTAATGCTGAGTCAAACGAGAACCTCCGAATCTGCTACCTAAGACGTCTTGGTATGGGACTCACAAGCTTGCGAACCAAAAGCTGGCCCTTGTATTAAACCGATATGCCCTTCCTACGCCCTTCTTACTCGTTGCACAAATCGCTATACCTACTGATTTCCTTAACCTTACGCATCTTCTTAAATAACTACAATTAATAGTATTCTTTACAAAAGTATTAATCCATTGATTTTGAAATGTGTGTACCGCAAGTTACTTCACAAATTTTAACGCAAAAGACTTTTACTTAAAACTATTGTACGTGGTTGTAAATGTGTATGTCTCTACTTTACACACAATGCTTAGAAAGGCTTTCGTTTGAGAATCAAACCAATATGCTTTGCTTCAGTTTGATTACAACTTAACTACACACGGTCTTAAGCTAGCAACGATATCTGTATGTCATAACGCTTCAAATTCATAAAGTCCAGTAGTGGCATAGAATTCGCCAATTCAGCTTGATTGCAACCCTTATAAAATTTTTATACCAAATACATAAAAATACTCATTTATACTGCCTGAAATTGCTTAAATGCAATTGGCTTACGCAGGCCTCTAACCTTGAGAGGGGTTATACACACATACGTGCAGTCTTTTACTTTGCTTATATGAATATACGGGAATCTGGCGGATGCACCCGCTACGAGTATGGGAACTGCTCTAGATTTCCATTGCATCGACATCCACAATACATACGTGTAGAACATCCAATTTTCTGGAAACCTGGCTTCGATGGAATATCACTAAGATGCGACGCATTCCACCGCTGTCAAATGCACCACTGAGCCGCGCAACTTCTCTTCGCCAACTCGACAACCAAACAAAAATAGACTTGTCCAGAATTAACTGGGATGCGTTGCGATAGAAATACCTCCGGCACTGGCTTACTTTAGTGCCCCGTCCACTGTATGTGTTTGCTTACTCTGTTTCTTGTTTGCTGGGTGTTTTCCGAATCAGAACTTTATCCTCCGCTGTCTTCGTCAAAAAGGAAGGAATTTTTCATTCGCCTGAAGTTAGCTGACCACGGCTGACAGGAACATTTTGTGCGATCTCACAACAGCGAGCTTTCTGACATGTACGCAAACTGCGTTCGTAATATGTTGTAATCGCTATTACTAATAAGCGATGCGGACACATTGTCTGCGTCAAGCGCTTTAGCGACCGTAACACATTGTAATGGTACACTGAGGGGAAAAAATATTAAAATCAAATAGAAACGTAATTGATCTTACTACAAACATCAACGAAAGTACTGTATATTGGTAAATATTCAATTCAATTACGCGCATATTAAAATGACCGCGATCGTACTGAAAAAGCATCTGTGAAGTGAATAATCAAGACAAAAACTAAAAAAATAAAAATTTAATTTGCATGTTACCCGACCATCTCCGGATATCAACTACTTGTGGCAAGCATCTTTGCGCACTCAGCTATACCCAGACATATAAATTTGCTTTCAAATGTTGAATATCCATCAACACCACAGCACGCGATTTGTACTATGTATGTATGTGTGTGTTGTCACCGCTCTCAGAGCGGCGCTCTGCATGCTTGGGTGCGTATCAGTGTTGCCACTTGAAAATATTTTTAAGTACCAAAATGCCTACCAAATCAGTTTCCAAACTACCAAAATTTTTTTCATCATTAAAGCTAGACTTCTTGAATTTACGGGGTTTTTAACTACAAAAATTAACAGTAAAAATTAAAACTACACATATTATTGTTAACGGGGCCTATAAATAAAAGAATTGACGTATTGTATAAAAACTTTTGTAAAAAATTTAAATAATTTGAGATTAATTTCATTCATATCAAACATCTTTTCTTTGTGTGTGAAAAAACAAAATCACATATTTATGCAAAAAATCCTAAATTCGTTTCACTTTGCAAATTGGCTATCATAAATTTTTCTTTCAAGACTACTATTTCTGGTTCTAATATTTCAACAGCCAATCGGTCATAGCTTTGGGAGGTGAGTTTTTGTTTGCAGAAAATTATCTGCTTAATAAAATATAGGAAAAAAAAACTAAGAAATCTTATACGTGTGAGCAAAGTGAAAGCAATGTTTTGAACGTGTAAACGTAAATTAAGCGAACAAATTTGAATGCTCAATTTGGTTGTTTTTTCAAAAAAATTTTGCCTATCAAAAGGTTCATCAAACCAACCAAGCTACCAAAGGAGAATGAACCTACCAATTTTGGTCCAATCGGACCAAAACGACAACGGTGGTGCGTATGTACACTTACATATACATACTGAGTTGTGAACAGTCAAATACGTGCGTAATAAATTTTGTATGAAAATATTATTTTTAAATACGAACATTTTTAAACGATAATCAAATATAAAGTATTCATTTTTACTATGCATAATTTCCCTCAGTGTACGTTTTGGAAGTGAGCCTACCTATATATGAAGGGGTTAGAATCAAACGGATCTACGTAAGTCTGACAGTGTTTTGAGATAATTAAGGTTAAAGTTGATTACTTATTGTAAATTCTGGGTAAATGCATTTGCAATGATTCTTGCCTAAATGAATGTATGTTAATTAACTAATCAAAAGAATGCTTACTGCAGATGAAAAAAAACTGAAATATTTTTTGTTTGTGTCACTTGGATCCATTTACTTCTGAATACCTACTTAGCAGAGCTGTAAAATGATTGAATCAGTAGGATCTGCATTCACTTGTCACTCGTTTCAAAATTTTGATTGTTTGGCTGTATAAAAAAAACCTCATTCCTGAGTGGCTTAAATTATTTTGAAACAAAAACAAACGTAATGTGTTGTTGAATGGCAAAGTTCCATTCAGTATAGAATGTGAATGTAACAAAAGTATTTGCAATCATCGTGATTGTAAATTTTGGTTGAATGCAAACAGTTTTGATCATTCAGTACTACACTGAAAAAAATATGCCTTGAAGAAAATATTTATAGGAGAAAATAGTCGTTTTACTTCTGCTTTTCTACTACTGCTACAATTTGGTAAAGCATTACCTAAGACCAGAAGTACGTACCAGCTTTGGATATTCTGTCAATGCTGTTTAAAACCACCTACATGTTTTTGAAGGAAACTTGCGGTAAATTTTTTTTATTTTTTATTTGTACAAAGAGATATTTTTATTTCTCAATACCAGGCGCTCATACATATGAAGTAGCAAGCTTTCTATATGTATAAATTTGTTTGTAGAACTTTTAAATAATTTTTTTTTAGAAAAGCTTTGAACCGTACAAAGTAGAATTTTGGAAATTAAAAAATTTATACGAACAATTTTGTACGTAGAAATAGAAAACTTGTTACTTCACATGCATGAGCGCCTGGTATTGGGAAATGAGAATATCGTTCTTTACAAATAAACACTGATCATAAAAGGTGGCCGCGCGAAAACGGGCACATATGTATTTTAAAAAGGGACATTATATGTATGTGGATAAACCATGGACTGAATGATAAAAGCTGCTATCATTTGATGGTTGTTATGCTTGATTATTTCATGTTCTGCAGATTTTCCAATCTTTAAAAGAAAAAAATTATAGATACTAATTGTCTTGGAACATTTTGCACTCAGTTTTTAAACAACCAAAACTATAAATTTGAACAATATGTTCATGTGAATCAAGCTGCGTTTCATGCGTAGAGGAGTCCAAGCACAACAATTCATTCGTAGGACATGGCTTAGCCCGCGTGGCCGCTGTGCATTGATACGCGACACTATGTCAAAATCGTTTTAAAGTTCATACACCTCATTATTCCATCATCTAAACTTACATATTTTTCTTAGTGTATAAAATTTGATTGGAACTGAATTAGAGAATGCACATATAGCAAAGTGTTCATTCATCTGGAAGCTAATTCAGTATTGAATTCTGTTTACTTCGGCATTCTCAGTTTCTCGTTCAGGTATTTACTACCTTACTGTGTGAAATCAATTTTTTGTTGAATGATTGTAGATTAAAAAAAAAAATATAAACCACACTACCAGACCAAAGGAAAATGAATGAAATCCTACTTGTAAATATTTCATGATTAAAATTTTAAATGATTTCACAGTTTTACAGCTCTGCTACTTAGGTAAATTTATGTAAGGAAATAAATGAAAAAGCTTATTTTTATGAAAATCTATATTTTATTATGCGAAAGAATTATAATATACATCATTAACTCTATTAAGTATATCTAATCATAGTAATCTGCAAAACGCTGCCGTGGGCTTCATCTGATTCTGTATTTTCTTCTTGAACTATAATCGTCTTTTGACTTTGGTTCTTAGAACTTTTGTTGTTTGCTTTTGTCTCATGGGGAATATATAAATAAAAATCTTGATGAATAAATAGGTGGAATAAATGGTAGAAGTTGAATTAAATTTTTCAATTTTTATATGGAATCTTCGGCGGAGTTGGATATAAGGTCTTAAACCCATCTTCATGACTTTAAATGACTGGGATCTCTTTGTCACCAAATAAACCCTATATTTAACTAAATTTAATTTAAATTTTCAAAAAATGTCACTTAGACCCTTATGATTCTAAACCCTTCATATGTATGTATTTATGTACATTAGAGTCGTCCAAAAAAAAGTTTTCCGAGGTAGGGTTTGGGATACCTTCCAAAATTGTTCCTCTTGCCGAAAGAGGTGCTGATACCAAACTTTACGTTTCTAAGTATAAATTTAGAGGGTGCTCATGATGTTCACATTTTGCTCTAGAAGTGTTGTGTACATATATTAAGGGGCCTGAACTAATGACAGACTTATGATTTTGTTGAGTTTGTTAACTGATTTTGAATTATGGCAGCTTATCTTATATCTATCAGGCAAGTTCTGAAATTCGAAAATTTTAAATCGACTCGATTTCGCAAATTTTTTCGATGGTTTTTAACTTAAAAATTTACAAGTCTCGCATTAAAATGATTTATTTCATATCGCTGCTGCTTCTTTTACGGTTTTCATCAGATATAATAAAAAACTATTTGGCAATTCGAGTCGATTTCAATGTTTCGAATTTCAGAACATGCCCGTATAATTAGCATTTTATTAAAAAAAAATGAATTAATTACAGAAACAAATACTTTTCGATCTTTCCACTAGAAACTGCTTCTTCGTTATAGGCTTTTATACGTTAAAGAAACGCTGCATGGACAACTCTCAATTGATGTTTAATTATGTAATACAATTTATGTACAGGGGCCCGTGATTTTGCAGTCTGGAGCCGAGTTTTCTCTCGACGGGCCTGCCTACACTCAATACCTACTCTTGCGTCCTCGTTCGCGCACTCTGGGCAACGTGAGTAGCCCATGTGCGAGATGCGGTAACCAATCCGAGTGGAGCCGTGGGTCACGGTTGAAAGAGAGGGAGCTTCGGTGGAACGCCACCATCGGAAAATTCTGCCTTCGTGACGAAACGTTCGATGAAGGACTGAGCTATTCGGCTTCCTCGTGGCCCGATACATGATAGCATATATTACTATATTCCAGCATAAAAAGACCCATCCAGCTACATGGCCGCCTCCAGATTGAAAAACGAGAAGCAAAATCGATCATTTTGTGATAGTCTGAAGGCATGCTCATAGCGACCTGCATAGAAAAAAGATGCCGCCTACAGGGCCACGCTGCGATCGGGCGTAATGCGAGCTATAAGGGACCGCTATAGGCAATTGAAAAAGGAAGCGAGACGTATTTGCCGCAATAAGAAGAAAATACCGGAGTGCGAAGAGTTTGAAATGCTTCCCGACAAGAAAAACGCACGAAAACTTTACCAAACAGTTTGGGGATTTACGGAAGTCACCAAGACTGGGGGTGTAAGAAAACCATCGCGACATAGCGACGGATGTCTATAACGTAACGAGCGAGGTAAAGTGGGAGGGCGTAACAACCCGCGTGCGCTGGGTTTGAGTCCCGCCACGTTAAAACCCTGCCCAATGGAAAAAAAACGCATGCCTCAGATGATACCCCCTTCTTTTGATGGCGATCACGGCAAACATAGGAAGGAATATGATTTTAGGGTATTCACTTGGGATATCCGAACCCTTAATCGGGATGGTGCCTCTGCCCGGCTGGTTGAAGTCCTAGGGAAAATAAAGGCTGACATCACCTCCATCCACGAAATGCGATGGACGGGGCGAGGAAGGTAAGCGTGAGCCTTGCGACGTCTACTACAGTTGCCACGTAAAGGAGTGCAATTCGGTGTTGGATTTGTGGTGGGAGAGAGACCGGCGTTCACTCTAGTGGACGAAAGTCTAGCCACAATCCGCATCAAAGCGAGAATCTTCAGCATCTCATTCATATGTGCCGATGTCCCGATGGAAGAGACAGACGAGGCATCCAAGGCTCTCTTAGCTTAGAGCGTACATATTAGCGCTGCCCCCAACACGTATAAAAATCGTGCTTGGCGATTTAAATGCCAAGGTGGGCAACGAAGGAATCTTTGGTGCCAGTGTCGAAAAAATCAGCCTCCACATAGAAACGGCGGGCTGAGGGTGATGTACTTCGCCGGAGCCCGAAACTTGGCAGTATGTATTACTGGGTTCTAGCATAAAAAGATCCATCAAGCTACATGGATGTCTCCACATCGAAAAACGGGAAACCAAATCGAGCATGTTGTGATAGACGGAAGGTATGCTTCCATGTTTTAGATGTACATACGTACACTCCGAGGGCCAAACATCGACTCGCACTACTATATTGATGCATCCAATATACGACCCAACCTCGGAGAAGCAAAAAAAGGGCCCCCAACAATGCAGGGAAAGTTCAACGTCGAAAAGCTGCAAACAAAACAGACGGCCAATGGATTCGGCGCTCGACCCTCACACCTGCTGTGAGAGAGCACTCTTCAACAAACCGACTTGCGCGAGCAGTGGAACCACATTTCCCGCTCATTACTGGTACGATGAGGAGTGTGAGAAAATGCTTGATATGCTGGCCGATAGAAAAAACACCCGAAATTTTAAGCAGAGAGTTGAGCGAGTTACGGAAGGTTTCAAGACTCTTGTGGGAACAACGATGGTAACCTAATGGCCGATGTCCAGAACGTACTCAGATTATGGAGGGAACACTTTTCGACCCTATTGAATGGCAGAAGCACTGAAAGAAGTGGAGAAGACGAATCCGAGGTCCCACTCGTTGACGATGGAGTCGATATCACAGCGCCTGACTATGACGAAAAGTGCCAAAGCCGCTTGAGCTGACGGGCTATCAGCTGAGCTATTTAATTACGATGGCAAGGAGGTAATAAGGTGCATGCCCGACGACTGGAATTCTAGTGCGCTCTGCCTAATCCACAAGAAAGATGACACCGCCATGCGTGCCAACTACCGTGGGATCAGCCTCCTAAGCATAGGTTGCAAGGTCTTATCGAATGTATTGTCTACCATATACCAGGTATTCACCACCTATTTGTCGACTTTAGCCGATTTCGACAGCACTAAAAGGAGTTTCCTATATGCCGCTATGTCTGAATTTGGTATCCCCTCAAAACTCATACGGCTGTGAAAAATGACGTTGAGAAATACCACCAGATCTGCTCTCTTGCCGTTCGCCACCAGACGGGGTTTCAGACAGGGCGACCGTCTTTCATGTGACTTCTTTACTCTGCTGTTGGAGAAGATAATAAGATCTGTAGAACTGAACCGCTTAGGAACAATTTACTACAAGAGCGACCAATTGCTGGCTTATGCTGATGACACTGACATCATCGGTAAGAAAAACCGCGAAGTCTGTCCTGGCTTTTCCAAGTTGGACAAGGAAGCAAAGCGAATGGGTCTGGTTGTAAACGAGGACCAGACGAAGTATCTCCTGTCATCAAACAAACAATCAGCACATTCGCGCCTTGGCACCCACGTCACTTCTGACAGTTATAATTTCGAGAAAGTAGAGAATTTTGTTTACTTGGGAACCAGCATTAACACCGATAATAATGTCAGCATGGAAATCCAACGCAGAATCGCTCTTGCCAACAAGTACTGCTTTGGACTAGGTAGGCAATTCAGGAGTAAAGTCCTCTCTCGACGTACGAAAACCACACTATAAGTCACTCATCATGCCCGTGCTGGTATATGGCGAATTAAAATACAGCGGCTCAACTGGCTTGACAATGTCGTTCGAATGGACACCGACGCCCCACCTCTGAAAGTGTTCTGGCTTCACTTGGCATATCCAATTGGCGTCAGTTGGCCAAAATCGCTTTGGCGGTTACAGCGCCAAATAAGAATAAGAAGAAGAGAATAGATCTATACCGTTATCAGTCAAACAGTGTTATAATCCCGACGAAATCCTTGACGGCGGTACCAGGAGGGTAACGGTACAGGACGGTAGGAAGTTTAATTTGGGTTAAAGTCTCACACTGACGGGGTTAGGCTTGCGATGCTTCCTCCTCGTAAAATAAACATGCTCAGTAAAAAGTTAACAATTTAAATCGACGAATAGTTTTATATCAACTTTTGTGAACTTCTGTTTATTTGTTTTTTGTACAACATATTTACCTCTATTGGTTACAATAATTTTAAGCTGTAATAAACAATTTTTTAGTAAGTAAGTTATTGGTTTTGAATTTTTTTTGTATGCTTCCCCCCCTAAATTTCGTTCTGGCTACGCCCATGTCTACAAGTTTGAAAAATTTCTTGCCCCCAAATGCTACTCGGACTAAGTAGGCAATTGAGAAGTGATAAGTCTATAAGTCACTCATCATAACTTTGCGGAAGCATGGACCAGTGCTGCCAGTTTGCGTGATATCGCCCTTTTTTCAGGATCTTATGACTAGAAAGGGTTAATGGGATTTGTCGAGAAACCGGATTTTTTGCATACTATACCAAGCAATAAAATTTAGTGATTTAGTGAAACGTGCGGGAAACTCGATAAGTTGTGTATTTTTAAAATATTAGAAAAATTTCTAATCAATGATTTCTTTTCAAATGTCTTGAGTTTCTAGATTCTGAACTTGTTTTAAATGCATGTAAAAGAATTACCTGCAAGTCTTCAGAAAGCATAGCGGTATACACAGATGTTGACCAGTTTGATTTAAACAATATTTTGAGTGATTCTATTATAATAATAATAACAATAATTCTTAGAAAAAAAAATTTGCCATGTGCAAACGGTTGGGAGGTAGTCTTTAAGAAAAGGGGAGTAAATGGAGATATACCCTGGGATTCAGTAAGCAATCTCTAGTCACCAATAGTGAACATCGCTTTTGAGAATATTTGGTATTCAGTAAGCTGTTTTAGGTCTCTAGTCTAAAGTCACTAATTTGTCAACTAGCTCTCAGCAGGTCACAAAATGAAAAATATGGAGGAAAAGATTAAAGATTTCAATTTGTTTAGAAAAACGCGAAAACGAAGCGAGGAAATATTTGTTCAACAACAATTAGGAAATAAATCAAAATACTTTAATTCATAAAAAATTATTGGAATAAATATTTTTTTTTGTTTTTGAGTCACTGAAATCTAAAGATTATTTAAAAAAATAAAATGAAACAAAAAAGTAAAAAAAAAATAAATAAGGAAAAAAATCCGCCGCCCGAGGAGGACTCGCACTCGGATGTCTTGAGTGACACTCAAGTGCTTTGCCCAATCGGGTTTTGCCAAAAGACTACGTAAGATACAATCAACGTGTCCTATAAATATAAGCTAACTCATCAAGGAAGATGAGGATTGGATAGCTAGCAGCGAAGAAACATTAGAGCTTCTAATACAAACGCACTTTCCGGGTTACCTTGCAGGCAACAACGAAAATAAAACAGGCTTACACTCCTGTAATTCTCCGGGAGCAGACGGAATCATTTCCGCCTACCTACAGCATACAGCAGAAATGATTGCATCCATACTTATGTCCGTCTTCGAGGCAGAGTTACGACTTAATTATAATCCCCACAAATGGGAGGAAGTAAGAGTAGTTTTCATTCCTAAGGCAGGAAAAACAACACATATGAAACCAAAAGACTATAGGCGATTAGTCTGTCATCCTTCTTGCTCAAATCTTTAGAGCGTCTAATAGATGGAAATACTTAAGGTGATCAGAATTTTTTAACATTCTAGGAGGACAAATTCTCCACAATGAAAATATAAAAACTTAACGGTTCAAAAGTTATAACATTTTTAATGAAAACAAACTTGTTTTACATGCTATTTACATGGAAAATTTCAAATGCCCACCGTCACCTTTCCAAATGTACCTAAAATAATGTGCTTGTACCGAATGTACGTTCAAATTTAAGAAGGTGAAGAGTGGGTACAATTCATCCTAGTTTTACATCACTATTCGCACCACTTGTTCGCTTCTTCCTCTTCTTCTTCAAAATTATTCTTATTCTCTTACATTCTTATTCTCAAAATAATGTGAGGTCACACCCAGTTGCTCTCCGCTCGATTGGCGCAATCTTGTATTCTATCATTACTTTGTTCGCTCCTCCAATTACGATCGCGAATTACCCTATTCCCGCGAGCACATTCTTGATTCGAATTGACAGTTCTCTATCTCTGTGTTTGGGTTTTTTTCTTCGCTACAAAATCGATGCAAAATGTAAATTATTGCTAAAAATGTTTATGTATTAAATTGGTGATGTACACATGTATAAACTTTACTTTTAGTACTCAGAAAAAATGCCAGTTTTGATTTGCGACTTGTACATAATTAGCATTATAATTGAATCTGAATTACCAACAAATGGGGTAATTCGCTCTTAAAATTTTGTTTGGTGAATTACGTAATTCGAAGGGTAATTGGAGTGGAAATTATGGATGAGAGCTACGAACTACGAACTCGCACAGTGGGGCCAAAAAGTTTGCTGTGGACAAATTAATTTTGAGAGCCCAAATATTAATCGATTTCAAGTTTCCTTTTTTTAATCTATATATATAAAACAAAGTCGTGTTAGTTATACCATTTATAACTCAAAAACGGCTGGACCGATTTTTATGATATTTGTTTCTTGAATTTGTCTACCTTCCGAATAGCAGAATAACGATTAAAACAACTGCTAGATGGCGCTGGAGTCGAGTTATTAGTAAAACCCGTATTTATGGTCCGATTCGCCTCATATTTGAGATGTGTATTGACAATAGGAAAAACAATACCACTGCAAAAAAAGAGCCGCCAGGTGGCGTAGGAGTAAATCCCTTATTACTGTTAAGAGGCTCATGTCTCTAATCCTTGGCTAACCCATGTCTAACCCTAACTAAAGTAAGTAGTGGAAGCGTTCATGGTAAAATTTTTGAACTTGGTACGAAAATATATGAAATCAATCACATATTCATGGAGAGAAATTGGAATTATTGGAAAAGGGGCGTTGTACCTCATATACAAACCGAATTTTTCATACTGTATATCTCTAGAAATGTTCATGGTAGAGCAGAAATCTATCGCATACTCATGAATAAAATTTCGGACTATTTGAAAATGGAGCGTGGCACCTTCCATATAAACCGAATTTTTCATAATAACTATCTCTGGAAGTGTTTATGGTAGAGTACTGGAACTTTATACCAGCGTGGCACCTCCCATACAAGTCGAATTTTTCTTATTGTATATCTCTATAATTGTTCTTGGTAGTGTACTGGAACTTGGTGTGGAGATATATGAAATTAATCGCATATTCATTGAGAAAACATGGAGCTATTGGAAAATCGGCCGTGGCACCTAACATACAAGCCGGATTTCATACTGCATATCTCTGGAAGTGTTCATAGTACAGTAATGGAACTTCGTATGGAGATATATGAAATCAATCCCATACAACATATCTCTGGAAGTATTCATCGTAGAGTGCTGCAATTTAGTACAGACGTATATAATATCAACACCAAACTTATGAAAAAAATTTAGGTTATTGAAAAAGGGGGCGTGGCACGTCCCATGCAAACTGAACTTCTCACACCACATACACATGCTAATGTGAGAAATTCAGTTTGTATGGGCGTTGATATCATATATCTCTATACTAAGTTGCAGCACTCTGCGATGAATACTTCCAGAGATATGTTGTGCGAAAACTTTAGTTTGTATGGGAGGTGCCACGCCCTCATGATATATCGAAAATATTCTTCTTCTATTATCATCCTTTGAGGGTCTAGAGTCGATGTTCAAAATTTCAAAAATATCGGTACCGCTGTTCTCGACTTTTTCGATTAGAAAAAACGGCTTTCAAAATATATATCAGTATAGATGGCAAATTAGAAATATTTTTTATTAATTAAATGTTTCCTATGGAAAAATGTTTATGAATAGTTTTTTTTTTTTTTTAAATAGTTACAGGCATTTGAAATTAATTTAAAGTATTTTCCAAAAAATTGGAAGCGATCAAACGTAATTTTTTCACGGATAGATCGACGCGATATTAATTTATCTCTTATTTAGAAAAAAGGAAATTTGAAATCAGTTCATGTTTGGGCTCTCAAAATTGATTTGTCCACAGAAACCTTTTTTGCCCCACTGTGGGCCGAGGGAAAGCCGTATTAAATATTATAGATTAAGGCTACAAGGCGTTTACACCGTTAAACTTTCCCAAGCGGTTAGTTGAACCAAAAGTTTACATCATTTAACTGGAAGTAAACTCCACAAAAAAGAAACTGAACGCAGCCTAAGGCCTTCTGCATATTGGTCGTCCAATCATAGTTGCTACATCGTAACAATCATGATGCAACGATTACATGACGACTACACTTTCGCACACTCCTCGTGATATTTCAATACATTTGGCGTCTAAAAATTTACTTGGAGCAGGTATTTTCTGTTTTTCAGGTTGATATTTTCGCGAAATATTTACGAAACCTTCAATTTGTAAAATATAGACTGTGCTGCCACAATTCTAGACATAATTTTTCAGTAACATCTCCTCTTTTCTTTTCCTGAAATGTGTTTTGTGCATGCACACAGAGACTTTTTACGATTTCGTCATATTTATAGTTAAAACGCTGACATTTATTGAATTTTAATGCAATTATCCACTTTCTAATAATCCACAGACTTTATGCAAAAAATACTAATTTTTATGCAATTTTAATGCAAATATTAACTTTTTCACAAATTTTTCCCCATAAAATGTAAACAAACAATGCGTGCACAACGATTGGCAACGACAGTGCCGTACTTATCCGTTTCTGCATCTTCTACGATTTGCCGATAACTAGCCGATAACGACAAGTGTGCAGATCTCCTTTGAAATGCATGTGCTCGGCTCGAAATTTCAGGGCGAGACGATAACGCAACTATGATTGGACGAAAAGTGTGTAGATAGCCTAACGCAATATCTTGTGTTTAAACCAGTGTTGCCACTTTGCGAGTAATTCCTCAAAACGTGAGGAGCTTCGGGTGCGCTTGAGTATTTTTCGAGGATTTTTATTTTGGGGAATTTTCTCTTGATATATTTGCAGATAAAAAATGCAACCATGTTTTACACAAGAGAGTTGTTAAATCGCTCTGCAAATTTTTTAACAAAAAGCCTTCCGAATTTATATAAAGAGCGGCTTGTCAAATATTCTTCAAACCTACTTTTCCCATTTCGCCATACACCATGCAAACATGACTCGTTCAAGCAAAGAGTTTTAGTTTTCTTCCGGTTCACAATGTAAAAGGGTTTGGTTTTCTTCGATTTTTCTCTCTTCCGTCCTCATTCGGTAAGAATTCTGTTGCGAATGCGGCAATTTTGTCATACACAACGTAAGCGGTCTGACCAAACGTCAACATGGCCCTCAAACGGCTGGTCAGACTTTCTCAGACCTTCAAACACCCCCATACACAACATAAACAGTTTTAAGGAAAGGGATATTTCGCTTGGTTTGTCAAGCCGCTTATGTGGTGTTTTTCGCTCTTAAGCACATTTGCATTTCCTGCTAAATATTCAAAATGTTGTCGATAATTTTTTTCATTCCATCGTTTTATTTTCGTCATCGCTTGCAGCTGCGTTAATCGGCAGCGAAGAACAACAACAATCGTTGAGCCAAATAGTTCGTTCATTCTGGGAAGTAGACAACTGCTTCGAACCTATCGCAAAAACAACAAAGGAAGAGATGGAGTGTGAAGAGCATTTTAAAAACAATTATCATTGCTTAGATACTGGAGAGTACTCTGTTCGGTTACCACTAAAGCATAGCCTCGATTTACTCGGGGATTCGTATGAGCAAGCACTGAGACGGTTTCTATCTCTTGAACGCCGACTTCAGCGAATGTTGTAGTGAAGTCTCAGTAGTCAGCATTCATTAAAGAGTATGCACAACTAAAGCACATGTCTTTTGTTGACTACCCAACCACAAATACAAAGGTTTATTATTTACCTCATCACTGCGTATTCAAAAGCGACAGTACAACAACAAAGCTTCGTGTTGTGTTTGACGGCTCAGCAGCTAGCTCTTCTGGATACTCGCTCAATGAAATTTTGATAGCTGGGCCGACGATTCAACTCAAGCTGGCTGATATTCTCATTCGTTTTCGAACTCATCCCGTAGCTGTAACTGGTGACATATGTAAAATGTATAGGTGCGTGACATCCCCTGATGACTATTTACAATGTATACTATGGAGAGACGATCCAAACAGCGAAATTAAAATTTTTAAACTCGAAACAGAGACTTATGGCACGAAGCCAGCGTGCAATGCATCAGCTCGCCGTTGATGAGAAAAAATCATTTCCTCTTGGGTCTCAAATTGTTGTACGCGACTTTTATGTCGACGATTTGATTACTGGCGCAAAGACAGTTGACGATGCAAGTGCTATTCTTGCACAAACAACTCAGTTGTTGGCGAAGGTTAACTTTCAAATTCGAAAATGGTGCTCAAGTGATAAAGATGTGCTCTCTCAAATTGCCGTCGAGGATAAATAATGTTTTTTTAAATTTGATGACGGAAGTGACATTACGAAAACGCTTGGGCTTGTATGGAATCCTCAAACAGACACATTTCTATTTTCATTCTCGTTAGAAAAGCTGCCTCCAAAAATTACAAAACGTTTTGTGCTCTCTGTTATAGCGCGCTTCTATGATCCATTTGGCCTGATAGGACCAACAATTTGTAAGGCGAAAATATTTTTGCAGCGACTGTGGATGGAGAAGGTCAATTGGGATGAGAGTTTGCCAATTTCTCTTCATACTGCCTGGCAGCAGCTATATGATGAACTTGAGTCAGTCAAAGGTTTTTGTTTTCCTCGTTTCGTGTCCATGCCAGACGCTACAAACGAAGTACATGCATTTTGCCATGCTAGCATCTCGGCATATGAAGTATGTGTGTACATACGTTCGATAAATAAATGCAATGCACAAACTGCTTTCCTCTGCTCGAAATCTCGGGACGCGCCTCTCAAAACACTCACCGTACCGAAATTGGAGCTAAGTGCTGCCACATTACTTGCACAAGTTGTGCAAGCAATTTCTAAGCTCGAAATTTGTGAATGCAAGTTTTACTGCTGGTCTGACTCCAGTATAGTTCTGTCATGGCTGAAGGAGGAGGAACCTTTAATGTTTTTGTTGCAAATCGAGTAAGCAGTATCCAACAGCTTACAAAGGGAATGGAATGGCGTTATGTTCCATCAGCGCTCAACCCAGCAGATATATTAGCGAGAGGTGCTACCGCCACGAAGCTGCTCAAATCATCGTTATGGAAGCATGGCCCATCACTTTTATCTCAATCATCAACTACTTGGCCAACGTCATGTGCGCAAGTAAAAGGTCTACCTGAGATGCGTAAAAGTATATTACTTTCAACGCATGCATTTTTTGACATGTCTTCTGACTGAAGGTATATAAATTCAGTCGCTACAATGCAGCGTATTTATGGCTATGTGTACTATCTATCTTTTACGAATGATTCAAAGAGTTCACTTTTCTACCGAGTATACCACACTCCAACGAAAACAACCGATTTGTTCCTCCAACTCTCTTTTTTCATTATCACCATTCTTGGACGCTTTCGGATTACTTCGTGTCCGAGGGCGACTCAAAAACGCAGGTTTGGATTTCAGCTCACGTCACCCCATCTTGCATCCAAAACGGCATCCGCTGACCGTTTCTATAATAATTTGTTTTCACAAAAAACTATTGCATGCTGGACCACAAGCTCTCCTAGCTTCTATTCGTTTACATTACTGGCCCATAGGTGGAATAATATGTAGTCAACAAATGTATTATGTGTTTCCGCTGCAGGACAAGGCTTATGGAGCATATTATGGCTGACTTGCCCAAAGAAAGGGTGCAGGCAGCGCGTGCATTTCTAACCACTGGGGTTGATTTCTGTGGCTCATTTTATTATAACGCTGAAGTTCGAAACCGGCCTGCCACGAAGTGTTATATATGTTTATTTATTTGTTTCGTCACCAAGGCGATCCACATGGAACTAGCCAACGCTAGCGGATAACGCCACCAACTTTGTTGGAGCGATTAATGAGCTCGCGGAACTAAAGCAGCTATTTCTCAACAATGACCACCAGCGAATGGTACGGCAGCAGTGTTTAGATGATGGGATCGACTGGAAATGTATTCCACCTAGGTCACCCCACTTCGGGTGCTTATGGGAAGCCGCCATTAAATCAGCAAAATATCATTTTAACATAGTTTTAGGGTCGTCAATTCTAACGTACGATCAACTACGTACTTTGATTTGTCAAATTTCAGCAATCCTTAATTCGAGACTTTTAACTCCAATTACAGAGCACATAGATAACCTTGATGTTCTTACACCAGCCCATTTCTTAATAGGTGGCCCCCTAACTGCGATTCCTGATCCAGATGTCACCCACCTAAACATTAACCGTCTTAGCCTTTGGCAGCGTATATCTAGCATGCGGCAAATTTTTTGGAAGAAGTGGTCGACAGAGTATCTGACGCAGCTTCAGCAGCGGTCTAAATGGCGTGCTCAAAAGACTCCAATTCCTCTCGGCGCTCTTGTCTTAATAAAGGACGAAAATTTACCACCACTTCGATGGCCACTCGCAAGGGTAATTGAAACGACTCCTGGATCAGATGGCGTTGCTCGGGTGGCAGTGTTGAAAACAAGCACTGGCGTTACAAAAAGACCTATCAGCAAGTTATGCCTTTTACCGGTGGAAAATCCTGTTGAAAGCGTTGGCTTTTAACGGCGGGAGGATGTTTTGTGAAGAGCCTCCAAGTGCCACCCTAATATGCCGACGTACATATATACACAGTTAAGCTTTTATCTATTCAACATTTGTTCTCTCAAACTAAAAAGCAATTTGAAATACTGTTAGTTATCTAAGCTCCTGTTTTGTATTCAAGCTAGCATTTGAATACATACTTTGAGCAAACAATATTTAAGTAGTATAAATTACATGCACAGCAAAGTTTTTCGATCGCAAACAATATTTAAGTAGTATAAATTACATGCACAGCAAAGTTTTTCGATCGCTCTAATTTTGGATTCCGTTGAATAAAGACATTTGTACAGTCAAGACAAAATAGTCTCCTGACCTTAAACAGTCACTGTTACCAATTGGTTATATGAGGCTTAAGCATTAAGAAAAAATCGGTAAGTTACAATGAATTTAAAAGATTGAAAACGTTAAAAAGGATGAAAACGCAATGGTTCGAAATTATCAGGGAAGGGCAACCCGAAGCGCAATTTATAAAGAAAAGGTAAAAATGTCCTTATTGAATATGAGAAATAGACGCGAGACACAACCTTCAGCAGCATTAGGTATTATAATAGACAATATTAATAATATGGATGAAGCGCCAAAATTCACTCAAATTCACGTCAGACTATAATGATTCGGAACACGTTCGTTAATAAATTTGCTGAAATTATTCAGATCACCATTCCAGTTGGATGGGTTACTCCTTAAGAAGAGAGTGCGGTTTGGATTTATGGTTACTTAGAAGAAATCAAACCAATTCAATACGAAAGCCAGAAAAAGGAAGTCTAGCTCGATTTAAAGGCTTAACAATATGAGTGGTAGAAAAATTTTACTCAAATCTGAGCACAGTTTATGCAGAAACTACGGTCCTAGGACCTCCTAAATTAAATAGGTTCTCGCTCAAATAGGTCAGCGAGCGGTCTATCAAGCAAGGTTAG
>NW_023458564.1:10895945-10939916 GCF_013731165.1 Rhagoletis pomonella | reverse complement strand
GCTCATGTGCTTTTTTGCCAGAGCGCCAGGCCACTTGCTCAATTTGGAGAACCCCTAGTATTTTTTGGAGATATGAATAATTTTTTCGTAAATTTTCATACCCTTCCTCCCGTAAACTATGTTTACCTTTCTCTAGCCATCGCACTTTTACTGCTTGCGGGCTAAAAAAGTGCCCACCTCTGGTTTAGATAACACAACTCCCCAGGCCTGAAAGTACTCGATGTGGTGCCTTCTAGCGTTGCACAGTGCGGCCGAAATTCAAAAGTGCTACCAAAATTCGAAGCTTTAAAAAAATTATTCGAAACTAGCCAATGCCCGCTTACTTCACGGCGCCTAATAAGAACTTTTGCGTTGGCCAATGCAAAAGAGCGGTCGAAAGCAAAAATAGTCTGTAGAGACAAAATTTTTGGGTTAAGTTGAAACCACTAAGGCGCAGTACACAAACGCCAATAATAGTAACGCCAATAATAGTAACGCTGTGATACCATATGGAATACCAATCCCTTTCGGTGTCACGAGCTTTACCGATGGTCTTATTTACACCTGTGAGATCTCTGCCAAGCATGCGTAGATGTTAGATCGAATGATCGTGCATGAGGGCGTCAGACAAACTTAACCCCATCCTTCATTTAGACATCTGAAAACTAAATTCGTATAACTTAGACATAGGATCACAGCAGAACAACCACTCGGGGTTTCTATACATTTCGGCTGCAGCACCATCCATTGGGTCGATTTTCTGTAAAACCATTGCTACGAATACGTGTTATGAATTTCAACCTCGACTCCTGTGGCACTCATCGGCTCAATTTTTATTAAAAAAGATCCATCATTCAGGTACATAGCTCACATTTAAAATTTGAACGAAATCGGTTAATAAATACGATTTTTATAAATAACTCTCCATTTGTCTTATAAATTAAGTTAAATTAATTAATTTTCTAAAAAAATATTTTTGGCTGTAAGCCTTCTTAAGCCTCTTTCTTTTGACGCCCATATTACAATATTTACTTTTTCTTATCAATTTACTTAAACTGCAATTTTCAAACAGGTGGCAACTCTCTATTTTTTTTCCTTCTATATCTTAAGATAGACATCTAGCAATACATCGGTGAAAACTGCATTCAAATCCATGCATTCGTTTTCGAGTGCTGCGCGTGCAAACATACAGACAGAAAGACAGACAGACAGACAGACAAAAATTCTAAAAATGGTTGATTTGGCTTCTGGTGCTCTAATAAAGACCCCCGACATTAATTTTTCTTTAATATCTATAGTGTACAGACATCGACCTGTTACAATTTTATTATGTATATATGTACAGATTTCGTACTAGAGAGAAGTGAAAAATTCAAAATGGCGGATCCAGTATGGCGTCTGGTAAATTTCGAACTTTTTAATTGAATTTTTTAGAAAGATTTTGAGTATGCAGTTGTATAGCCCAATCAATTTTAGTTTCACAAAGTGCAAGTTTGAAGTAGCTAGGATAGGGCTGCCATATTTGTGTGACGCAAAACCGGGAAAATTTTTTGAAAATGTGCTAAACATTCCAATCCCTCCTGATAGCGCAAAATTATGTACATTTGCGAAATGATCCACAATTTTTAACATTCCACTGTGACTCTTTGGAACATTATATTCAAATTTTTGCCACTTTTTAACCGACTTTCAAAAAAGGAGGAGGTTATCAGTTCGTCGGTTCTTTTTTTTTTTATTTTTTTTTTTTTTTTTTTTTTTTTTTTATGTATGTTACCGCATAACTTTGCACCACGTCAATCATGGATCATGAAATATATTGATATATATATATATTTTTTTTAAGTCGGTTTTTTTTTTGCTAAAAATTACTTGTTATTGTGTATGTTGAATGGATTTTAGCGATTTTTAAATTAAAATAATTCACAGTTTCATCGATTTTTTCCTGTGTATGTACATATGTATGTGTATGTACATAAATATGATTTGATTCAAAATGAATACTAGATCGATAGATATTAAAATGAGGTGTGCATTGCGACCTGCCGATGTATTGTACCCAAATGAATACTAATTTAAAATCGAAATTCAGAATTATTGATTTCTGCATATTTTAAAAATGGGGCAAAAATCATGTAATCACCATTTTCTTGACTAGATACATATGTACGTATTCTTATAAAGCGCGTACTATCGTTTGCATGTAGCTTTCTATATTGTGGCAAACAAAATTTCGCTACCGAAAATATGCTAATTTCGTAATATTTCGCAAGCTCTAGCTAATTAGAAAAAACAATAATGGAATACGGAATCAGCGAGCAAAAATTAGTAGTACCGGTGTTTGTGTCTGCGTATATTTCAGAATATTACAAGTGAATTCTAAATGGGTTAAAAAAATCTTGTTTTGATAAGCAATGCATTTTTTATACCCGAGCGCACTTGTGCACAAGGGTATATTAATTTTGTTCACATAACGGTTGTTTGTAACAGCCAAAACGAATCGAGATAGATATAGACAAATGTATACATAAATGATCAGGATGAAAAAAGAAATCGATTAAGCTATGTCTGTCTGTCCGTCCGTCTGTCCGTCTGTCCGTCCGTCCGTGTACACGATAACTTGAGCAAAAATTGAGATATCTCAACGAAATTTGGTATGTAGGTTTCCCTTAATCCAAGGTAGGTTGGCATTGAAAATGGGCGAAATCGGACTTTAACCACGCCCACTTCCCATATAACGGTAATTTCCAGAAATACGAAAACTGCGATATTTTAGTAACTAATGAAGATAATTCACTCAAAATTGATATTTGTAATAAGTTTTAGACGAGAAATAAGAATATTATAAAGTTTTGGAAAATGGGCGTAGCCACGGCCACTTATGGTTACATGTGTATATCTTGGTAACCGCTGCACCAATTTCCTCCAAACTTGGCACAGTTGTTGGCCTTCGCACAACATACGAAATGGCCGAAAATTTTTAAAATCGCTCAATAACCACGCCTACTTCCCATATAACGGCAATTTTCAGAAATACGAAAACTGCGATATTTTAGTAACTACTGGAGATTATTCACACAAAACTGATATTTACAATAATTCTTAGACGAAAAATAAGAATATTATAAATTTTTGGAAAATGGGCGTAGCCACGCCCACTTATGGTTACATGTGTATATCTTGGTAACCGCTGCACCAATTTCTTCCAAACTTGGCACAGTTGTTGGCCTTGGTACAGCATAAAAAATCGCCGAAACTTTTTAAAATCGGACAATATCCACGCCCACATCCCATATAACGGTAATTTAGAGAAATACAAAATCTTCGATAAATCAGTAAATATTGAAGCTAATTTATTCAAAATTGATGCTTGCAACAATTCTTTACCAAGAAATACGTTTATGGTAAAATTTTGGAAAATGGGCGTGGCACCGCCCACTTATGATCACATATAAGTATACCGGTAACCGTTCTACTAATTTGTACCAAACTCGGTGTGGTTATTGTGCTTGCCACATATAAGCAAAACGTTGAAAATTATTGAAATCGGACTAAAATAACGGCCGCTTCTGATGAAACGGTAAATTTCAGAAATGCTTGAAACTTCAATATTTCGAAATTGAAGGACGCTAATTTACTCAAAATTGATACACCCCGGCTTACCATCTAGCGGAAGGTTGCGGAAAGGTGAAAAAACATATATTTAATACTTGCGCCGGGTATTTAATGTTCGGCTCCGCCCGAACTTAGACTTTCTTACTTGTTATTATTGATTTTCTTTTGGACTTTAACCTCCCTTGTAAATATTGGGAGGCTATTTTCGATCATTTGACAGTACCGATAATAGGGTTGCCAGATTTTCTATGCTAAGAAAATGCGTAATTTTCAGTGCATTTTTACTCAAAGCAAAATTATGAATGTAAGTATCAGATAATACTTTGAAATGCCAGAGTAATTGTGTTTAACAACATTTTGGTACATAAATAAAATATACCCTACAAGAATTGTGTGATGGAATCTAACACATTCTCATTTACCTTACTAACACATTTGCAAATTTTGCGGTGGTTAAAAAGAGACCAATATATAAGGCCAGAAGTTGGAGGACGACGGAAGATCACATGTACGCAAATGTTTACATCAGATTTTTCACACTGCCCTTTAGAATTTGATAGAAACTTGTAGGTAGCCAGTGACAGAAATCTCTATCAGTCTTGCCACTCAAATGATTTGTCAAATGATAGTCACTGTTCTTGCAGGGTAGTTAAAAAAAATAAAAGTGTTAGTCATTTTAACATGAGTGTACACATCATTGTACACAGTATTTTATATTAATAACATTTTTGAATAACAATAATGAGATCATTTCCATCTTCAGTGTTTAAAAAGTCAAAGAATTCTATATATTTCATTCTGGAATTACTTTTAATATGAAGTTCACTTTAAAATTGTTTCATTAGAAGCCAGGAAACAAACTTTATACTATGGAAAAGTGCCACTATTTAAGGACTTCATCTATGATTCCGCATGGCTTAAATTACTTGAATGGCTAAGAATTCGCTAAAGAATTCTATGTCTTGTATGAAAAACTCTTTTACAATGTCAGTAAATTTTGAAAAAAGGATTGTAAGTTATAGGCAAAAGCCATTCGAATATTCGAATTTGCTGTTATTGAACTGAAAGTTATTTTCGAGATAACTAACAACACTCGACAAAAAAACGTCGGCTTTCTTTTTAAGTAATTTAACGTCCATCAGATTATCGCAACTGGTACGTAACGACACGGCGATATGCCCATAAAACGATTGATCTTTTTGTTGTATTACTTTCTTGGGCATATCAAACATTATCTGAAACATGTCAACTAAAATTAAATTATTTTCTTCTTACATTTTAATGTACAGTTTAAGGAAGTTACAACGTTATGTAAAAGCCTTAAGAAAATCCTAAAGTATTTTGTTTGGATTGAAAATTCAGTACAAATCAGTATAAATTTAAAAAAATCAAGACATTAGCGTACTGATTGAAGAAATGAATAAAATCAGTACAATAGTTGAAAAATCAGTACTGTACTGATAAAATCAGTACGTCTGGCAACCGTAACCGATAATGACGTGTCGATAATGACGTTTAACTGGGTATCACCACATCCAGACATTGAGAAAACAGTCCTAAGGGTTGTTTTCGCTATCTCTGGTTAACACTAACCTCCATTTAAACATCGTTATCGACGTCACCTACTCTCTCTTATATGCATAGCAGTAACGCTCTATGAGCAAAGAACTCCTATAAAGATTTTATCTTGTTTCTTTAAATATAAAAGTTTTTTAAATGTAAATTCTATATTAAACTGAAGCATTTTCGCTTAAGCTAATCCTTTTGACCACTTCGGTATGTTAATTATAGAAAATTGTTGTACGTTTACCTTTAATATCCCATGGCACACGACTATGTGGCACTATCCGCAATGCCTTAATAGTATTCAGAAGAAAGCACATCGTACTAACTGAGATTTTTTCGCCTGCGGGATAGTAGAAGTATGTGCAGTACATTTTGCTTTGCTGCCCTTAGCTTAAGTGCATATTTAAGATACCTCCCCTAAAATGCGCATCAGCGGCATTATTTTTAACATTTATAAGGAAACTGCTCCGATAGATGCATTCAACATACCTGCACATTAGCGATACCTGCTTTAAAAATTGTGCAACTATTATCAGTTATCAAAGAAAGTATTACGTTTATCTGCACTGGCCCTAGAATTACCTAATTATACAAGCTTTTATTTATTTTGCTCATCTCGCAGAACAACGAAAATGGCTATCAATTTATGTAGTTATATAGATAATTAGATAACATTCGGTAAAAATTTGGCTTGCACTAATTTCAACGTGGTAAGTGCTCCTCCATTATTTGGGTTCATAGGGATTCGGATACCTTTCTCATTGAAGTAGTAAAGAAAATTCGCTTAAGTGTTTTTTTTCGGCTAAGCAAAATATACTGTATTCTTTTTAGATGCATGATGCATGTGCATTTTGCGTGCCTTTTATCGTATCTCTGTATTTCACTAACTCCCTGTGTAAGGAAACCAAATAATGTTATTCTTAACAGAAGTGACTAAAATCAGTTTGGCCATGTTAAACACAGCTGAAGCTAATTTCCGGTATTTCTCTTACTAGCGTCTGAAACTATACTTATTATTAAACAAATTTATAGCGTTTTTGCGTTCTTTCACAAATTACGCTCTGTTAGCCATAAATTTTACTGTGTTTTGACCGCCTTTGTGTCAAGACCCCTGGACCATCTAAGGAATTAATTTATATTAATTATGATTGGAACTATGCTAAAAATTTCAAGTCTATAGATTGTCGAGAAGTTAGTTTAAAGTCGATTGAAAATTTCCGCGAAATGACCAAGTTAAATAAAAGCTTGTAAAAATAGCCAAAACTTGCTAAAATCTGCATCCCATTTTATATTTGGGTGAATGTGTTTTTTCCAAAGAAGGACGTAGCTGGGACTTTCTTCATACTATTTATGTTATGAAAGGCTTAAATTTAAGTGCGAAGTTTTATTCGCAACATTTAGAATATAAAAAGTACCGAATGAGAATAAAAGAGCACGAATATCGAAACTCAATAATCAAAACTCTATGGGAAGACAATACCTGTGAATAGTTGTATCACGTTGCCCATGATTCAATAATACAAGGTTCGATAAACTGACAGTTGTCTCTCTCGCACCGCTCCCTTAGCAGTGGCACCGTGTTGCTTCTTTGCAAATTTACATGGAAACAGTGTAGCTTTGGTGTGAAATAAAAGTATAAGCTTTTGTGCAATATGTTTATTTGTATATGCATATGAAGCATATTTAACTGATGAAAACATAAGCATTGGATGTTTACATCAATCTCATAGCAGTCTTATTTTAATTTTGAGTCATTTTGCAGTTTTTATACGGCTAAATAGCATATAAATTACGTAATTCACGTAGATATATCAATATAACGTTCAACATTTCGTTTAAAATGCCAGATTTTCTGCAAATACATTAGAATTTACGAAAGGAACTTCACTACTAATTGCCTACTTTGCGTACTTTTCTACTACCATTTTCGAAACAAGGGATTACATTCTTGCCCTTTCTCTGTCCTTCGTAAATGCAACCTTTTGTAAGGGAGTGTCAAACCGCAGCTGTCAATAATTATCTAACCTTGTATTATTGAATCATGCACGTTGCCAACATAGATACTTTATTGTTGCTTTTTATTGCTCTCAGACAAGCATGAGAGAGAGTGAGTAGGACACTAAAACAGGTACTTCGAATATATGGACATAAAAATACAATTGAATAGTTGATTTGTTAAAAACATAAAACTTGGACTTGTTCGATAAATAAAATACTTCATACTTATATAATCATTTTTCTGGACGAAAAGTAACCTAGTGCAAATGTTACACAATGTAAGGCAAAATTTTTGAATAAAAAAGAAAACGCCATAAGTTTGCAATTGATCTCATTTTGAAGTGAAAATTCTTAGGCGGCGGTATCGCAAAAATGGAGGCTGAAATTTTTAAAACTGAATATGTTACATGAGTAAGAAGGAAGATATAGTATAGATAAGGGGAAAAAGAAAGAAAGCGGTGTATGACGGCCATAAAAAGCCAAGAACGATAGAGTACAAGATTGCGCCCAAGAGAGAGGGGATTTTTGATCGTAATTTTTGCGTGACATCATCTTGGTGCAACTGCGAGAGAGAAATGCTAAAACGCAAAAGAAAATATGTAAACAATGCGGAAAATTGTGTTAATATCAATATTAAATGGTCAAATTTTCCAGGAATTAATAAATATACGACGTTTAATTAAATAGGAACACGTAGTAATGATTTTAGGCATGTGACCCTTTAGGTAAGTACGATTTTCAGCACATGCCGGATGTTGGAAAAATACATGAAGTTATATGTATGTATATCGCACGCTTGCCTTTTGTTTATTTGCCACTGCAGACTTCGTTTATCCTTATAATGTTTCAATAATTGTGTAAAACTACGCAGAATTTTAACGCACAAATAGTTAAATTGGAAGGTATTCAACATTTCTTGTGCGTAAAACTCCGGCTACGCCATCCACAGTATATTTGCGTATAACTCACTCCGAAATTCACAACAAAAAAAATGCATTTTTCAGACCGAATTTATAAAAAAATTAGTGACGGCAAATTATTAAATTCGGGTTTAAAATAAAGTGTAGGCCCTTGACTACAAGTGCGTGTAAAATTTGTTTGATCGGGTCACCCATTCGTACACAATAGCCAAAAATCATTGGGCAAATAACCAAACCGTACCGTACAGTTAAAACGTTGTTTGGTTTTCCTCAATCAACAATTGCACCAAGATCGCGTCACGAACACAGCTGATTCCGTCAAATTTACAAAGAGCGGATTAGCGGTACCGCGATGGGCGCAATCCATCAATGATAGAATACAAGATTGCGCTAATCGTGCTGAGAGCAACAGGGTGTGACGTCTCATTATTATGAGAATGAGAGTGTAAAGAATAATTTTGAAGAAGAAGAGGAAGAAGCGAACAAGTGGTGCGAAATAGTGATTTAAAACTAGGATGAATTGTACCTAGTCTTCAGCTTCTTAAATTTGAACGCACATTCGGTACAATAACATTATTTTAGGTACATTTGGAACGTAGTAAAATATTGTTTCATGTAAGTTCAAAAGTTGTTATGGTACAGAAGGAAGATGTAATACCCCAACTTTTAAAAATATATGAACATAAAAGTACATGTTTACTGTTTAGGTACGTGTATCTACTTTTAGGTAGAACTTTTCGGCAAATAGGTACAGTATGAATATTTAATATTCATCACTAGTGCTCAAAAAATAATGTGACATCAGCGAAAGGGTGGATGCTGTCAAATCGAGAAAGAGAGGATTAGCGGTCCACGGAAGGCGCCACTTTTGTTTCGCTGCATCGTGCATATGTACATATGTACCATGGTGGTTGCGAATATTCGCATTCGCAACCGCGGAGCTGCCGCATTAATTTTAATATTTGTATTCGCTTTCGCATTCGCAATATTCAATGCGGAGCTTTTCGAATGTGAATGTAGCGCAAGTGCACCGATAAAACGTATATCTGGCAAACAAAATGACAAATTGTAGTCAATATTTCTTGTCTGTAGAGATGCGACGTTAGGTCATGTTACCCGGGCGCCACACATGGGAGTATTTGTGTAACAAAACTGGTGAAATTTTATATTTATCAACTTTGATAAAAGTATCTTTAATCATATTATTTCCTGCGATATATAACCGAGCTATCAATGGGAAGTCATAAAAGTTCCCACTTCCACTTGACCTTTGACGTACGTCAAAGAGAACATAGTCTAAAAGGACAATACTTTTTTATTGTTTTCTATGCTTTAAATACCTGCATTGATTTCTTTCTTTATTGTGAGATTTTTGGACCAATCTTAAAAAAAACTACTAGACATAAAAGAAGAAAGTGTACACTATAATTATAAATAAATTTTCGTGATTTGGTTTGGATGTTACATAGTTTAATTTATTTCAAATGCAGAATCTATTTTTTTGGAAAAATTTCAAAAACAGTAATTTTGTTTACTTGTCGGGCAATATTTTTTTTATATTGATATACATTGAATCCTTGGCTAAAAACTTATGTGGCGAAACTGTCCCCCTACGTACGCTATTTAAAGTCAAAGAGTAAGCTCCTTCAATTGGGATTTCCAGCAGAAATGTTCAATATCTCTCTATAAAGAGAATCGATGCTCAAATAAATAAAAAGCTACAAGTCTAACCTTTGATTAGGAAAGAATTACGTAACTATCTGAGACCATCAGCATTCGTGATTCCAATAGCTCAAATGCTTATAAAAAATCTTGGTTTTTTGCTTTTTTAAAAAAAATAACAATATCTGTTCCGATTCGGCTGGCAGCCACGACTTTGAAACAGAGCTGTTACATTTCCATTACGATTAGTATTCATTAATTTTTTTGCATTTTTTAATTTTAACGATTATTTTAATTTTCTTACATAACCCAGCCATTAATAATTAATTATTAATTATAATTATCAAAAATAATCATCATTAACTGCCATTAAAAAAATAATCAAATAATAAGAAATAACCAAATAATCAAAATTAATTAAATTTTTTTTTAATTATTTGATTATTTTTCATTGTTTGATTATTTTTAGTTATTTTTTAATTATTAGATTATCTTCAATTATTTGATTATTTCTAATTATATGATTATTTTTAATAATTTTTCCAATTAGATGAAACTGTGGTTTTTACCTGAAACAATATGAGGTGAACTTTTTAAAAAGTTTTAAACAGATATTTTTGGTGTTCTTGCATCAAGGAATCCTTTTTAGTGGTAGCAGGAACCGAAATTGGCATTTTATATTCTTTTTTTTACAGTATTGTATATTTTTCGAGCTCAAGGCCACATGAAAATCGAAATAAAATTTTTGATTTTACATTTGTTTTTATTTGCCGATATTTCGACTTCAGTCTGAAGTCATCCTCAGGAACATTTGACAATGTTTTTTTTTTTAAGTTCATTGCACGCTGTTTTTAGGTAAAACTCTTTCCTTTTTATGGTCATTTTGAAGGTCACATTGAATAAAGAATTACTTTTACCTTCAAAATTAACATTTTAGCTTTTGTCTTTCTGTTGACCTAAAAATAGCATATAATGAATTTAAAACAATATACAAAATGCCTTTTTCGGTTCCTGCTACCATTGAAAAGGATTCCTTGATGCAAGAAAACCAAAAATATCAGTTTAAAACTTTTTAAAAAGTTCACCTCATACACTGAGGGGAAAAAATATTAAAATCAAATAGAAACGTAATTGATCTTACTATAAACGTCAATGAAAGTACTGTATATTGGTAAATATTCAATTCAATTACGCGCATATTAAAATGACCGCGTTCGAACTGAAAAAGCATCCGTGAAGCGAATAATCAAGAAAAAAAACTAAAAAAAAATTTAATTTGCATGTTGCCTGCAGTGGAATTCGAACCTGACCATCTCCGGATATCAACAACTTGTGGCAAGTATCTTTGCTCACTCAGCTACACCCAGGCATATAAATTTGCTTTTAAATGTTGAATATCCATCAACACTACAGCACGCGATTTGTACGGATAAACATGTATGTACTATGTATGAATGTGTGTGTTGTCACCGCTCTCAGAGCGCCGCTCTGCATGCTTGGGGTGCATATGTACACTAACATACATATCCATACTCAGATGTGAACAGTCAAATACGTGCGTAATAAATTTTGTATTAAAATATTATTTTTAAATACGAACATTTTTAAACGATAATCAAATATAAAGTATTCATTTTTACTATGCATTATTTCCCTCAGTGTACTGTCTTCAGGTAAAGCAAGAAAATATTACCAAAAACTCATGAAACAGAACGAAGCCAAAAAAAAAACTATCAGTATTTTCTTTAAGTTTTCTTAAAAATTACTCTGTACAGCACAAAAAAAGTTTTACACCGTTTAAATACCGTGTTTTTACTTTGTTTAGTTGTTTACATAATTAAAAACAATTTTTTGCCAAAGATCCTATTTCCAACTTCGAATGCCCATATCTCGATTTCGGAGGCTAACTTTGAAAAACGGAGAAATTACTTTTTTACTTATGGCTCAATCTCTTAAAAAAAAATTGCTATGTTCCAATACCCAGAAAAAAGTTGATTTTGCCGTATAGTCTTATCGATATCGACAAAAACACTTATTAAACGTCGGCTGAATTATATAGGTTGAGAATAAGCTGCCTTTTTTGCGCGAAGACACGAATATGCGAAAAATTTAGTTTATACGAAAAACTATGATAAATTCATGAATATGGAATAGATACTTACTTACCATAGCAAACTGCAGCGTGTTTTGTTTACAGGAATTGTTTCTCAATAATAACATCCACAGTACAAAACAAATCACAAAGTTCCCATATTTGGGATAACTTTGCAGATAAACTGTGGATGCTTTCCATTTCCAGACAACCGGTCAGGTACGAGCATGATTTTTAATTTCGACCAAACTCAAATACATTGTTTGTTGGTCCAAATAATGAGACACGTATTTTTTCTTTTGGCTTGGAAAAATTTTTCGGCCGAATTAAACGCGATTTTGTTTTTCAGGCAAAAATCGATTATTCGAATTGACAGTGAGAATTTTTTTTAAATGCCCATAACTTTGTCAAAATTTAATAGATTCCAACAATGTTTTTACTCAAATGTCAGTAATTCTTGTCACTTCAAGATAGAATGATATAATTATTGATTTTCATTATTTAAAACTTTTTATTTAACAATAAACAAAAGGTGCAAATTTTTTTATTTATTTAATTTCTCAAAAAGTGTATTTTTTTTTCTCTCAAACTTTTTTATCGGGAAAGAGACACTTTGAACTACAATCAATCCAAATCTCTAATAGCGAAGATTTTTTTTTCTGAGTTATGATTTTTTATATAAAATATACGTTTTTGTGGCACATACTACAATATTCTTATATTGTTTAACTAAATGGAACATATGTATGTAATATATCAGCAAAAAGTACAGCCGTGATCATTTTTTGTGTATCAAATAGATATTAGAACACACTTTCCACCATACAGTTTCGATTATAAAAAGCCGGAAAATGTGATTTTGTATTTCGACCAAACTCAAATACATTGTTTGTTGTATTTGAGTTTGGTCGAAATTAAAAATCATGCTCGTACATGACCGGTTATCTGGAAATGGAAAGCAACTGTGAGGAATGTACTAATTGATTAGTTCACAGATGGAGAATGTATTTCCAAGATTTACTCACTGAGTCGCACGTCTTTCAAAGTTTAACGCTTCTAGATGAGGACCTACTCAAATAACATGACACTTCAAGCTTAGCACACAGCTAAAATTTCAAACTCAAGTGAAATTTAACACACTTTTTCCATGAATTAAAATTTTCAAAAGCATCCATTCATTATATATTCTGGCAATGATATTTCACGATATTCAGGGAAATTGAAATATTTTCGGATTTAAAATATCTGACTCATCATTTTTTACAGTTGAATATTATGAAAATGCATTTTGCCAAATCCCCTTCCCACCCTGGGTCCGCAACTGTTTAATTAACCCTAATTGACCCCGTGTTGCCATATGGCAACGCAAAATACATCATGTTTAAGTGGGTGTAAAACAAAAATCGCTTACTTCAAAATTCTTATATGTACGTTAACTAATACCTAAAAGGTGTATCTTTCGAAATTCTTAAGCTTCCGTCAGATCCTTGCTGTCTATCGAGTGTAATGCAAGTGTGTTCTTTAAACAAAATTAGAAGTGGCAGAAAACCGTCAAAATGTCATATATGAAGAAGTAAGCATGAATTTATAGAAAGCGTTTTCTTATTTACAAAACATGACAGTGATAAAATATTATTCAAAACATTAGTGACTCTATTGGTAACAAGTAAGAATAAAAAAACAATCGTGCATGCTATATAATTTAAGTGTTTTTTATGTCCGTTGCCATATGGCAACACGGGGCGTAATGTGAACTGTTCCTCTTTTTACCAAATTTTGAAATGTTCGCTAGCCCAAATTGACCCCGTGTTGCCATATGGCAACGCAAAATACCATTATGTATGAGACGGTGTCAACAAAAATCATTTGTATGTATTTTTGCAGTTTTGCAGGTGGTTAACTCATCTCAACCATCTAGCTCTGAACTGCTTAATCATATTATCGAATATTTCATTGTACAAGTGTTGAAGTGGTATACAAGTGTAGTTTGTCTGTTCCAGGGAAAACTGGTGGCGTTTTTTGCATTCTCATCTGCTATTTCATTACCCTAGATTCCCTTGTGACCGAGCAACCCATAGATATGTAGCCTTTTATCAGTGTCTAGCTTGTCAATGGCTTCCCGGCTGCGAGGGACGTTTATGGATGAAATACTATATCAGGAAACTGCCTTAATTGCCGCCTGGAATAGGTTTAAGTTTGAATTGATTGTCGTTTCGGCGAAGGCTAGCTCTGTAGTTATCCTCATTGTGAAAACCTCTGCTTGAAATATGCTGCAATGGTCAGGTAGCCTTATTACCCGCATGACGTTCAATTCCCCGCAGTAAATCCCGACACCCACTCCCGTAACCATTTTAGAGCCGTCCGTGAAAATGTTTAGGGATCTATGGCTAGGTTTCATTTCCATCCATCTTCCTCAATCGTTGTGCAAAAAGTCCGTTTCCACTTAAAGCTAGGTGCCATGAAGCCTGTGCTGCTTGTGCTTCCCGCCCCAATTAAGTGGTGCCCAAAGGTTCTGAAATTTAAATTCCCAATGACCGTCAATCTACGTGCGGATTTCGCAGCAGGGTATTTAAAGAACAACCGTCGAAGTGGACCTCAGCGCTCCCGCGCGGCACCTTCTACATTGGCCCGAGGCATAAGGACTTTTGTGCGGCAATCCAGCACACCAAAGCGCCATAGAACAGTATTGGGCTGACTATTGCTCTGTAGCACCAATGCATCGGAGCAGGTGACAAACCCCAAGTGACTCCCAGCACTCTTTTACATGCATAAAGGGCGTTACTGGCATTGTTCTCTCTTTCTTCAACATTGCGCATCCACAGCAGCTTACTCTCCAAGACTACTCACAAATACTTTCTGTGGTCTTTAATTGACAGCTCGATGCTAAAAGCCTAGCCTCGCGGTCTCCACACTGAGACCTCATATCTTTTTGTGACTACACCACTGACTCATACAAATTGAAAAAAAAACTTCTTTGTGCTGGTTAAGCATGTAAAACTATAGGACGAGTAGCCTGTGCAAAATGTGATGTGGGTTTATGTTTGCAATGTTTTGCTACTTTTCATTAACTTCTTCATCCGCTTTGCACGTAGAATATGCATATATTATCAATAAGTGTATTAAAACTTATACACAATGTTTCTATTTTTTCATATTTTAACCAAATACTGTCCTTTAACAATCCATCTGGAATATGCCCCGTGTTGCCATATGGCAACGGCCGATATCGGAAGAACTATACTTCTCCCAAAGGTTTAGTCATATTTTTTCCTTTACTTTAACGCTACATTTTCCCTGTATATAGGTGAACCCAAAAAAATCGAAAAAATTAATCTGGGACAATTTGGGTTAATAATCATTATCATTATGATTATTTATCATTATTTAACAGGTCTGCTTTGAAAACAGAATTTTGTTCAAAATTTCCATTCCTGGCTATAAGCACAGTCGCAGAAGAAGGTATTAAAAATGGATTACGAAAACTACAATCGAAAAACGCTGATGGCGTTACGGGTTCCCCACATTCTGAAACAGCCAAAGGAATGAGAATGAAGAATTCCTTTTAAAAAGCTGACACATCTGGTTTGGATTGTAAGCGGTGTTTAAACAACTATCTCGCCATTATGCCAGCTTCTACAAGTGAAGATGAAACTCAGGAGGATACATCCGACATTTTCAGCCACGAAGTAATTCTCATTACATTTTATGAAATATAATATTCCAATTTTTGACTTCCAGTACTAAACAAAATAAACATTATTAAAAATTACTAACTTTTCCATTTTTTATTTACCTAAGTAACTTAATTTACTTACCTAATTTTTTCTTAAAAATACTTGACAACCTCATTCGCATCCGCATCCGCGGATGTTAGCTGTTAGACATCCGCATCCGCATTCTCATCCGCGGATGTATAAAATTCCACATTCGCAACATCCCTACACCCAACATATTTAGTGATATTCTATAGGCCAAAACCTTTCAAACGATACCTTATATATTGAGTTCCGGCTACTAAGATCTGCTTCAGTTGAAATCTGGCAGCACTCTACACAGCACAACTTTGGTATGGACTACTTGATCAGCCGTTTATTTAGCGTGCTGGTTTTGCTGTCGTTGTTTTTTATTACAGTAAATTTTCATATGCGTAACTTTAAAAATAAGTGACGTGGAGAGCAAAGAACTTCAGCAAAGAAAATTTATTTTGGACGATTTGATGCAAAATCCACACATCTCCCAATGTCGGTTAGTAAAATTTAGTATGTTCCTTTGAACTTCGGACTAAAACCTGTGGAACTGTCAAACTATAATTTTACTCTCTCAAATGAGAGTAAAAGGAGAACAGATGCAAAGTGCATAGGAACGCAAAAAGCACTATTCCCTGTAAAAACGTCAGTCGGTTTGTTTACATGTCATTTGTATAACACTGATTTAGCTGAAATATCACTAAATAATTATTAAAATCTATACATATTCAAACATTTCGTTGTTTACTTCCATTTTTTTACAAATATAAGGTACTTTGCTTTCACCGCTGTTAGTTTTTGCTTGCACATGCAAATCAGCTGATCGTTTGACACTTTTCATGAACTTACAGGAAAAGAAACTCCGGACTAAATCCTGTAACTTCTGACTAGGAACAGTTGCTCAGTTACTCTCTCAAATGTGTTCCCACTTACAGGTTTTATGTCAATAGGAACGACTTCCTGTAAGTTCTGACTAAATCCTGTAAACCGGACTGCTATTGGAACAGACTAATTGCTGGAAATTGGAAATTCAAAATGTATTGTCAGATATCTAGAAAAATTACATCATTGAGGGAAAGGCGGAAACTGGCGGCAAATCAGGCAGTATAAATAAAATAGCGGAGAAGGCTGTTCTAAGGACTTTGAAAAGGAATGCGAATATTTCTGAACGTGTTGTTGCACCTGGAGTGTTGTTCTGAGAGCCTGTATTGTTTTGGCCTGATCTGGCAACAAGCCATTGTGCAAAAAAGCGCAAGAGTTTTATACACAAAATGGAATCAACATTGTACTAAAAGAGGCATATCCTCCGAATTGCCCAGAGCTGCAAACGATTGAGCGTTATTGGGCCCATATGAAATCAAAATTAGAAAAAAAAATGCACGGCTTCAAGAATAACGCAGTTCTGCAGAATGTGGTGAAAACAGGCTGAATCGATCAACGAAAGGGATGTCCAAGTATTAATGGCGGGTGTCATCTCTAAAGTACGGGTATTTTGGCGTGGAAATTAGTTCTAATAATATTTGTAAATCTTTCATTTAAATAGAAATAAAAGAAGGTTCTAAAAAAGTTTCGACTGAATTATTCACATTTAAATTAGTTTTTTTGCAATTTAATACCTGCCAGATTTCAATTGAAGCAGATCTTAGTTGGAAAGATATAGAGCTAAATGTGTTTTGGTTCGTGTCTCTACTACGAGATGCTTTGGTATGTATGTGACGTCTGTACGTACCTTCATTTAATTTTTTTTTAACTTTCAGGAATTAAAGTAGAAAAAAAACTAAGACGGTTTTGTTCCAGGATGTTTTGATTGGTATGCTTTTGTGGGCGTGGCTGGTGCCTGAATGTTGCGAAATTCCGTCTACTGCTAGAAACACAAAATAAGAAACAGAACTTTTGCAACGATTCGTATGAATAAAAAAGATTTTCCGTACGTTTCCAAGGCAGTTAAAAAATGCTTTTTCAATTTTTCCTAATAAACAATCGTGGTACAAAGCTCAATAAAAATATTAAAAAGAAAATGTTAATAAGCCACAATAACATTGACAAATAATATTTTACCATTACAACACTGAAAGATTAGCTAACGCCGCGTCTTCACAGGCGGAAATTATTGCCTACCACATGTTATTTTGTTTTCCAGATACATATGTATAAGTTTTATCAGTGGAAATATTTGTGTATGGCGATTTTTTATCTTGATAAAAGATTTTGTAAGGTGGCTTAAAATAAGCATGCTTCGTTGTATTAGAACGCAAATCTGCTTAAAAATTTTTAGAAAATGTGTTATTTCATTTATTATAATTTTTCTTAGCATAACCGTGCATTTCTTCAAAATAACATAACTCGTTCCGATTAACTTAGCCTCGTTATGAGTATTATTACTAATACTAATGGTTTTTAAGTAAACATTTTATTCTAGATTAATTAATTTTTGGATTTTCATGCAAATTGCTAAAAATTCTATCATGTAAGTACATGTCATCAATAAAAACAAATCTCGACGTGCTGGCAAAGAACCAAAGATGTATGTGTTTTAATTTAACATACCTAGATTAGGGCTGCCATAATCCTGAACCCATTGACAAAGGCACTTATCATCCAAATCAAAAACGAAGATACAATTGAATATGGTGCCAATATATTCCCTATAAGTACAGTTGCTTTGGTTCTGATATCATAAGCAATGTAGTTTTTTTTAATTATGAAAGAACAAATTTATCTTTACGGTGACGTAACTTGGAAAAAGCGGCGCCTTTAACATGGCCTTGAATGTTTGCCTAAAGCACTGTTTGCATTGTTCAACTTTGCATTCAACATTTCCGTCCAACTCAACGCAGGGTTGCACGGAAAAAAGGTTGAATAGGGAAAAATATCAAAATATTCGCCATAAAAAGGCGTTTGCATTGTTCAACTTTGTATTAAACTTTTGGTTGAACGGGCTTTCAACTAATCGCTTTAAACAAAGTTGGTCGTCAGCCAACATTAAGGGCTGTCTTAAGTGAAGCCATTCTAAAAGACTTAGCCAATAAGGACTGAAAAAAGTGCTTCCTGCATGCTTCCTAGAAAGGTACGAATATACTTAAGAATATGTTTATATTACTTAGCATTACAAGTAAGATTCAATAATCATTTCAAGTCTAAATAAAACTATTTGATGTGAACCTTAAATAAATTCCCTAAAGAAGTATAATTTTTATGAATTAACAAAAACTATATAAGGATTTCTTCAAACAGCGTCCCACAAAAGCCCTTCTGAAAGCTAGTTTTTTGAGTAGCGAAAGCAAAAGCCCTTCAATTTGTGCCGCTCCATACAAAAAATTAAGGAGACAGGAATAACTTTCAGAAAGGCCTTTTGGATAAGGTTTTGGTTCCTGATATTATTTTCTGTGTAGTATTTATGTATGACCCCTCAGCCGTGTACCTGATCAGGAACTTGCACTTTTTTGGCATTCGCCTAAAAAAAATAAGATTTCAACTAAATAAACTAAACAGAACGAAGATAAGCCCACCAGATATTCAACATGTTACAAAAAAACGTCAGTTTTCGACTACAAATGACAGAAGACTTAATCCTTTCTCATAGCAAAAATCTGTTAAAAATTAGAGGAGTGTCTGCATTGACCTTTGTTAAAAACCAGGACAACTGAAGTGTGAAACAGGGCACCAGGACAATTTGTCTAAATAAGGACAAATCCTGGAAACCAGGACGTCTGCCAGCCCTAGCCAAGATATAAAAAGAAAAAAACCATAACTATTGGAACGGGGAAAAATTAGATTTCGCAGGCATGTGTTATCCAATAGAAAACAGCTATTTATTTTGAATTATGTTCTTATAAAAATGTAGTTCGTTCTATAACAAACACCATACAAATTCACATTTCAAAGTTTGTGCAAATATTAAGAAAATTCAGCGAATATTCACCAAAATTTTACACTTTTTTAAGGATTTTGGGAAAAGTTTTGCGTATGCAGTTTTATAGCCCACGCAATTTTAGTATAATAAAGTGCGAAAAGAAGAAAGTTTCGTATGTTAAAAAATAACGTTGATTTTTGGCATTTTTTTACGGTGTCCCTATTTTCTTCTATACAAAGTATCGAGCCCTAACCGCCAAAATAACGTAAGCGACATTTTTTTCAAAATTTTATTTTTGATGCAGAAATGCATCTAGATGCTCTAGGAATATTTCTGCATCAAAAAGAAAATTTTGAAAAAAGTGTCGATTACGTTATTTGGCGGTTAGGGCTCGGTATGTTCGAAATTTTTTTATACCCGAGCGCACTTGTGCACAAGGGTATTATAACTTTGTTCACATAACGGTTGTTTGTAACAGGCAAAACGAATCGAGATAGATATAGACAAATGTATACATAAATGATCAGAATGAAAAGAGAATCGATTCGATAAATCGGTAAGCTAGTGTATTCAAAATTGATTCTTTACCAAGAAATACGTTTATGATAAAATTTTGGAAAATGGGCGTGGCACCGCCCATTATGATCATATATATATATCTCGGTAACCGTTCTACCAATTTGTACCAAACTCGGTGTGGTTATTGTACTTACCACATAGAAGCAAAAGGCTGAAAATTATTAAAATCGGACTAAAATTACGGCCGCTTTTCATATAACGGTAAATTTCATAAATGCTTGAAACTTCAATATTTCGAAATTTAAGGACGCTAATATACTTAAAATTGATACACCCCGGTTTACCATGTAGCGGTAGCTTTCGGAAAGGTGAAAAACATATATTTAATACTTGCGCCGGGTATTTAGTGTTCGGCTCCGCCCGAACTTAGAAACTTATATGTAAAAAGACTAAGAACACTGTCAAAAAAAAATTGCCAAAAATCAACTGAAATATGTTTCGGTCTTAAAATTATGCAACTTGTTTGACTTGTGTTTATAGCAACTTTGAATTGTTTTTGTGTTAAAATAAATATAAAACACATTTTTGGTGTTTTCAATATGGAGAATGTGTCCTCCTGGAATGCTAAAAAATGCTGGTCACCTTACATCCAATACAAAGCTGTTTTTGTCAATGCTCAATAACGTTTAGTATTTCCATGCACCGTCAATATGGTTGAGAATAAATAAATTTGAGTGTAATAGACATAATCATTTCATTGTCCGTTGCACAGTGTACGTGCTGGAGTATGTTTTATTTAGAAATGTACATTCCGAATTCTTTCCAGCGAATGTTCTTTCTCTGTGCTGTTTAGTGTCCAGCCAAATTTCATTTTTATTAAACCACAGACAAAATAAGAACTTACACTCATTTGGGTGCATGCTCAGATATTACAGATGTACATTTGTTTATTCATCCACGTGCATTTAACCAACATTTACCAAAACAAAAGGCGAATGTTTGCTTCTGGTCCAGTGCCCGCGCTTTCCCAGTCATATGCTGTTGTATGAAGTCGACGCTGCTTGATTACGTTTACTCAGTGTTTGTTTTCTTCCGTTGTAATGTTGTGCAACTAAAAACAATCTAAAATAACAATACCAAATGGACGACTACACACACGTACGTATGTACATAAATAGACGTGAACACACTTGGTCGACAGAAATTTCCCAAAAAAGCTTAGGCGGCCAGCACAAAACCTTGATTTTCCTGATCTTCGTAAATGGGTACGTAAACACACAATTAAGATTGTACAGGTACATATCTACATACATATGTAGATTGTAAAACCCAAAAAATACCAGCAGACCACGTACAAAAGTTGGACAATCAGGGCTATCCCAGAATCCATCGTAGCTTCGATTTTCGTGAAATCTACGAAAGTGCTATCACAGAATCCGAATGGCTAAGAACGTATGTAAATTCGAAATTCATACTCTACGACGAGTTTATGCTGTCGGAACAAAAACACTGAATCTTAAAAATAATGGAAAAAAGCTGCATTATTGTTAATGATAAATAATTATTATACTCCAAATTTGTTATAGCTATATCAAACTATTCCATATATTTTTGTAAACGTATACGTAAAATACCAATGCCAAATATACATACATACATATGTACATACATACACAGGGGCAGCGAAACGCCCTGTGCCCGGGTGGGTAGTTCTGCTGGTGGCAAGAGTATACAGGTAAAGAAAATAGAGAAATAAAGCCCGTGGGCGTTATTTCCATTTCGAATGGGAAATAGCGCCCATCAATAAAAGGCAGAAAAGCCCGCGAGCTTTATTTCCTTTGCGAAAGAGCAATAATAGCCGCGGGCTTTATTTCCCAAAGAAAAGGAAATAACGTCCGCTTGATTTGCTCCATAAAAAAGGAAATAAAGCCCGTGAGTAGTATTTTCTCTGGCTTTATTTCACTGAACCATTCCAATTATGTTTATAGGAATACATTTGCATAAAATTACACGTTAAATTACGATACGAAAATACAATTTCTCTCTATTTTTGCATATAGTGTAGTTCTGCGTTAAATTCTCTTCTGCAGTATACGCATAAAATCGAACGGTATTTTTGCCAATAACTGATAAGCGAATTCTCTCTTCTTCTTCTTTTTTGGCGCTGTAACCGCCTAAGCGATTTTGGCCGAGTTCAGCAAAGCACGCCAGTCGTTTCTCCTCTGTGCCAACTGACGCCAATTGGAAACGCCAAGTGAAGCCAAGTCCTTCTCCACCTGATCTTTCCATCGCAGTGGGGGCCTCCCTCTTCCTCTGCTACCACCAGCGGGTTCCGAGTTGAATACTTTCAGAGCTGAAGCGTCGGTGTCCATTCGAACGACATGACCAAGCCAGCGGAGCCGCTGTATTTTAATTCGCTGCACTATGTCCATATCGTTGTGAAGCTCATACAGCTCATCGTTCCATCGTCTGCGGTACTCGCCGTCGCCAACGCGTAAAGGCCCGTAAATCTTCCGCAAAATCTTTCTCTCAAACACTCCAAGAGCCGAATCATTGGATGATGTCATTGTCCATGCTTCTGCGCCATATACCAGCACGGGCATGATGAGTGACTTATAGAGCGCGGTTTTCGTACGTCGAGGGAGGACTTTACTCCTGAATTGCCTACTCAGTCCAAAGTAGCACTTGTTGGCAAGAGTGATTCTACGTTGGATTTCAATGCTCACATTAATATCGGTGTTAATGCTGGTTCCCAAGTGAACGAAATTCTCTACTTTCTCGAAATTGTAACTGTCAACAGTGACGCGGGTGCCAAGGCGCGAATGTGCTGACTGTTTGTTTGATGACAGGAGATACTTCGTCTTGTCCTCGTTTAGCACCAGACCCATGCGCTTTGCTTCCCTTTCCAACTTGGAAAAGGCAGAACAGACTTCGATGATGTCGATGTCATCGGCATAAGCCAGCAATTGCACGCTCTTGTAGTGCGTGTAAGCGAATTATTGTAAATTAAAGATAAATTGTTACTGTTTTTTTAGCATTCAATGCGATGCGCATATTTGTTCTCAGCTTCTGAAAGCGTAGTTAGTCAACGACGTAGCGTAAACGTAGGTTGACGTACGTAGCAGCATATAAAATTTACTGTTGATAGAGATAGAGAGAAGCAACGGCAACGTCACCGCCATTCGGTGGTGAGTTTTCGTTAACACGCGAGTACCATAAGGTAGATCGTGTCTGCGTCAACCTACGTCTACGTTACGTCGTTGACTGCTTGCGCTTTTAGGTTTTTCAGTGGTGGCGGGCAAACGCGGATGCGCAACATGCGGACCGCCGCGGTTAAGCGCCAACAGGCTCGCTGATTCCATTTGGTCGCCTTCATAATTTGGGTGAACATATTTAGAAGCAAGTAAAAAGTCTAAGTTCGGGCGGAGCCGAACATTAAATACCCGGCGCAAGTATTAAATATATTTTTTTTCACCTTTCCGAAACCTACCGCTAGATGGTAAGCCGGGGTGTATCAATTTTGAGTAAATTAGCGTCCTTAAATTTCGAAATATTGCAGTTTCAAGCATTTCTGAAATTTACCGTTCTATGAAAAGCGGCCGTAATTTTAGTCCGATTTGAATAATTTTCAACGTTTTTCTTTTATGTGGCAAGCACAATAAAAATACCGAGTTTGGTACAAATTGGTAGAACGGTTACCGATATACATATATGTGATCATAAGTGGGCGGTACCACGCCCATTTTCCAAAGTTTTACCATAACCGTTTTTCTTGGTAAACAATTGTTGCAAGCATCAATTTTGAATAAATTTGCTTTAATATTTACTGCTTTATCGAAGATTTTGTATTTCTCTAAATAACCGTTATATGGGATGTGGGCTTGGTTATTGTCCGATTTTTGAAATTTTCGGCCATTTGGTATGCTGTACCAAGGCCAACAACTGCGCCAAGTTTGGAAGAAATTGGTGCAGCGGTTACCAAGATATACACATGTAACCATAAGTGGGCGTGGCTACGCCCATTTTCCAAAAATTTATAATATTCTTATTTTTCGTCTGAAAATTATTGTAAATATCAATTTTGAGTGAATAATCTTCAGTAGTTCAGTAGTAAATAACCGTTATATGGGATGTGGGCGTGGTTATTGTCCGATTTTTAAAATGTTCGGCCATTTAGTATGCTGTATCGATACCAACAACTGTGCCAAGTTTGGAAGAAATTGGTGTAGCGGTTACCAAGATATACATATGTAACCATAAGTGGGCGTGGCTACGCCCATTTTCCAAAAATTTATAATATTCTTATTTTTCGTCTGAAAATTATTGCAAATATCAATTTTTAGTTAATTATCTTCAGTAGTTACTAAAATATCGCAGTTTTCGTATTTCTTGAAATTACCCATATATGGGAAGTAGGCGTGGTTACAGTCCGATTTCGCCCATTTTCAATATCAATCTACCTTGGATTAACGGAAACCTACATACCAAATTTCGTTGAGATATCTCAATTTTTGCTCGAGTTATCGTGTACACGGACGGACGGACAGACGGACGGACAGACAGACATGGCTTAATCGATTTCTCTATTCATTCTGAGCATTTATGTATACATTTGTCTATATCTATCTCGATTCGTTTTGGCTGTTACAAACAACCGTTATGTGAAAAAAATTAATATACCCTTGTGCACAGTGCGCTCGGGTATAAAAACTAAACCATATTTAGAAATGCGAAATGATAACAAATGTTAATATAAAACAAAGAGAAATTATTATAAATTATTTTATTTCAATCCAGTTAACAAATCCACAATCCAAATAATTCGTATTTATAACGATAAATATCTCGAAAACTTATCCATAAAATAAAAAATTAAACATTTTTGCTGTAAACCAGTGTAATTAAAGCCAAAAATTGAATGTATTTAAAAATTTCGTGTTTTAACCAGGGACGTGAACCGGATGAAAAGTTTGGTCGGTTCGATTCAGTGGTTCGAACCGTTTTTGCACTTTTGGATTGGCTCGTCAAAGGTATTACCATGTTTAACAAAAAGAACAAGTAAGAAAGTCTAAGTTCGGGCGGAGCCGAACATTAAATACCCGGCGCAAGTATTAATTATATGACTTTCACCTTTCCGAAAGCTACCGCTACATGGAAAGCCGGGGTGTATCAATTTTGAATAAATTAGAGTCCTTAAATTTCGAATTATTGAAGTCTCAAGCAGTTCTGGAATTTACCGTTATATGAAAAGCGGCCTCAATTTTAGTCCGATTTCAATAATTTTCAACGTTTTGCTTTTACGTGGCAAGCACAATAATCATACCAAGTTTGGTACAAATTGGTAGAACGATTACCGAGATACATATATGTGATCTTAAATGGGCGGTGCCACGCCGGACAGACAGACATGGCTTAATCGACTTCTCTATTCATTCTGAACATTTGTGTATACATTTGTCTATATCTAGCTCGATTCGTTTTGGCTGTTACAAACAACCGTTATGTGAACAAAGTTAATATACCCTTGTGCACAAGTGCGCTCGGGTATAAAAAAGTGGGTGCATTTATCTATTGAAAATTGATTGAAGCGAACCTTTAAACCTTTATAGAAAGTGGTTCGGTTTTCGGTTCGGATCAAACATTTGTGGAAAATTTAGGTTCGGTTAATGGTTCAGTTAATTAATAGAAAGAAGCGGCTTTCTGTTCAAAACCGGTTCACGGCCCTGGTTTTAACACTTTGTTGCGCATACTTTTTCCAGAGACCCGGAATAGTAATTACTTCATGGTGGAGTTTTAAGAAAGTCATCTAAACTTTCATAAGAATTATTAATTAATTATCTTTTGATAATAATTTTGTGCGTGAAAATTTGTTTAAGTCATCGATAACTATTATTTTACGACTTATATAATAAAAATCTTTTCATAATAATTATCAGCGAGATAAATATTTTTAAGTCTTCAAAGACTTTTATTTTAAGACTTATATTGTAAGAGTCTTGTCATAATAATTATGATTGAGATACATATTTTTAAGTCTTCAAAGACTTTTATTTTTTAAGTCGTACAGAACGGGGCTTATTCAGGACCATTTCGGGTTACTAGTCGAGGAGTAGTTGGGGCCAGTTTCTGGTTTAGTTGGGGACCAGTTTGGGGCTAGTTTGGGCCCAGTTCGGGAACAGTTTGGAACTGATTGGGGAGTAGTTTGGGACTGAAATGGTCCCCAACTGTTGCCAAACTGCTCCCCAACTAGTCCCGAACTGGTCCCCACCTTGCCCCCAACTAATCCTGAAATGGGCCTGAACAAGCCCCGTCTTTTAAGACTTAAAAAATTTGTTCGCACTCATAATTATTATGAAAAGACATTTATAAAATAAGTCTCAAAATAAAAGACTTTGAAGAATTAAAAATATTTATCTCTCTGACAATTATTATGACAGGATTTTATAATATAAGTCTTAAAATAAAAGCTTTTGAAGACTTAAAAATATTTATCTCTCTGATAATTATTATTAAAGGACTTTTATAATATAAATCCTTGAATAATAACTATAGATGACTCGAAAAATTTTTATCACAGTAAAACCTGCTTAAGCACCTCACGAAAAATGTCAGCTTTATGAGGTACTTAGACGGGTTGGGTACTTAAAATATCCCGCTTAACACATAAATAAAAGCTTTATAAAAAAATGAATAAATCAATGTTATGTCATTTTTGCAAGACTTCAATTCTTGAAAGTCATTGAGTATTAGATTGTTGGACATATCTATCATTTCGGACCAAATTCAAAATGATGTCTTCCATTTATGCTTATTTATTAATTTTTAAGATTTTTCAATTAAAACACAATTCATTCCCTTATAAATACCATATAAACCTAAGCTACAAAATTTTTAGAACACTGTAAAAAATTCATCAAAATTTCAAACTTTTTTCTAAGAAGTGCTTATAGTACATTCAATTTTAGCATATACATATGTAACCGTCCGTCTTCACATGCTTGAAAATCTCGCTTGTGTTCTGCTTTTTTCTATCGCAAGCGAGATAGAGTTTGGTCGACTGGGCATTTAACAGCATACTTTTTCATTTGTAAAATGTCGGCAAAAAAGAAGGTTCGAGCTTTTCAGGCCAAAATTGTATTTTCTACCAAAATAAGTTATGTTTCTACTCTGAAGAATTCTGCGAAATGAGAAAATACCTGTCAAACAACAAAAATAATTGTTAAAAGCAAGCGAGATCTCGCAGACCGCTCGGTATGTGAGAAAAAGTATGCATCGTACACAGAGAAAAATATGACACATATAAACAAGAGGTTTGTCTTTATGAAACGTTTCTGGGCTAAGGGGTAAAATAGACGAAAAAACGAAGAAAATTCCATAGATATTTTTTCTTAATTTCATGTGTAAATTCTTCTTGATTTTATTTGTAATAAAATAGACAATGAATTGAAGGTTGTTTTTTTCCATGTTTTGTCAATAGGTGCTGTAGCCTAACGGGTACGACTACGACTGCCGATCATTAGAACACCATCGGCAAGATGACCACCGTAGCCGGGTAGGTAGAGCTGTAAACTGCCATTCAGAATTTAATTAGACAACCTTCTCAAGTAACACAAAAGTCAAAAATACATCGGCGTGATGTACATTTTCAATATAAAAAATATGCTATTTCTAAGCGCAGTTTTTCAACAGTTTATTTCGATTCGGTGTAAAAGTTATACCGTTTTTTCGTGCATTATTTACACCTACCGTCAATTTTTTTTACTGATTTTCGGCATATATATTATGCCAGTGGTATACAAGTTTTCTTGTTTCTAGAACATAATATAAACTCCGTTGGTGTAAAATACGTATTGGTATTGGCTCAAATCATACACCATAATGGTAAAGAATTTACATCATATTCTAGCATAAATATATTTTCATGAGTGTGAAGAGTACAAAAGGATTCGAGGAATAAAATTTACTACTAATCAAATTTAAAATTAACTCAGTCATAAAATTTACACCGAAGCTCTTTTTTAATCTGCGCGACTTGGAATTCTTTTTATAAATCTCAGCATTCCTTTTCGTAATATGCAGGCAAGAAAATCGCGAATATATATGAATGTGAGTTCCTAATTTAAAAACGAGGTACATTCTGTCGAGTGAATTTCGGTACTACCCCCTCTAAAACTCGAGCGCCTCAAAATTTATAAGGATTTGAAGATTTTTAAATAAATCTGGGAAAACTTATATTTTGAAAGCAATGAATTTTTCGCCATTATTAAATTTTTAAGAGATGCGCTGTTTAAAAAAAGGTTCGAAAATACACATAAAGTGGCATAGTTGAGCCAATGTACATAATGAAATTGTTAAATTAGTTAAATAATAGTCATACAGCTTTAATATGGCGTCCAGCTGAGTTTCAGTATTAGGCTAAGTTTACAACCTAACGTATTAGCGTAGCGAGAATACATAAAAATCGCTTTTAACCAACATTTACACAGTCTTTGGTGTTTATCGCTGTGCAAGCAAATAAAAATTATGCAGTTTGTTAAAAAAAAAGCTTTTTCTCATACTTAAAGCCCAAATAAATAAAAAATATACATATGTACATATTTATATAATAAATTAAACATCTCTTTTACTGCTATTATATACAATACAATATGCTTAAGTTTCGGTATAAATTGTCAAAGGGTTGTGGAAACAAAAAAAATATATTAGGGGAATCCCTACGTAGCAATGTATCACAGGTTTTGTTGCTTTTCCAACAACAAAATATGTGCTAGATTGGTACGTAGCAACTTTAAATCTAAAAGCCTACTCATCGTAAACTCCACTATTCTAAAAAATTAGTCGTGTATAATTTTGCTGCAATTTAAACACTAGCTACTTTTTAATCGCCAGCGATTATGCTGGCGAAGAAGTTTCTTTGGATTGAGCGATTTCCATTGCATCGTGTAACGCTATTACTCTAGGTTGTGAACTTAGCCTTACTTTTATAATACTTTGAAAATATGGTCGTCGTTGAAAACTTACACAGATTCTCGAGTTTGGTACAAAAATATTTACCAAGCCAAGAACGGTGTATTTATTTTGCCCTAGACACAATTCAGTTTGAGAATTTGGTATAAAAAATGTTTCTTGCCAAATGAACACAGTTGACAGAAGTTTAAGCGCCTACCACACGTCCACGTTTTGTTAACGTTCGCGTACGAAAAGAAGAAATCAAATCAGCGTTCGCCTATGTTATGTAGAAAAAATTCTCGCTGTTGTTCGTACTCATATATACTATGCAACTTATAGCTGCATTTGTGAAGGCATGATGTTGAATCATTAGTACTCAAACAAACTTTAAGCGTGTAGGGGTGCCTTATTGATGAATATTTCACCACTGGTGTATTAAATATACTAACCAGTGTTACCACTCGACAATATTTGAGGAACAAAAAATCCTACCAAATCAGTTTCCAAACTACCAATTTTTTTTAATCATCAGATATTGATATTTTTTTCGTTTCTGATTTTACTTCATGCAAAAGTATGAATCTTTGAGATTAATTCAATTTATATCAATTATTTTATGTCTAAAATGTAAAAAAAGTACAATCGATATAAACATTTTATATTTGGTAACAAAAAAAATTTATTACTGTGCTCGCGCAATTTTATTTTTATTTATTTGTTTTCATTTAACCATAATGCAATAAAATTACGGAATATCAGCAACATAATCTTAATATTTCGGTACGAGTTTTAGGCCATTTTAGCATGCTTTCAGTACGCTTTTCTACTTTCACATCGCCATTGTATTACCGCCATTCGACAAAATTTATTTAAAATTTTTACAAATGTTCTAATAAACGAATACTATGCAACAACAGTTCAATGCATTTTTGACATTTCGAACAGCCCTGAAATGAAACTACCAATTTATCAAAACGGCAACACTGATAGCAGCTCTACTTGCGGTATGTATAATAAGCTCATATTAAAACAGGCAGTGTATTATGTACACACACACTAGCTTTGTTTCTTTACTTTCCTAGCAGATCATTATCAGGAAGAAGAATGGGAAGAATTACAGAATTACGCTCACAGCGAGTGAAATATAGAAAAAGTCAAGAAACGCAAACTAGCAGAAACTAGCTAGTAAACACCTGACCGATGCTTTTGACAACTGAACATATGTATTTGCTGCGAATTTTTAATCGCATTTTATGTTTAAAAATTGTTCACAAATACTCACGTTTTTCCACACTTTATAAAATTTAATAAATCGCCCATTTTTATTAAAAAATACAAAAATATGTAAAAGAAGCAAATCAAAGTAGCTGTTTCTAATCTCTCTAATGTTGGGGCAACAGCTGAATTTTTCACCGCATAACGTGAATATTATGTGTTTCTTGTAATTTGCTTTTGTAATTTTTTACTTATATTCGGCTAACACTACCTTGTGTAAATGCGCCTATCTGTAAAGAAACAAAGCTACTGTGTGGTGTATTCAATATTCATTTTTTGGTGAATTCTTTGGACCACTGTCAATTGCTCTCAGAATTTGTGATGTGCTGAGTCGCTACTTTTAGGTATTGATCGATACTCGGTACCGATTTAAAAAGTATCAAATACTTTCGATACTCGGTACCGAAATCTTGGAATTTCTAATAAAAGCGCGCAACAGCCAAAAATATACACATACATATAGTGTCAGCTATTAAAAATAAATAATATTGCCACCAGAACTATTGCAATTGGAAAGACGGTTGCGATAAGTAAAAGAAGGCGAGAGTGTGTTTTGCGACATCAATATCAGGGCGAATTTAATAAGGTGGTGTTACCGGCGTATCTGAATTTTTCGCCGTGGAGGACATTACATCAAAATTACGTGTTTGTTGTAGTTCATACTAATGATAGTATGAATATCTGCGTATAATTTGTAAGTGTAATTTTTTACTTATATACGGCTAACACCACCTTATTAAATTCGCCTTGATCATTATTAATTGCCTGCCTTGTTCGACGCACACATTATACTTGCTTCACTTAACTACATACATACAAACACATTGCTCATCTCTTGAGAAAGGACCGTCTTATTTGTACATTTTGGGTTTTTAGGCGATGTCTTACAAAATATCAATAATTTTTACCCCCAAAAGTAGCCTATGTCGAGATAGGTCCTTTTCCCTTTAAAGCCACATTTCATTGGATTCTTAAACAATATTTTAACGTTTAACTAGCCAAAGATGTAGTTCAAGATGCCCCTATAATAGAATCTTAATTAAAATATAAAACAATTTCAAAGGAAACTGATTTTTTTTAATTCAAAGTCAAACCATCTAAAGTGACTTAAGCTACTTTAATTGAACGGCACAGATATAATGACGAAAGTTTAGTGTGTCGAATCGGGTACCGGGTACCGAAATTTTTTTCAAGTATTGGGTACCGAGAATTCAGCACATCACTACTCAGAATGTCGCCTGAATAATTTTAACGGCATTTGTCAACGTGGAGCTATTTGTGAACCAAATGAAAAAAGTGGCGCATTTTAGGAGCTGGTGTAGTTTTCGTACTAATCTCAATGAATAAATAGTACCAAAATGTTAAAGGTAGAATTTTGATTTGAAAGATATACTGGTGGAATAACAAATACACCCAAACGTTCTTTTTTTATTCAATATAATCAGATTTGTACCAAAATCCATAAATTTACACCAATTTATACACCAGTGTGCTACTTGAGTTATGAAAACCAAAAGATTTCTTTTTGGTTTTATTAAAAAGATTTGCCCTCTGGAAGCAAGAGGAATATCTTCTTAACAAAAAACCGTAAAGATATCTTATTAGTTTTGTTCCATTTTATTAGGTGCTTTTTTCTCTGCGTACTATTTGTGGTCTGCACGTGCAGGATTTCGTCATCACGCAAGCGAGATTTCCCAGCACGTGAAGACGGCCACTAATACTCCTATATTGGCAGTAAGAGCTAGTACCGTCCGAAAAGATTACAGTACAGATACAGATTCAGTACAGATTACAGACCTTAACGGAGATCGAAAGAGGAAAAATCCTTGGCCTAAAGGAAAACAATCTGTCCAACCGTGCAATTGCACGTAAAATTGGCCGCGATCCATGGGTGATTAATAACTTTTTGAATAATGCGGAAAACTATGGCAAACACCGAAAAGGACGCACTGCAAAACTGCCACGTTGAGGGAACAACGAGCAATTTTGCGAGAACCGTCGAATTCTGCAGCGACTGCCAGATAAATCGGTGCTAATGTAGGAATTTCGGCTAGTGTGCGGACCATTCAACGAATAATAAAGCAGTGCCCTCACCTAAGACGCAAAAAATTGCAAAAGAAACCATGCTTGCTTGAACGCCACCAACATGAGCGCTCAGAGTATGATCGTACCCATGATGCAATAACTAATACAAGGTGTTATCAGTTGGCAACTTCTCGCTCTAATTCCGCCATATTGACTGCCTTAGCTGAAACAGTGTTACTTCTTTAACAATTCTTTGCTTTGGACTTTTTTTTTCTCAGTATACACATTTTGTTTTCTCAAAAAGGTGTTATACCTTATTTTATTTCATTTCATTGCGAATATACTATAAAAAAAGCAAATTTTGTTTAGAAGAAAATATGAAATTTTATATTTTTCCCCCAAATGGGGTTTCATTTCTTCCCGTTTTTCTTCTTATTCTACTGAGCTAAGGCAGTGCCAAATCGAGCTGTCACAACTAATACCACCTTGTATTATTGCACCATGGCTCGTACCTACGTACACTGGCGCGATGAATGGAAAACCGTTATTTTTTCGGACGAAAAAAAAATTCAATTTGGACGGTGCGGATGGTTTCCAACACTATTTTCACGATTTGAGAAAATCGGAGAGGTTTTTGTCCAGGCAACACAGTGCAGTTGGTTCGGTGATGGTATGGGCAGCAATTTCATATTACGGGGCAATAAGTTTAAGAGTTCTGGAGGGTCGGCAAAATGCAAATAATTACATCGAGGTGTTGGAAACGGAAGTAATTAACTTCGATGAAATGTTCAATAACCAAGAATGGATTTTTCAGCAGGATAACGCTGCCATTCACACAGCGAGAAGGGTTAAACAATGGTTGAGTGAAAAAAATATCCATGTTCTTGAATGGCCAGTGTTGTCCCCAGACTTGAACATTATTGAAAATATATGGGAATGGTTGTCGCGAAAGATTTATGCCGAAGGGACACAGTACCACTCCATATCAGCACGTATCGATGCAATAGAGACTGCCTTCATTTCAATACCAATTAATTACATTCAAAATTTATACAATTCATTGCCAAACATGCTTGTTGAATTTATAAGAATGGATGGAGGTGCAACTAAATATCTATCTATATATGTATATAAAAATGTTGTGTTCGTATGTCACGGTCGTCAAACTCGAGAACGGCTGAACCGATTTGAATAATTTTTTTTGTATCGTTCGGTATAATAAAAATTTCCCTCTCCACTTTCCTATTAACAATTCACAATAGAGCAGTTTTTTCACTTACCAACACTAGCCTTCAGGTCGCGTATTTTTTAACCGACCTGGCTGAACTCGGATAAATAGCCGAGTTTGTGTTGTTGCGTTGCGTGTATTTCGTCATTTAAGCGAGTGTTCTTTTGTAGCTCGGTTGCAAAAGAATGCACCTAATATAGATATTAAATTTAAGAAGTTTAAGAAAGAAAATTTGAACTCAGTTATTTTGATAAAATTAATGAAATACGGTAATTTGGGTATACAAATTTAGATTTTTAAGAAGGCTTGCAGCCGAAAGTATGGTTGAGAAGGGTTCCCACCTGTTTGAAAATTTAACCCAATTTAATTGATATACATAGTTATCAAATTAAAAAGGTGTAAGAAAGAAGACTTTTAGAAATACTTTTGAAGAGGGTTGCCACCTATTTGAAAATTTGAACTCAGTTAAATTGATTAAACAAATGAAATATTGCAATGAGGGTATCAAACTAAAGAGTTTTTAAAAGACTTACAGTAGAAAATATGTTTGAGGAGGGTTGCCATCTGTTTGAAAATTTAACTCAATTAAATTCAATTATATATAAATGAATTTATTTATTTATTTATTTATTTAACAGCTTAATTAAGCATAGCTTAAACTTATATGCATATACATATTTATGTATATTTGGGATCTATAATTTAAAGCCTAGACAAAGTATAAAGTATAGGCCATTTATATGGACACCAACTGCAGTGGAAAACAATGAGGCATACTTCCAAAACAAACCATTACAATGATTGCACTATTTGGCTGCGGTTGAGCCACCGCGTATGCATGCAAAGTGCGAAACAAGCATCTAAACAGCGATTCACAGATTTGATCTAGTGATGCGTTTTGTGATGAGCCTCGGCTGCTTTTCGGATGCGTGAGGAAGGGTATATGTTGGCGTAATGCAACAGTATACTTGGTGCGTATGCATTGCGATTGAAAGTCTGGAAGATTGCCCATGCATCACTAAATAGGAAGGACCCTACAATAATTATACAATTTTTGTTTAAATTCATTCATATTGCTTGATTTAACATCTTTTGGTAATTCATTAAAGCATCTTAATCCTTTATAATACAAGTTACATTTATCTGCTTCGGTTTTATAAGCAGGTAGATTGAAATCATTTTTATTTCGAGTATTTTTGAAGTGTACATTATTGACATACTTTATGTTGCTTTCTAAGTAATCAGGCAAGTTGCCATCTATAATGTTCCTAATAAATTGCATTGTGTAGTAAAATAGTTGTTGTTTAATACTCAGCCAATTTAATTCGGCCAACATGTCTCTGATGGGTGTGTCATAACGTTTTCTAAGGATGATTCGCATGGCTCTGTTCTGTTGCTTTTGCAATTTATAAATTTGACTATCTCTCATTATGAAAAAAATAGTTGGACAATAAATAAAATGAGGTTCGATTATAGATTTATATACCATCGTCTTATACCTTCTACTCAAGTATCTGCAGGTTCTCTGCGTAAAGTATACTTTTTTTGCGATCTTGCCTAGAGTATAATCAATGTGTTCGTTAAAGACTAGTTTATCATCGATCTTTATTTCTAGGTACTTGAATGTATTAACTTTTTCCAGTGCATCGTTGTTTATATTTAGAGTTAGCAACTCACTGTTCTCAAAATTTCGCCTTGATATAACCATAAACTTAGTTTTATTGACATTCAATTTAAGTCTGTTCAAACATAACCAATCGTATACTTTATTTAAGTCATCTTGCAATTTAGAGGCTATTTCAGCTATATTTTCTCCACTTAGCATAAGCAACGTATCATCAGCAAATAACTTAATATCGCAATACTTTATGACTTGAGGCAGTCCGACAGATACACTTATTTTATCGGATATTGATGATTCAATCGCAGTTCTTTGATATCGATTCGTAATGAAGTTTTCAAACCACTTTAGTTCGATACCATTTACGCCTATATTGAATAACTTTTTTTGTAACAGTTTTTGGTCGATCGTCTCAAAGGCACGTTTTAAGTCTAAGAATACAGCTATTATATGTTTATTCCTGCTCAGGTCTTCTTTCCAGTTAGCAATGACCAGGTTCAAAGCGCTTTCACAGGAATGCCTTTTACGGAAACCTGATTGTTGTGGTATAATAATCTTATTATTTTCCAAATATTGTACAAGTTGATTTTTAACCACTGTTTCAAGTATCTTTTCATCACAGGGCAATGTGTTTATAGGTCTAATCTCGTCAGCTTTAATAGTGTTTTTTGTTTTCTCCACTGGTACGACAATGGAGGTTTTCCAGTGATTTGGGACTATACCTTTCTCTAGACTTTCGTTAACAATCTGAGTGTAAAAATACCCAGTATAAGTTATAGAGTCTTTAATGACTCCTTCGGATAATAGTTTCTTACCACCAATCTTATTTTTGAAATTTCTAACTATATCTAGGATGCATTCGTTGATACGCTTTGGAATTTAAAGCTAATGGCTCCATTACCAATAGACGTTATTTCACGATTACTAGGATCAATATTTAAGCTGATTTCCATCACACTATCAATGAAGTAGTTATTCAGTGAATGTGCTATTTCATTTTCTTGTGCGAAAAGTTGGCCTTTAATTACTATTTTATTAATGACACTATTATCTTTAGACATAGATATGCAATTTTTCAAGTGGTTCCACATGGCCTTGCTATCTCCTGCATTACATGTTATTTTGTGTTCCATGTATTTAGCTTTTTTAACCTTTATTAGTCGATTGTATTTACGCCGGGTAATATTATATTCATTCCAATCCCCCGACTGTAGAGCGATATTGTAGAGATTTAACTTATGCTTGTTTATTACAATATGGGTACCAAATTAAAGAGGTTTAAGAAAAGTGACTGATGGAAATATTTTTGAGGAAGGTTGCCACCTAATTTAAAATTTTAACTCAGTAAAGTTGATTAAGTAAATGAAATATTGTAATGTGGGTATCAAATTGAAGAGTTTTAAGAAGGCTTACAACCGAAAATATGTGCGATTAGGGTTGCCACCTGTTTGAAAGTTTAACTAAATTACACTGATAAAATAAATGAAATATTACAATATTGGTATCAAATTATAGAGGGATAAGAAAGATAACTGTTGGAAATATTTTTGAAGAGGGTTGCCACCTATTTTAAAATTTTAACTCAGTTAAATTGATAAAGTAAATGAAATATTGCCATGTGGGTGTCAAACTAAAGAGTTTTGAGAAGGCTTACAGTCGGAAATATTTTAAAGGAGGGTTGCCACCTGTTAAAAAATTTAGCGCAATTTAATTGATAAACTAAATGATATATTACAATATAGATATGTAATTAAAGAGGTTTGAGAAAGATAACTGCTGAAAATTTTTTTGAGGAGGGTTGCCGCCTATTTTAAAAGTTTTAACTCAGTTAAATTGATAAAGTAAATGAAATATTTCAATGCGGGTATAAACCTAAAGAGTTTAAAGAAGGCTCACAGGCGAAAATATTTTTTTAAGGAGGATTGCCACCTGTTAAAAAATTTAGCGCAATTTAATTGATAAACTAAATGATATATTACAATATAGATATTAAATTAAAGAGGTTTAAGAAAGATAACTGCTGGAAATATTTTTGAGGAGGGTTGCCACCTATTTGAAAATTTTAACTCAGTCAAATTGATAAAATAAATGAAATATTGCAATGTGGGTATTAAACTGTAGAGTTTTAAGAAATCTTACAGCCGAAAATATTTTTGATGAGGGTTGTTACCTGTTGAAAATTTAACTAAATGTAGTCGATAAAATAAATGACTTATTACAATATAGGTATAAAATTAAAGAGGTTTAAAAACATGACTGCTGGAAATATTTTTGAGGGGGTTGCAACCTATTTTAAAATTGTAACTCAGATAAATTGATTAAATAAACGAAATATTGCAATATGGGTATCAAACTAAATAGTTTTAAGAAGACTTACAGTCGAAAATATGTTTGAGGAGGTTTGCCACCTGTTGGAAAATTTAACTCAATTTAATTGATAAAATAAATGAAATGTTGTAATGTGGGTACCAAAAGAAAGGCATTTGAGAAATCTTGATTTGCAAATATTCTAAATAGGATTATGCAATATGTAAAGTAAACTGAAAATATTGAAATTAAATGAAGTATTATAACTGGTTCGAAACGGAAAGTGATTGGGAAAGCTTTACTAGAGAATTTATTTTAATGTTTCCGCTTATCCAAATCCGGACAGTTTGAAAAAAGAGAGAATTTACGATATCTTATCAAACGAAGTGATAAGTTGGTATACAAATTACGCAATAGAAAAAAATTAATAAAAAGTTACGGATACAAATGAAGAAATGATAAAAAGCGTAATGAAAACATGAAAATATCCCATGAAATGAAATAATGAAAACTTAAAATTGTTGTCACCATTCCTTTACAATATAAAACAGTTAAATTTGAATCATAAACAATTTTGTTCGGTCGCCATAGCGCCATAGGTCAAAACATAGTGGAGCCAGTATTTATTTTCAATTTTTGCGTCGAGTCACGATAGGCAGAAGTTTGTTCAATGTCGAGATCTAAAACTGTTCAGCTACAGAACTAAATTCATCAGCCGATTTTATGTCTTTATTTTAATGATTCATTTATTGAGAGAGGACAGTATCGATTTCTTAATGCTGAAAAGCGGATCTGATATATCAAACGTGCTGGAATGAGAGTTAAAATCCTGGCATAAGCAACGGAGTGGGTCGTGCAATTCAAAATTAGTTTTACAAGCTTTCAGAAATAGGGGGCAAAAGTGTCTTGATACCCGGGAGGGAACATTAAGGCTAATTTCTCCAAGAAGAAGCGGACTTGAAATTGAGCCTGTTAGTAATTTAACTATAAAAATTGTACCAAGCATTTTCCTGCGGCTGGAAAGTGTAGGAAGATTAATAAGTTTTAATCGGCTCGTATAAGGTGGAAGGTTATATTGAGAATCCCAACGGAAATTTCTTAAAGCAAATAGTAGGAATTGTTTTTGAATTGATTCTATCTTGCCTGAGTAAATTTGATACCTTGGATTCCAAACCACCGAACCGTATTCCAGAATTGGCCTAACTAATGTTGTAAACAGGGTTTTAGTGATATAAGGGCCACAAAATTCTTTTGACCATCGTTTCACAAATGCAAGTACACCTTTAGCCTTGTTGACTGTCACATTAATATCAAGATTAAAATTAAGCTTAGGATCCATTGTGATACCAAGGTCCACAAAATTGTATACCTGTTCCAGGTTATGGTTACCTATTTTATAAGAAGCGGGATGAACAGCTCTTCGTTAGAAGCACATTACTTTATATCTCTTAAGATTTAGAGGCATAAGATTTACTTGACACCAGTAAGCCATGCTGTTATATTTACAAGAATGCATGCATAAATCAATAAACAAAAGTTTTTCGCTCATAACGATTGAAAAGCCACATGCTATAATGAGTCATGCTTACGACGTAATACCGAAGTACTGCACATTAAAACTGATGTATCTCAAGAAAGAAAAATCGAATCCCAACAAACGAAAATCATGCCCTAAGTAGAAATGACCAAAAAAATGTTTGTTTTCATTATACAGGGTGTCCCAGAAGTAACGTGCCAAACTTTAGGGGAAGGTAGGTGGGGGGGTGAGCTCCCTGATAAACAAAAAATTTTCAGGTAAAAGTGTACCCGTTTTTGAAATATTTACATTTTTTCCAATTAAAAAAAAATCGTGCCTTTTCATGTGTTTTCTTTAACTGCAACTACAAACCGGGCAATACTTAGTAAATTTTTTATGTAAAATACTTCCAGATAGTTGCCTCTCCATACTCAAATGCAATGTAGTTAAAATATATTAAGGAACCATCATAAAATTAGGACTATTTCTGGATTTTTAACTTTTTGATATTTTCTTCCCTAACTTTGACTATCTCGGGTGAAAAAAAATGTACTGAGCTATAACTTTACATTACATACAAAAATTTCTCATTTCATAAAGATTTCAGAAAGGTGCCACACTTACTGTTTTGAATAGAAAAAAAAGTTATAGCCGCTTTTGTGGGTAAAGGACTGAGACACGCTAGAATATATTTAATAGATTTAAATTGAATTTGCTCTTGTTACCGTCAAATGACATGCTAAATAGTACAAAGGTACATAATTACTTGCTTCTGACATTATTTTGTGTTACTTACCGGAATTAGTGAAAGTGGATTTTGTGAAATTGGACCCTTCGAACATTGTGTTATTAATACTATGACAGAGAACACGCAGTATACGTCGCATGAATATGCGGATATTCACCTAATTTACGGTGAAGCTTGCTGTAATACCAGAGCTGCTCAAAGACTTTATGCAGAGCGATACCCCAATCGTCGGCATCCGGGCCGTGAAGTATTCGCCCGGAACCATAGAGAAATATATGAAGGTAAGTGATTTTTACACCTTTCTTGTTTGGAGCCATTTTTTTTTAACTATCATTTTTAACTTTTTTAAGGTCGCATACCTGGAGGGCGTGGCGGCGAAACAGGACGTCCTGCAACGGTAGATGTTGAAGTTGTGTTAGAGGAAGTGGAACTAGGTCCATCGAGTTCAGGGAGAATGATGGAAAGATGGACTGGAATACCAAAAACTACAGTTCACAAGGCTTTAAAGTACCATCCCTACCACATCCAACGTGTTCTGGCTTTACAAGAGAGATATTACCTGTCGAGGGTTAGATTCTGCAGTGAAATGTTGCGAATGCATGTTTCAGACCCCAACTTTTTTAATAAAATAATTTGGAGCGATGAATCATCATGCAAACGTGACGGTTATTTTAATTTACATAACCTTCACAGTTGGCAGATAGACAATCCTCACGAAATGAGATAAGATCGTTCGCAGGACCAGTACAAAATAAATTTATGGTGCGGTATTTTTAATTGTCAGATATTGGGACCTGTGGAACTTCCGCCAACGCTCAACTCCCACAGCTATTTAAAGTTCGTTCAGGAACGGCTTCCAACTCTTTTATAAGATGTACCCTTAAACCTGCGGCGAAGACTATGGCAGTAAAATGACGGATGCCCTGCTCACTACGGGCGTGAAGTAAGAGCTCATTTAGACGAAACTTATCCTCGCCGATGGATTGGACGATACGGGCCAATCACGTGGCCTGCTCAATCGCCAGACCTGAATCCATTCGATTTGTTCTACTGGGGCTGTCTTAAGGACAAAATTTATTAAAAAATAATTCAAAACCAAGAGCATTTGCCGGAACAAATAAATGGAGCTGCTGCTGAGATAGCCCAATTGAGTTTAAGATCTCTAAAAGCGTCTTTTCTTAGAAGGTGCCGAGCTTGTATTAGAGTAGAAGGTCGCCAATTTGAGCATATTTTATCAATAAATGAATAAATTTTTCTTCAAACAACTCATGTATATGTAGTCCTTTACCCACAAAAGCGGCTATAACTTTTTTTTTTCTATTCAAAACAGTAAGTGTGGCACCTTTCTGAAATCTTTATGAAATGAGCAGTTTTTTTATGTAATGTAAAGTTATAGCTCAGTACATTTTTTTTTTCACCCGAGATAGTCAAAGTTGGGGAAGAAAATATCAAAAAGTTAAAAATCCAGAAATAGTCCTAATTTTATGATGGTTCCTTATTATATTTTAACTACATTGCATTTGAGTATGGAGAGGCAACTATCTGGAAGTATTTTACATTAAAAATTTACTAAGTATTGCCCGGTTTGTAGTTGCAGTTAAAGAAAACACATGAATAGGCACGTTTTTTTTTAAATTCGAAAAAATTTAAATATTTCAAAAACGGTGACACTTTTACCTGAACATTTTTTGTTTATCAGGGAGCTCACCCCCCACCTACCTTCCCCTAAAGTTTGGCACGTTACTTCTGGGACACCCTGTATAACCTCAAATATCGCCGTGATGTTGGCACTTTGAGGTTAGGATATCTCAAAATTCTAGTGCTAGAGCAATTGTGCGGCCAGATTTGGATTCAGCACCAAGAAAATATGTGTTTTACTCAGGTGGTACAAAAATAAAATTTTTTACAAATAATTAGAAACGAACAAAAAGAAATACTTAACTTACTCGCATATCTACTAGCATTTTCCACGCGAATAGAATTGAACAAGATGAGTTTGCAAGTTCAGCTTTTTATCAATCGTGGTTGTATTTAAGTGCATTTAAATTTGTAAATTTTTGTAAATTCAGTGCTGCCACAGCTTTAAATATTTAAAAATTATTTCAGGTTTTAACTATATCGGAGTAATTTCAGTTCAAAAAAAAGCACTAAAAAAGGCACTAGGCACTAAATAATTTTTTTTGGCGTTTTAATTTTCCCAAAGCAGTAAATCTAGTGCTTAAGGCACCAAGTTGGCAACTATGCAGAAAAATATCAGCATGGAAAACCCACACAGAATCCCCCTTGCCAACAAGTGCTACTTTGGGACTGAGTAGGCAATTCGGGAGTAAAGTCCTCTCTCGACGTATAAAAAACCGCACTCTATAGAGACCAAGTTGGCACAGAGAGAAATGACTGGCGTTCGTTGTCGAGCTCGGTCAAAATGGCTTAGGCGGTTACAAAGCCAAAGTAGAAGAAAAATATGCAAATGATAAATGACGGAGTTGGGGGACCTTCTTCTTGGATGCGCCAGGAGGTACTCGGAAAATATTCCTTATCGGATGGATTCTGGCAACGGTTCGATCAAAAAATTGCATTACCTTAGCTATCGCTTCGTCTGGAACTGCTGCGACATTGTTACCAGGTGGGAGCATTGCCAATTCAGCTCTTGAGCTGCCATTGAACATATAAATCATCGAAACTCCCACGTGCAATATTTCCAGAGCAACCGGTATGGAAAAAGTATTACAAAAATTTAAATTCATTGTTTGGGATGAGTGCACCATGACACATAAAAAATCTATTGCGGTTCTTGATCGAGTGTTGCGAGATTTGCGTGCAAACGTTCAACCATTCGGGAATGCATTGATATTGCTCGCAGGAGATTTTACGCAAACATTGTCTGTAGTTTCCCAATTAACACTAGCGGACGGGATAAATGCTTGCCTGAAATAGTCAACATTGTGACAAGACGAACATACATATACTGCAGCCGAGAAATTCTCGCGGCAATTACTGGACATTGGGAACGGCAAGCTGGCAGTCAATGAGAGATTAATACGAATTTTATGGCCTGATAATTTTTGGAACTTAGAAACATCGAAGGGAGAACTGGTCGAAAGAATGTTTCTTTATTAAGAAAATTAATTATAGGAATCTCGATTGGCTCAGTGAACGGGCTATTCTTGATGCGAAGAATAAGGATGTCTATCAACTAAATAGTAGTGGTATTGCCACCAGTCTTTGCTTGAGCTGATTTTACCAGACTGCCAGGCCACTTGCTCACTTTGGTGAATACCACTAATGTTATTCAATCCAGCATTCAACGTGAGGAAATAGCATATGGGCAAATCTAAAAAATAGGTACACTTTCAAAAAAAAAATTGTAATTTTTAAATTTGTGAGCACACCTATGTTTTATATATCATTTTATTCGTAATCTCTCAATAAATCGATTAATATAAGTGTAATTCATTTTCATCAAGTGCTTCAAAAGTTAGACGAGGAATAAACATGAAATAGAAAACAAAAGAATCAGCTGGGTTGAAATTACGTTGTTCAAGTTGTAAATTTTGAGCAGAGATTTTGAAAGTTGAACCTTAATTATTCCTTAAAATTATCGAAATGGGTGCACTTTAACGTATAGCTCCAATACAACTGATTCCTCAGATATGTGTTTTTGCGCATAACTCTAACTTTATATCGGAATAATAAATTGTATGCGTGCTATATGTTAAATTGAACCTATACTAAATTTTAACCTGTTTAATTGGAAGAGTTATATCGCAAAACAACGTCTCTGATCAATCAGTTGTATGGGAGCTAGGGTAAAACTGAGGGCGCCATTGAATTTAGAAGGCTCCAATTAAGTAAGGCCAACTATCAGAACATTTGTCGAAAAAAAGTTCCTTTGATTCCACTCTCGAAGTATTCTGACTAAAAGAAGGAGCATCATTAAAAGTAGTAAATCAGGGTTTTTACACACTTCTAGAGACAAATTTTTTGAAGCATTTTACAGGTATATGTAATTGTATAAGGACTAGCAGTTATAGAAAGATTTAGATTGTTTCGACGTATTTTCCAAATGTGCCTTCAATTAAGGTGTTTTTGGAATCAAAATTACGCTCAAGATCGCAGAATATTTTATCTTTAAAAGTGAGTTTATTGTGAAAGCACACCTCTTGCTAAGGTATCAGATTATACGTAATTGTTTGTAGAATACATTACAAACTTAAAAAGTTCTTAAAATTAAATGCTTCAAAACCTATACGCGAAAAACCGAACATTTGGAGAATTGTGAAATGTGGAGTTACAGACTTTAAGTTTCTTCCCTGCAAGACAGCTGAGTATCATATGAGTACTCATATTATCATTAT
>NW_023458564.1:10887905-10890945 GCF_013731165.1 Rhagoletis pomonella | reverse complement strand
CTTCCTCTTTGTCTTTATATTTAGGTTTCTTTACTTTTATTTTAATTTCTGTATTTATCCCTTTCTTCTTCTCCATACTCAACTTTACCTTCTTCCTTGTTTGAGTCTAATCTATTCATGTACATACGTACATACATGCATACATCTTATTCCTAAACTGCTGCTTAGCACGTTTCTGTAATTCAGTATCAATATTAAAGCATACATTTAGGGACCATTTCCGCCCCAACCATGTACATGTATGGCATTGGTATTGGTGTGACTTTTGAATTGATTTTTTCGCTCTATTTTAAACTAATTTGAAATTTTAAAAATTGCCTGCACATCAGCATCAAAATACCTTTCTAATGACATATAATTGTTTATACCTTAGAAGTATAGTTTAGCCGTAAAAGGGGTGTAAAGGAAACATGAATGCCTATTTATATAATTGATTAAAATTGAATTAGATTTTTTAACATGTGGCAACCCTCCTATACGTAGTTTAGTTATAAAGCCTTTTCAAAACCATTTCGGTTGATACCCATATTTAATAATTGATTTAACATTTAAATTAATTTGAGCTTAATTTCTTAACAGGTGGCAACTTTTTTCGAAAAAGTAAAACCTTCTTGAACATTAACTCTAAGCTAACTTGTGAGGATCATGTTAACAAAACTGTGAGCAAAATATATTATACTCTTCGATATCTTAGAATTACTTCGCAATATGTTCTTTTAGCCACTAAGAAAAAGTTGGTTCAGAGTTTAATAGTTCCACTTATTACGTATTCTGAGATAGTTTATAGCAAACTAGATTCTTAATCTAAGAACAAGTTGGACGTATCTTTCAATTATGCAACGAGATACGTATACGGTCTGAAGAAGTTTGACCATCTTTCCTTGTTGAGAAACTCGACACTTGGCTGCGACATACAAAATTTCATAAATGCCAGGAACTGCATCTTTATTTGTAAACTAATTACTCTTGCGAAACCGGAATACCTATATGAAAAACTCATATTTACTAAATGCTCTCGCTCTTTAACTCTAATTGTGCCCAAGTTCAATTACTTATGCTCATCCCGACTGTTTTTCGTTAACGCTGTTAGACTTTGGAACTCCCTTCCTCAGTCGCTAAGGAGGTTATTGTCTAGAGGCAGCTTCAAGAAACTTATACTTCAGTATTTCTCTAATTAAAATTTCTTGAAAACATGGTTATCGACTCTCGCAATCTAAATTATGTTTATTCATGTTTATCTTTCTTTTTTTCTTATAATTTCTTAATGTTTTATAATTACTTAATGCTTTAAATTATTAAATATTTTATCTGTGTATTTTTTATTGTTAAGGTATTTAATTGCTTATATTTACATCGTTGTGCAAGAAAAGATTATATCTTAATGTACTAATTACCATTAAATTAAATTAAATAAATAAATAAATAAATAAATAATGTGACAACAACATCCACACCCTAAGCCGAAACGGTGTGGATCTGATGGCATTGATTATTAAATTATTTGAATGCAATTTTTTATCAGGTGGCAGCTCTTTTCGAAAAAAATAAAATCGAACGAACGGTGCAGATCTTTTAGGCTGCACAAAAAATGCCTTCGCGTATTATATATAATAGATAATTTGGATTTAACTTTTTACACAGGTGGCAACCCTCCTCAAACTCATAAAATAGATTCTCAATGTGCAAACTAAGATTTCGTAACGCTTTTTTGCTTTATGTCGATAATTGAATTAAATTAGACTTTTCGAACAGGTGGCAACCCTATTAAAAATATGTTCAATCTAAAATCTTCCTAAATCTCTTTCGTCTGACACCCATATTGTTATACCTATTTTAATTACCCCATTGCCTTAATTCAAATTGAATTTGATTGTTTAAACAGGTGGCAACCCTCCTACACGCAGTTAAGAAATAAAGTATTTTCAAAACTACTGCGATTGGTACCCAATTAGTAAATACTGATTTGACTATTTAAATAATTTCAACTTAATTTTTAAACAGGTGGCAGCCCTCTTCAAACACTTTCAAAATAGGCTAAACGTTCCAACTAAAAATCTCTTAAGATTCATTCGTTTGACGTCCATATTTTTATACTTCATATAAATTAGACTTTTCAAACAGGTGGCAACCCTCTTCAAAAAGTTTACAAACTACTTCATACTTAACCTTTACCGTCTGGCACAAATACGTATTTCTATTATCTAATTCCCCTAATTCAAATTGAATTTGATTTTTTTAACAGGTGGCAACCCTCATAAAGTTAAGTTAAGAAACAAACACTTTCAAAACTACTTCCATTTATGCCCATTTTGTAATAATTGGTTTAGCTTTTAAAATAATTTGAACTTAATATTTTAAATGGTGGCAACTCTTTTCGAAAAAGTTAAATCTTATTGCACACCTACAGCCAGAGCACTTTGATATGGCACCTCACTTTTGAAAATCGAGCGAACGGTGCAGATCTTTTATGCGGAACAAAAAATGCCTTCGCGTATTATTTTGAACTTAATTTCTTAGCAGGTGGCAACTTTTTTCGAAAAAGTAAAACCTTTTTGAACATCCACACTCTAAGCCCTTTAATTTGGTACCTCTATTTTGAAAATCAAACGGACGGTGCGGATCTGAGGGCATTGATTAGCAAATAACTTGAGTTCAATTATTTAACAGGTGGCAACTCTTTTCGAAAAAATAAAACCTTATTGCACATCTACAGGCCAAGCGCTTTAATTTGACACCCCAATTTTGAAAATTGAGCGAACGGTGCACATGTTTTAGGCTGCACAAAAAATGCCTTCGCGTATTATATATAATAGAAATAGATTACATATGTATATGTCTGATTACATATGTATTATAATATGCAAGTTTGAAAAGCTAAAAAAAGCTTTGAACGTGTTGCGGGAGCACTTAAAAGGGGAAAATTATAAGTAAAATGGTAAATGGGGTACGAAAAATTTAGGTACTTACTTAAGCGGGTTAGGTACTTAAGCGGGGGGCATGGGCGTAGCCAGGACGAAATTTAGGGGGGGGGGGGGGGGGC
>NW_023458564.1:10874810-10887805 GCF_013731165.1 Rhagoletis pomonella | reverse complement strand
TTTTTTTATTATAGCTTAAAATTATTGTAACCAATAAAGGTAAATATGTTGTACAAAAAACAAATAAACAGAAGTTCACAAAAGTTGATATAAAACTATTCGTCGATTTAAATTGTTAACTTTTTACTGAGCATGTTTATTTTACGAGGAGGAAGCATCGAAAGCCTAACCCCTTCCGTGTGAGACTTTAACCCAAACTAAAATTCCTACCGTCATGTACCGTTCCCCTCCCGGTACCACCGTCAAGGATTTCGTCGGGATTATAACACTGTGTGACTGATAAGGTTATAGATCTATTCTCTTCCTCTTCTTCCTTTTTGGCGCTGTAACCGCCAAAGCGATTTTGACCAACTGACGCCTATTAGAAATGCCAAGTGAAGCCAGAATACTTTCAGAGCTGGGGCGTCGGTGTCCATTCGAACGACATGATCAAGCCAGTTGAGCCGCTGTATTTTAATACGCCACATACCAGCACGGGCATGATGAGTGATTTATAGTGTGGTTTTCGTACGTCGAGAGAGGACTTTACTCCTGAATTGCCTACTCAGTCCAAAGCAGCACTTGTTGGCAAGAGCGATTCTGCGTTGGATTTCCATGCTGACATTATTACAGGTGTTAATGCTGGTTCCCAAGTAAACGAAATTCTCTACTTCCTCGAAATTATAACTGTCAAAAGTGACGTGGGCGCCAGGCGCGAATGTGCTGATTGTTTGTTTGATGACAGGAGATACTTCGCCTTGTCGTCGTTTACTACCAGACCCATTCGCTTTGCTTCCTTGTCCAACTTGGAAAAGTCAGGACAGACTTCGCGGTTTTTCTTACCGATGATGTCAGTGTCATCGGCATAAGCCAGCAATTGTACGCTCTTGTAGTAAATTGTTCCTAAGCGGTTCAGTTCTGAAGATCTTATTATCTTCTCCAACATCAGATTAAAGAAGCCACATGAAAGAGAGCCGCCCTGTCTGAAACCCCGTCTGGTGGCGAAAGGCAACAGAGCAGAGCTGGTGGTATTACTCAACGTCATTTTTCACAGGCGTATGACAGACATAGCGGCATATACCTTTAAGTACTATCGAAAGCGGCTTTAAAGTCGACAAATAGGTGGTGAGTGCGGATCATTTTCTCGCGGGTCTTTTCCAAGATTCGGCGTACTGTGAATACCTGGTCTATGGTAGACAATACATTCGATAAGACCTTGCAACCTATGCTTAGAAGGCTGATCCCGCGGTAGTTGGTACGCATGGCGGGGTCGCCTTTCTTGTGGATTGGGCAGAGCGCACTTGAATTCCAGTCGTCGGGCATGCACCTTATTACCTCCTTGCCATCGTAATTAAATAGCTCAGCTGACAGGCCGTCAGCTCAAACAGCTTTGGCACTTTTCTTCATAGTCAGGCGCTGGGATATCGACTCCATCGTCATCGACTGGGACCTCGAAGTGCTTCCGCTATTCAAAAGGGTCGAAAAGTGTTCCCTCCATAATCTGAGTACGTTCTGGACATCGGTCACTAGGTCGCCATGGTTGTTCATAAAAGAGTCTTGAAACCTTCCGTAAGTCGCTCAACTCTCTGCTAAAAATTTCGGGTGTTTTTTCTGTCGGACAGCATTTCAAGCATTTTCTCACACTCGTGATCGTACCAGTAATTAGCGGGAAATGTGGTTCCACTGCTCGCGCAAGTCGGTTTGTTGAAGAGTGCTCTCTCACAGCAGGTGTGAGGGTCGAGCGCCGAATCCATTGGCCGTCTGTTTTGATTGCAGCTTTTCGACGTTGAACTTTCCCTGCATTGTTGGGGGCCCTTTTTTTGCTTCTCCGAGGTTAGGTCGTATATTGGATGCATCAATATAGTAGTGCGAGTCGATGTTTGGCCCTCGGAGTGTACGTATGTACATCTAAAACATGGAAGCATGTCTTCCGTCTATCACAACATGCTCGATTTGGTTTCCCGTTTTTCGATGTGGAGACGTCCATGTAGCTTCAGAGAACGAAAATGACACTGAAGATGGAACAACGCCGAAGCCGGTTTGTCTCCAAACCAAATTTGACAAGGGACGACGGAAAATCGTTCCACAATACATCACACTCCTACCCTGTCGGAAACACCAACAACGAAAATGAGAATAGCTTGATGGATATTTTTATGCTAGAACCCAGTAATACATACTGCCAAGCTTCGGGCCCCGGCGAAGTGGATCATCCTCAGCCCGCCGTTTTTATGTGGAGGCTGATTTTTTCGACACTGGCACCAAAGATCCCTTCGTTGCCCACCTTGGCATTTAAATGGCCAAGCACGATTTTTATACGTGTCGGGGGCAGCGCTAATATGTACGCTCTAAGCTAAGAGAGCCTTGGATGCCTCGTCCTTCTCTTCCATCGGGGCATTGGCACATGTGAATGAGATGTTGAAGAATCTCGCTTTGATGCGGATTGTGGCTAGACTTTGGCAACTGTAGTTGACGTCGCAAGGCTCACGCTTACCTTCCTCGCCCCGTCCATCGCATTTCGTGGATGGAGCTGATGTCAGCCTTTATTTTCCCTAGGACTTCAACCAGCCGGGCAGAGGCACCATCCCGATTAATCCCCAGCGCACGCGGGGTGTTACGCCCTCCCACTTTACCTCGCTCCCAAACTAGCGTTCGGTCGCTACCCAGAGTATTCATGGATATAAATATCCGGACGTAGTTAGCTGCGATTTGAACCGTAAACACACGAATCACTTCTGGCCACTCCCAGGTGAATGGCCGTCAAAAGCTTTGCAGTACTGGGAAATGTACAAAACATAGTGGCCAAAAACGAATATCTCAACTAAACCCTGATGAATTTTTTTAAATTCGCTCTACATACCTGTATAATAAACCAAATAGCCGGATAAAACGTTAAATGATATACATACATATGTATGTATGTATAAGTATGAGGGCGTATTGAACATTTTGAATACGCAGATTTTTTACGCTGGTATATTTATTTATGCTAAATATATTACTTGATTTTGTTTTGTCACACTTTAGAAGTAAACGTCTTGGCTGTTCACCCAACCGCTTAGTAAAGACACAAACCTAAAGACAAAGTAATAAACAATTGAACTATAAATTTATTTATAGTTTCCGTTCAATCAATTTTTGCTCATTGTCGACTGCAGCCAGGTTTTTACCCTTTTAAAATGGAAGTGCTTTGAAGTTAGGGATAATAACTTGATACAGAACCGGATGATCCACATATCTACTTTTCAAATCAATTTACTAATTATTTAGTTAGCGTTGGGAGTATAATTTGTTATACAGTATATATCTGTGTTCGTATGGAAAAGTAGCTTATGTCGAAAGGTTGGCTTTAGTATAATGCGGCATTCCTTTTATTCTTTAAACGACAAGGAATTTTTTGACGAGACTTAATAGGAATATTGACTTTCTAGTATCGGAACTATTTCTTGCACGTTTATTTGCCAAAAGTTGTTCAACGGCTCAGCGCCAGCGAGTCATTCGCAATCGTATACTGCAAATGCCGATTTATATTAAAGTCAGCCTTTCGACATAAGCTACTTTTCCATACGAACACAGATATATAGGAAAAACCTTGAAATTTAGGGGGGGCCGAAATTATCAAGCAAGCATTTCGTGGTAGTATTTTTGAATATCTAGGCAAAAATTTGAAAGTTAGGGGGGGCCCGGGCCCCCCCTTCCCCTACCTGGCTACGCCCATGGCGGGGGGTACTTAAGCGAGTTTCAATGTAGTATAATTTTAACCACCCCCTCCGCCCCTGATACTATTTATAAACCAGTCCACAATGTAATATAAAAATTATGACTTTTAACACAACGCAGTAACTTTAGCAGAAGTCCAAATTTGGGTTTTCTATCGAGCGTGGAAATAAAAAATTTGTTTTTGTAGCGCTGATAAAATAATTTCGCTTGTCATTTTATTCTTATAGCAGTTGTGTGAAAATGGATTGTGAGGCATCAGTTAAGTACTTTATTTTGCGATTTTTTTAACAATATAGTTATTTGTAGAATGGTTATAGTCCGTATTTTATAACACACCATTTCTTATTTATAAATTTTGAAATTTTTATGTTAACTAGAGTTATAAAAAAAGTTCCAAAGGGTACAGCGACCTCTCTTCAATAGTTCGAGAATCCAACAAATTGCCAATGTAAAAACATCAAAAACTCGTCCCCCCATTTCCCCTTTCATTAATAGAGCAGGGTTTCCCAAACTTTTTTCACCTCGGCACCCTTGTTGTGCTAAAAAAATTTCGTGGCACCCCTGCTCTTCAAATGTCTACGAAAACAAGAAAACGCAATGAAAGCTTTATGCTTCTTTAGCTTTAATGTGAGGACTGAAATTGTTTTGATTATTTCATTATTTCCTTTAAGTTTATAGGGAGCTTTGACAATTTTATCCCGAAATCATTTAACGCTGAAAGCTTGCTGGTGTATTTGTTTTTAACCGACTTCACAAAAAAGATAAGGTTATCAATTCGTCGGAATATTTTTTTTATTATTTTTATTCTATGTATGTTACCGCATAACTTTGGGCCACGTTAACCGATTACTATAATTTATTTTTAAAGGAAAGGTGTTACCTGACAGGTGGTCATCCGATCATACGGGTTTTGAATCTAGTGGCGGCATCTTCCTAGTCTCCAGGGAATACCGAGGAATCATACAGTGACTTCTCGTGGCGTTTTCTGCCTCTTGCTTCATCCTAGACATCGCTCCTTTCGTTTTTCCAACCACCGCAAATATCCGCACCTTGCTCCATTTCAAACCATTTAGCATCTTTTTCTTAGGTCGCATACTGGGACGAATCCAGAATTTAGGACTACAAATATGTTACTTCATATGTATTTGACTGATTTCCATGAAAAGTCGTACATGAGGTATTAGGGGTCACTGATTACGAATATCGTATTAAATTTTCAAAGTGGCAGATCAATATGGCGGACGAATTTTAAAAAATTTATAGATTATTATGAAAATTGGAGTCCATCAGGGGATTTTTGGCGATCAAAATTAGCGATAGCAAATTTTGGAATCCGGCTGCAGGTGTGTTCGGGGTCACTGATTACGAAATTGATACAATATTTTCAAAATTCAAAATGGCGGAAAATGTTACTCATACGTCATGTACTACGAGTATGCCACACGACATATTGTCTTTCCTGCTCATACATTTATCATACAAACGAATTTCTCATTTTAATTCGCCTATTCATTATTATTTTATTTGTCCACCGATTTTCTTCGTTAGTAGCTTGAGTTTTTCGAAAAGAAAGAAAGAATAAATGCTTTTGAATTTCTTTCATAAAATATCCACACTAAATATCTTAAAATTTTGACGCGATACGGATTTTCTGAAACCTTTATCGTAATCTAGGGATCAAAATTATGTTTAAGTGTTTGGCCTTTAGCTGAAATATTGTTTCCTCCCTATTGTCTGATAGAAAAGTTCATACTTTTATAATTTCTTGATTTCAATTGTATACATATGTGTGTATATTTATAAATATATGAATTTTGAAATCAAATATTAAATTCGTAATCAGTTCTTAGCTATCAAGTGTCATTACAATCCATAATTATTTAAAAAAGTCCTCCGCCACATTGGATCCGCTATTTTGAAATTTGAAAATTTAATATATATTTCGAAATCAGTGATAACGAAAAGCCCTAACACCAATTTCCATTGAAATCTGTCAAATACACATGGAGTAAACATTTTGGTCCTCCTATATTCTCGATTCGTCCATATATGCGCCGCCAGAACGCGTACTTTGCGTACGTGCTACTTAAGGGTGAAACTGTAAATTGAGTAGACTGTGTGTATTTGGTAACCGTTACGACGATGGAACCAACGAACGTTGGCCAACTCTAAAATTTTGACGCAAGTAAGTTCGGCAATGCTGACGGTTGCACGAATGACCATAAAGAACAACTGATTTTTGTTTACAAAAGCTAAACCTTCATTGTGATATTTTTCTGCGTAACGAACGTAACTTCCGTCGCATGTTTTTCCAGTATCAACCTACAAAATTACCTTTCTGACGGCGCTATTATTTTGAATATATACGGTTTTAGTTGAAAACAAGTAAGAAAGTCTAAGTTCGGGCGGAGCCGAACATTAAATACCCGGCGCAATTATTAAATATATGTTTTCCACCTTTCCGAAAGCTACCGCTACACGATAAGCCGGGGTGTATAAATTTTAAGTAAATTAGCGTCCTTAAATTTCGAAATATTGCAGTTTCAAGCATTTCTGAAATATACCGTTATATGAAAAGCGGTCGTAATTTTAGTCCGATTTCAATAATTTTCAACGCTTTGCTTTTATGTGGCAAGCACAATAACCATACCGAGTTTGGTTCAAATTGCTAGAACGGTTAGCGAGATACATATATGTGATCATAAGTGGGCGGTGCCACGCCCATTTTCTAAAATTGTACCATAAGCGTATTTCTTGGTAAAAAATTGTTGCAACCATCAATTTTGAATAAATTAGCTTTAATATTTACTGATTTATCGAGGATTTCGTATTTTTCTAAATTACCGTTATATGGGATGTGGGCGTGGTTATTGTCCGATTTTAAAAATTTTCGGCCATTTAGTAAGCTGTACTAGGGCCAACAACTGTGCCAAGTTTGGAATAAATTGATGCAGCGGTTACCAAGATATACACATGTAACCATAAGTAGGCGTGGCTACGCCCATTTGCCAAAATTTTTTAATATTCTTATTTTTCGTCTAAAACTCATTGTAAATATCAATCTTGAGTGAATTATCTTCAGTAGTTACTAAAATATCGCACTTTTCGTATTTCTGAAAATTACCGTTATATGGGAGGTAGGCGTGGTTATTGTCCGATTTCGCCCATTTTCAATACCATCCGTCCTATGCCCAAAAGAAGTCCACGTACCAAGTTTCGTTACGATATCTCAATTTTTACTCGAGTTATCGTGTGCACAGACGGACAGACGGACGGACGGACGGACGGACGGACAGACAGTCACCGCTTAATCGATTTCTCTTTTCATTCTGATCATTTATGTATACATTTGTCTATATCTATCTCGATTCGTTTTGCCTGTTACAAACAACCGTTATGTGAACAAAGTTATAATACCCTTGTGCACAAGTGCGCTCGGGTATAAAAACGTTATTCCATAATCGAAGCGTAGCTATAATCCCATTTTGCCACTTTTTAACGCTCGCGGACGGACATGCAGATAGACATACCGATGGTAACCACGCGTGACTTATTGTCATTCGATTGCTTCGAAGTTTAACTTCAGAATCGTAATAATTTATCTTTCAAAGGGCCTAGAGACTTCTACTTTAGCTTAAATTAAAGGTCTTGAATAGCACTAAAACTGACTTGTTGTTGAGGTATATAAAATTGTGAAGTATGCACAGCTGCATGCAAATCATAAAAAATGCAATATATAACGCATTTTCAAATTGAGGGATTGAAATTTTTTTTCGGTTTTGAAAACAGTGTAATCGTGTTTCTCGTCTCAAAATCTATAATATTAGTAGATATAATAAGAAATACAAAAATTTTTTTTTAATATATCCGTTGGATTTTGCATGTTTTTTCGAAGAACACTGTGTTTGACCAATTTTTGTAAGGCCAAGAAGTAATTGTGGCTCAATGGCAATATTTTTCCTTGAAAGGCAATTACATTAGCTTTCAAAGCCATTCTGTTTTATATCAAAATATTGCTTCTATCGAAACCGCTACGATTAATTGGCTTGAAGTGTTAAAAAAAGCACACTGTGCCGTCGAGTTAGCTCGAATATCTTATTTTTCAGTCGAGAAATGTAATTTTGAAATTTTAAAATTAATACGGTGTATTTTTCTCAAAAACAAATGACTCAAAATATATGATTTGTAAAAATACTAGCTGTACCCTGCCACGCTTTGCTGTGGCATATTTCTGTTATATGGACGATAAATTATTAACGAAACAAAGATTACGTTTCATGTTTGCACACAATATTTGTTATTTTTCCATTCTCTGCATAGATATCAAGGATATCTGTTTTGCCGACACAGGAACACGCAACATCTGAGAAGCAATCGGCATCTAAATCTAAACCATACTTGTCCAAAGTTCGACCTGGAGCATTATTGATAGTGAATCCGAATGTCAATCGAATTGGGAATTCAAATCTTTTAAATTGAATCATCATCATTAAATGGAATCATGGGAATTCTTCACCTTTGAAAGGCCACGTTAAAATCTTTTCTTACATTACGTTCTTCATCAATTTCTTAACTGCGAGTCGCATTCCGTTGCAGAGTTTTCGCTGATTAATATTCCGCAACATGATAACTGCCAAACCTTTTTTCAATTTCAGTATGTGAGGTCTCCCTGGAAGATCAATAGAGTTCAAAAATTTCGTTGGATGGTCTTTTTCCACAACGGTGTTTATCGACGTATATGCTATTTCCTCACGTTGAATGCTGGATTGAATAACATTAGTGGTATTCACCACAGTGAGGAAGTGGTCTGGCAGTCTAGTAAAAGAGCTGATCAGCTCAAGCAACGACTGTTGTCAATACCACTATTATTTAGTTGATAGACCTCCTTATTCTTCGCAGCAAGAATAGCCCGTTCACTGAGCCAATCGTGATTCCTAAAATTAATTTTCTTAATAAAGAAACATTCTTTCGATCAGTTCTCCTTTCGATGTTTCTAATTTACAAAAATTAGCAGGCCATAAAATTCGTCTTAATCTCTCATTGACTGGCAGCTTTGCGTTCCCAATGTCCAGTTATTGTCGCATGAATAATTTAGCTGCAGTGTATGTATGTTCGTCTTGTCGCAATGTTGACTATTTCACGCAAGCATTTATCTCTCGTGTTAATCGAGAAACTACAGACAAGGTTTTCGTAAAATCTCCTGCGAGCAATATCCCGAATGGTTGAACGTTTCCACGCAAATCCCGCAACAATGGATCAAAAGCCTCAAACGATTTTTTATGTGCCATGGTGCACTCATCCCAACCAACGAATTTAATTTTTTGGTAAACTTTTTTCATACAGGATGCTCTGGAAATATTGCACGTGGGAGTTTCGATAATTTATATGTTCAATGGCAGCTAAAGAGCTGAATTGGCAATGTTTCCACCTGGTAATAATGTCGCAGCAATTCCAGACGAAGCGATAGCTAAGGTAATGTAATTTTTTGATCGAACCGTTGCCAGAATCCATCTGATAAGGAATATTTTGCTAGTTCCTCCTGGCGCATCCAAGAAAATGGTCCCACAACTCCGTCATTTATCATTTGCATATTCTTCGTCTACTTAGGCTTTGTAACCGCCTAAGCCATTTTGGCCGAACTCCACAAAGAACGCCAGTCATTTCTCTCTGTGCCAACTTGGTCTCTCCATTGCCATGGGTGCTTCCTATTCGTCTGCTACCACCATCGGCTTGCGAGTTGAATTCTTTTACACCTGAAACTTCGGTTCCTATTGAACGACATATCTAAGCCAGCGGAGCCGCTCTATATTCATTCGCTGCACTATGTACATTTAGTTGTAAAGCTCATACAACTCATCGATCCATCTTCTACGGTAACCCCCGTCGCCCATGCGTAGAAGCCTGTATATCTTCCGTAAGATCTTGCTCTCGAATACTCCAAGAGCCGCCTCATAAATTGTTGTCATTGTCTAAGCTTCTGCGGCATATAACAGCTCGGGCATAATGAGTGACTTATAGAGTGCGGGTTTTGTACGTCGAGAAAGGACTTTACTCCCCAATTGCGTACTCAGTCCAAAGCAGCACCTCTTGGCAAGAGTAATTCTGCGTGGGTTTTCCATGCTGATATTTTTATCGGTTATAGTGCTGGTTCCCTAGTAAATGAAATTCTCCACTTTCCCGAAATTATAACTGTCAACAGTGACGTGGGTTCCAAGGCGCGAACGCGGTGACTGGAGATACTTCGTCTTGTCCTCGTTTACCACCAGGCGCATTCGCTTTGCTTCCTTATCCAGCTTCGAAAAGGCAGAAGAGACTTCGCTATTTTTGTTACCGTTGATGTCGATGTCATCGGCACACGCCCTTGTAAAAAAAATTTTCCTACATGGTTCAGTTCTGCAGCTCTTATTATCTTAACATTTGCATAATGCGGTCGTAAATGCTCTTCTGCTTTCGCTTTAATTTGGGAATCCTTGATTGGGAATAGTTCACAATAGTAATGATAATCATAATCATAATAACATTATCTCATGTTATTCAAAATTTCATGTTGTTTCAAAAAATTTGTGTACCAGCTCTTCGTTGATAATATGATCACTTCGTTTGATAAGATGTTGTAAATTCTATATTTATTTACAATGTTCGGATTTTGGATAAGTGAAAAGATTTAAAAAAATTCCCTAGTAAAGCTTTCCCAAATACTTTTCGTTTGGAACCAGTTATGTAATATTTCATTTAATTTCAATATTTTCAGTCTTTACTTTTAGATAGATGATAATCCTATAAAAAATATTTCCAAATCAAGATTTTTCAAATACTTTTCGTTTGGCACCCATATTGTTCCTCAAACATATTTTCGATTGTAAGTCTTCTTAAAACTCTTTAGTTTGATACCCACATTGCAATATTTCACTTATTTAATTAATCCAAAACGGTCCACCCTAATGCTTAATAATATATGTACATATGTACGCATACATGTACACTAAAGTGGTCCAAAAATGTATGTAAAAAAATAAGGTCGGATTTAATGCCGCCACCCCCTAGGATTGTTATATACCGAAAAAAATATACCCATATTTTTTATTTTGAAATAAAAAATAATTTAGGTAGTGCTCAAAGCGCTCAAAGTTTTCCATGTATTTTATATGGAGAAAAAACATCTTTTCGTAGAAATAGTGTAGAATTCTTGAAAATCAATATTTTTCGATCGGAAAACTTTACTTATCTTCAGGAGATTCCCAGTAATAATTCTCAATTGTTTCTTTAACAATTTTTTCATGGTAACTATATTTTATAGGTCCTCCAAAGCCCTTAGAAAATGCAATGGGGGGACCAATAAAAAATCTTTAATCATAAAAAATGGTTAAATAAACAATTGGATATTAGTCTCCTGAAGAGAACCATAGTTTTCCGGTCGAAAAATATTGATTTTCAAGAGTTTTATACCATTTCTACGAAAAATTGTTTTTTCTCCATATAAAATACATGGAAAACTATGAACGCTTTGAGCACTCCCTAAATATTTTTATACCCGAGCGCACTTGTGCACAAGGGTATATTAATTTTGTTCACATAACGGTTGTTTGTAACAGCCAAAACGAATCGAGATAGATATAGACAAATGTATACATAAATGATCAGGATGAAAAAAGAAATCGATTAAGCCATGTCTGTCTGTCCGTCCGTCTGTCCGTCTGTCCGTCTGTCCGTGTACACGATAACTCGAGTAAAAATTGAGATATCTCAACGAAATTTGGTATGTAGGTTTCCCTTAATCCAAGGTAGGTTGCTATTGAAAATGGGCGAAATCGGACTGTAACCACGCCCACTTCCCATATAACGGTAATTTCCAGAAATACGAAAACTGCGATATTTTAGTAACTACTGAAGATAAAGCACTCAAAATTGGTATTTGCAATAATTTTTTGACAAAAAATAAGAATATTATACATTTTTGGAAAATGGGCGTAGCCACGCCCACTTATGGTTACATGTGTATATCTTGGTAACCGCTGTACCAATTTCTACCAAACTTGGCACAGTTATCGGCCTTGGTACAGCATACAAAATCGCCGAAAATTTTTAAAATCGGACGATAACCACGCCCACATCCCATATAACGGTAATTTAGAGAAATATAAAATCTTCGATAAATCAGTAAATATTGAAGCTAATTTGTTCAAAATTGATGCTTGCAACAATTCTTTACCAAGAAATACGTTTGTGATAAATTTTTGGAAAATGGGCGTGGCACCGCCCACTTATGATCACATACATGTATCTCAGTAACCGTTCTACCAATTTGTACCAAACTCGGTGTGGTTATTATGCTTGCCACATATAAGCAAACCGTTGAAAATTATTGAAATCGGACTAAAATAACGGCCGCTTTTCATATAACAGTAAATTTCAGAACTGCTTGAAACTTCAAAATCGAAATTTAAGGACTCTAATTTACTCAAAATTGATACGCCCCGGCTTACCATGTAGCCGTAGCTTTCGGTAAGGCGAAAAACATATATTTAATACGTGCGCCGGGTATTTAATGTTCGGCTCTGCCCGAACTTAGACTTTCTTACTTGTTTGATTTCAAAATAAAAAAATAGGGGTATATTTTTTCGATATGGATCAATCCCCCCGGGTGTGCCGGCATTAAAACTCCGACTTTATTTTTTTGGACCACTCTAATGTGCACATGTATTTATTAGAAACTGTCATAAATTTTTCCCGCCAAATTAACTATTTTTTAACTTCCCCTCCAACCAGTTTTACTGCTTTGAGGTTGAACTCAATTCTATTGAAAAGAGCGCGGGTACTTATTTTCCCGTATTCAACCAGGAACGGCCGTCAGCCACCACACATCGTCCGTACCCGCTCTACATTTGTACATATCCATAAAAAAAAATAATAATAAATCAAACATATTTGACAAGGGACTAATTTTTCGTTAGTTTATTTATTTTATCGCTTTATATTGTAAATACATTGGTGCAACATACTAAGCTTTCGAGTTAAAATTTTCAAAAAGGTGGCAACTCTCCTCAAAAATATTTCCAACAGTCATCTATCTTAAACTTCCTTAATTTAATACCTATATTTTAATAAGCCATTTATTTTCACAATTATGTAAATTTAGTTAAACTTTCAAACAGGTGGCAACCCTCCTCAAATATATTTTCGGCCGTAAACCTTAATATTGAAATATTCAATTATTTATTTTTGTAATATAAATGATCCCGCTATGATACCGAACAATACAAAAAAATTACAAAAAATTATTCAAATCAGTTCAGCGG